>NC_135859.1:21301567-21619067 GCF_031162955.1 Sander vitreus | reverse complement strand
ACAGAAATAGTGAGTTCAATGATATGTACTCAACAGAAAGCATATTTAGATTTCATTTCTGTGCATATTTTTATACTACCTGGTAATTATGGTTCTCCAAATTCAATATTCGACTTATTCTAGGAATGCTGAAAAGCTGTCTGTAAACCAACTTAATCAGAATCAGAAAGGGTTTTATTGCCAAGTACGTTTTTTAACACATACAAGGAATTTGTTTTGGTGTTGTTGGTGCACGTCACACATTCTTTAGATTGAATATTAAACAATATAAGTATAGGTACAAACAATATAAGTATAAGTATATTTACACAGTATGTATTAAGTTAAAAATAAAGAATAAATAAAGATATAAATAAAAAATAAAGAGCAAAGAGCCTTACAGCAGAGAGAGAACAGTGGCATGAAGGTGGAGTGTCAGGGTGGTTTCCGGGACTTGTTAATAAGGCTAGTGGTGGAGGGGAAAAAGCTGTTCATGTGACGTGAGGTTTTGGTCCTGATGGACCTCAGCCTCCTGCCAGAGGGGAGTGTCTCAAAGAGTTTGTGTCCGGGGTGGGAGGGGTTCGGCCACAATCTTTCCAGCACACTTCAGAGTCCTGGTGGCACATAGGTCCTGGAGCGGCGGCAGATTGCAGCCAATCACCTTCTCTGCTGACCGAATGACACGCTGCATTCTGCCCTTGTCCTTGGCAGTGGCAGCAGCGTACCAGATGGTGATGGAGGATGTGAGGATGGACTCAATGATGGCTGTGTAGAAGTGCACCATCATTGTCTTTGGCAGGTTGAATTTCTTCAGCTGCCGCAGGAAGTACATCCTCTGTTGTGCTTTCTTCACGAGGGAGCTGATGTTCAGCTCCCACTTGAGGTCCTGGGAGATGATAGTTCCCAGGAAGCGAAAAGACTCCACAGTGTCAATTGTGGAGCCACAGAGGGTGATGGGGGCAGATGGGGCTGGGTTCTTCCTGAAGTCCACAACCATCTCCACTGTCTTTAGAGCATTGAGCTCTAGATTGTTTTGCTTGCACCAGGTCACCAGGTGGTCAGCCTCCCACCTGTAGGCGGACTCGTCACCATCAGAGATGAGTCCGATGAGGGAGGTGTCGTCCGCAAACTTCAGAAGCTTGACAGACTGGTGACTGGAGGTGCTGCTGTTGGTGTACAGGGAGAAGAGCAGGGGGGAAAGAACACAGCCCTGGGGGGGATCCGGTGCTGATGGTCTTTGAGTCTTAGACGTGTTTCCCCAGCTTCACATGCTGCTTCTTGTCAGACAGGAAGTCAGTGATCAACCTGCAGGTGGAGACAGGCACGCCTAGCTGGGAGAGTTTCTCCTTGAGCAGAGCCGGGATGATGGTGTTAAAGGCAGAGCTGAAGTCCACAAACAGGATCCTGGCGTAGGTTCCTGCGGAGTCCAGGTGCCGGAGGATGTAGTGGAGGGCCAGGTTGACTGCAATAAGATACAGATAATTATCTATTAATAATTAAGGCCATTGCTGAAATAAAATGAAATACTATACAGTACATATCCAACAGCAAGAAAACATAAGCTTTATTGAGCACGGGAAACCTCCGAGAATATGTAGGAAATACCTCTACCAAAACATTCTTCATGTTACATAAGTAAACATACTGGCTGTGCAATACTGCTGATTATTTGCATCAGGCTTTATAAAGAACACTGTAAACTGAACTGCATTAAACTCTGTTTCATACACACACACACACACACACACACACACACACACACACACACACACAAGTACACCTCTCAAACCCTTGGCATTACACCAAGCTTCAGCTATGCTAAAGCACATAAGAAGAGCCTTTTCATTCCCTGTCCCAGACTTATTTTCCCTTTTATATACACAGTATTTTCAATCCACAAACTGCATCCTGGTGTCTATATACATGTCTTACATGCATGGTATGCTTTTTAACTGTCCACATACTGTTGAAGACTTCTGTAAACTGTCTTGTGTCAGTAAATAGGGGTTTCTTCCTCATGACATCAAATCCCAGAGGCCCCTTATGATTGTGGAAGACAAGAGGCAGCTGGAGGTCTGGTACTCATTCAGCCTTCCAAAACATGGCCTGGGACCCTCCCCCACCAAACCCCAGCCTCCATTATATGGGGATGTGTGCTCATGGTCCACAGTCTGCAGTCTAAATAAACAGACCTTGAAAATATCCTAACCAAGCAAGTTCCAGCAGTGGATCCAACACATCCTGGCTGCGAACAGTAACTCTATTGCTAGTTCTAGCTTCTTTAGTCTGCCTTCAAATAGAAGTGAGAAAAAAAATAATCAATCTCTGTTTCACCAGTATTCAGCTCGGCTTAATGCATCTAAATTGCACCAATGATGGTCCTATTCTAAATCTGTCTATGAAAATGATTTTTGAGACAATATAACCTTTTTGATGGAAGGGCTGCTGGGGGGAAAATACTTTTACCAAAGACTTGTGGTTACCTAGGGAACTAGAACAAAAGAGCACCAGTGAGGCACATTATCATTATCTATCATGCTGCCATTAGGGCATGTGAACACTGCCGCCAGGGACACGGAATATGAAATGGGTGGTAATTTTCAGTGGAAAAACGCAACTTAAACCATTCAGTGAGAGACGTGATCTGTAAGTGCGCTGGAATTCAGTTTTAGAAAAGCAGCACATGCAAAAGTAGACTTAAAGATTGTTACTGAATTATGTTGAATCAATGTGAATCTAGAATGACTAACCAAGTGTCTACAGGTGGGTTTGTACCTCCATTTAAATATTACAGAATATATTGTGGATTTTTCCCTGGTGGCCAAAACAGGATATTCTTCCATGCTTTCTAACATACAGATGTAAGCTCAACTTTTCATGCCAGGGCTGGCCTCAGATGAAAGGAAAGGAAAGGAATTATCTTTCACTGCTCACAGAATTTCTTCTCCGGGAACCATCACCTTATCGTGGTGGAGAGGTTTGTGTGTCCCTATCAACCTGAGGGCTGTGTTGTCTGGAGCTTTGTGCTCCTGGTAGGGTCTCCCAAGGCAAAGTGGTCTCAGGTGAGGGGCCAGACAAAGAATGGTTCAAAAATCCTATGAAAAATCGAGGAAGGGATGAAGTGACCCTGCCCGGAGGAAGCCCGGGGCCCCCGTCTGGAGCCAGGCCCAGATGGAGGGCTCGTCAGCGAGCGTCTGGTGGCCGGGTTTGCCACGGAGCCCGGTCGGGCACAGCCCGAAAAAGCTACGTGGCGGACATCCCTCCATCCCATGGGCCCACCACCTGTGGGAGGAACCGCTGGGCTCGGGTGCGCTGCCACATGGGTGGCAGTGAAGGTCAGGGGCCTCGACGGACCAGACCCGGGCAGCAGAGGCTGGCTCTGGGGGACGTGGAATGTCACCTCTCTGTGGGGGAAGGAGCCGGAACTTGTGCGGGAGGTGGAGCGCTACCGGTTAGATCTGGTGGAGGTTGCTGAGGTAGTTAAACAACTCCACAGTGGCAAAGCCCCAGGAATTGATGAGATCCGTCCAGAAATGCTTAAAGCTCTGGGTGTGGAGGGGTTGTCTTGGTTGACACGCCTCTTCAACATTGCGTGGAAGTCTGGGACGGTGCCTAAGGAGTGGCAGACCGGGGTGGTGGTTCCCCTTTTTAAAAAGGGGGACCAGAGAGTGTGTGCCAATTACAGGGGTATCACACTTCTCAGCCTCCCGGTAAAGTCTACTCCAAGGTGCTGGAAAGGAGGGTTCGGTCGATAGTCGAATCTCAGGTTGAAGAGGAACAATGCGGATTCCGTCCTGGTCGTGGAACAACGGACCAGATCTTTACTCCCGCAAGGATCCTGGAGGGAGCCTGGGAGTATGCCCAACCAGTCTACATGTGTTTTGTGGATCTGGAGAAGGCGTATGACCGGGTGCCCCGGGAGATACTGTGGGAGGTGCTGCGGAGTGCGGGGTGAGGGGGTCCCTTCTCAGGGCCATCCAATCTCTGTACGACCAAAGCGAGAGCTGTGTCCGGGTCACCAATCCTGTTTGTAGTATTTATGGACAGGATATCGAGGCGTAGTCGGGTTGGAGAGGGGTTGCAGTTCGGTGGGCTGGGGATCTCATCGCTGCTTTTTGCAGATGATGTGGTCCTGATGGCATCATCGGCCTGTGACCTTCAGCACTCACTGGATCGGTTCGCAGCCGAGTGTGAAGCGGCTGGGATGAGGATCAGCACCTCTAAATCGGAGGCCATGGTTCTCAGCAGGAAACCGATGGAGTGCCTTCTCCAGGTAGGGAATGAGTCCTTACCCCCAAGTGAAGGAGTTCAAGTACCTTGGGGTCTTGTTCGCGAGTGAGGGGACAATGGAGCGGGAGATTGGTCGGAGAATCGGCACAGCAGGTGCGGTATTACATTCAATTTATCGCACCGTTGTGACGAAAAGAGAGCTGAGCCAGAAGGCAAAGCTCTCAATCTACCGGTCAGTTTTTGTTCCTACCCTCACCTATGGTCATGAAGGCTGGGTCATGACCGAAAGAACAAGATCCAGGGTACAAGCTGCCGAAATGGGTTTCCTCAGGAGGGTAGCTGGCGTCTCCCTTAGAGATAGGGTGAGAAGCTCAGTTATCCGTGAGGAGTAGAGCTGCTGCTCCTTTGCGTTGAAAGGAGCCAGTTGAGGTGGTTCGGGCATCTGGTAAGGATGCCCCCTGGGCGCCTCCCTAGGGAGGTGTTCCATGCACGTCCAGCTGGGAGGAGGCCTCGGGGGAGACCCAGGACTAGGTGGAGGGATTATATCTCTAACCTGGCCTGGGAACGCCTCGGGATCCCCCAGTCGGAGCTGGTTAATGTGGCCCGGGAAAGGGAAGTTTGGGGTCCCCTGCTGGAGCTGCTACCCCTGCGACCCGACCCCGGATAAGCGGATGAAGATGGATGGATGGATGGATGGATGGATGCTCACAGAATTTAGACTTGTGAATATGTGCATGAGATATGCCGACGAACACAGAAAAGAAAAGGAGAAGACAAAAAACGTGACTCACATACAGTTTTGTCATTGTGATTACTTAACAGCGATTTACTAGTTATCTAACAGCCATTTAGTGAGTTCAGTAATGTAAGCGACTTAAAGTGTGACTCATCCACCACAAGAAAAATCTGTAATTCTCAAACCTTTTAGAGAACAAAGTGATTGTGCAAAAAAAAATGTAATATGTAAACATTTTTTGAAAAGTGTATATATATATATATATATATATATATATATATATATATATATATATATATATATATACACACATACATACATACATACACACACACACACACACACACACACAGGATACAAAAGTATAAATATGCAGCATTTATCAAAAGGCAACAGTTCTTAATTGCATAAACCTAACATTTAATTAAATTGCTTGTATTACAGTTTAGCTCTAAAAGTCATATATTTGCAGTATATGATTGTAAATCATTGATCCGAAAGCAGTGCATTTTATGCGAGTTATCCAATATATTTTTGTAGGAGGATTGTTGGCACATATGCCTAACTGTAAAAATGTGGTAAATCAGGTCATTATGAGCCTTAAAAAAAACACTGAAAATGTCATGTCAAAAAATTTACAATCTCTTACCCATTTTAAACCAAACAGTGGGCCACCTGATTATTTCACCGATTGTAATGCCACGATATGGCACATTAATTAAAGTACCACATACTTATTACATATATACGTAGCATATATGATAGATAAGGTATTAATAGTCAAAGTGAGGTTTTACATGAATGGATTTCACCACTTTTTAGGGCGGTCCTCAGGCCCTATTGAATTCCCTATATCATTAATTCTAGAACTAAATCACATTTTTGAGGGGCTAAAGGTGCTCGAAAACACATGAAACTCTGCAAACCTATCAGAAGTGGTGAAAAAAATGATGTGATATGGGTCTCAGGCTTTGGTGTAGCAAATTGGCTCGATAGTGCTCCATAACAGTTTTCAAAGTAAAAGCCCCCACCTTTAAATTTGACGTCATGCATAGTGTGTGTTGTGTAGTGCCAAAAAGTGGACACAGGAAGTGGCACAACATTTTAAATACATCTTTTTTGTCAGCGCAGCACACTCCACGCAGGAAATAAAGTCTAACAAGTGCACGCAGTGTCCGATGGTCACGGAAATGCAAGTCATAGTTATAGTTAGAAACCCATTAGTTCTGTTGCAGGTCCAGTTCATGAAATCCCAAAGGCAGTGCTCCAATCATGAGACGTTCAGCGCACATGTGGTATACATTACTCAGGAAATTCCGTAGTCTTGGTGTTAGGATGACGCAGCAATGCAATTTGTGGCTTTCAGTCATCTGGCGGCAGCAGCAGAAGTTGGATACTAGCTACCATAGAGCTTGACTCCAGAACATCTCAGCAACCAAGAAATGCCATCCAGAAGACCTGACAGGGATTCTGCTACGGTATCCTGCACCTGAATAAGAGAGAGAAACACAAACACAGGCTGAAAAATCTCCTCAAACTGAAACTGGGTGGATATAAATGCATTGGAAGGCTTTCAGTTGATCAAATATCCGACAATTACCATCCAGGGGTTAGCCAGCTGGGGTAGGCCGAGTCTCTTTGCTACGTCGACACAGGGAGCGCGACACCTGGCCCTGTTTCTGCTGGTAAAAGTTTGTAGACTGGTTATCCTGACCTCTTCCGGTTCTTCTCTGGAGACACAGGAGAGCACCAGCAGAGGCTTAGATGCTGAACCCTCGGCAGAGCTCAGCACAGCCCGAATCTGAGCCCCCTCAGACTCCCCCTCACCTATTGAAGACATGTTTTTTTTAATGCAAAGGTTCTGTGCTGAGGATTTATATGGCAAGAAACATGCATGATGTGAAATGTTGGTAACAGAGGAGCAAAAGCTGCAAATAGAAATGTCCTCTCATCCCACCTCTCCCAGGCTCTGCATTGGCTACATAGATGAAACCATCCACCACCTGGCACACTTGCTGGACCTGAGGAGCAGGGCTGTAGACTGGATAGCCTGAGTCATCTGATCCTTCAAAGCTAAAAAGTTTATTACTGATGCTCTGCTGCTGCACTCTGGCTATTTCCCTCTCTGCCCTGCACACACAAACACACAAAGTTAAATGACTGGCCGTATTCACAAAGATAATTGCAACTTGCATTGTAACTTTAAATACAAAGTGCTTACCTATTGGTTGAGTACAGAGTCAGGATATTCAATTTGTGTTGGTTGTTGAACATGTAAGTGATCCCTGAGCCGATACCTAGAATAAAAAAAAGGTTTGGTGGATATATTCTTGGGGCATCTCAGCTGATAGCGAGATAACAATTGTGGGTCAATACTGCCACCTAGTGGTGGGCAAATAAACCTACAACAACCAAGATAAACAATGTGATTTTTTAAAATAATTTGTATCCTGTTTGAGTCAATGTGTAATTAAAATGCAATATTTGTAGTTTGGGTATACAACAATCTGATTCCAGTGACAGCTCATTTGAGCTTAAGAAGAAGCTAGACTTTCGAACTGATCCAAGGGTAGATTTGTCACTGTGTCATAAATGATGAGAAAGGACCGGGAGGTTATCCTTCATCAATAGCACTCAACATCCATATTATCTCACCATTTATCTGTCTATGAGGAGTGCCTGACACAGGAAGCACATCTGGGGCATGCATGAGCCTTGTGACTAAAGAGACATCCAGCTGCTCCATGCCAGGGCCAAACATGGCATAACGTGGTTCAGATGAGGGCACCAGAGACTGAAGAAATGAGGTCACAAACTCATATGCAGGCCGTGAAGGAAGCCATTGTTGTCTGCAAGATGGACAGCCTTTCAGGTATCTGATGAGACAAAAATGGTGGTCAAAAACGTTTCTGTCTAACAAATTGTTACCAACTGACCTTGATACAGGACGACAGAAAAATATACTCACTCCGACATGTAGTCAAATTTCAATTCCATCACTTTGTCATCCCCCTCTTCTCTATCATCCAGGCTTTCATCTTCATTGATTAGTGGTGCATCCAACAACTCCAGTTGGGGCATGCTCACATGATCAATGGAGGGCCAGTATGGCATGTCCCTGAGCAGGAAGTATCTCCACAGTAATGGATCTCTAATCATGGCCCTCCAGTACCGACTGGTGGCTCCAAGGCAGCAGATATCCGCAGGAGACAGAAGGGTCATGATCAGGAACTGTACGTCCACCTTAAGCAGGGAGGATATCATTTGATATGATGAGGATTTCAACAAAGCAATACAGAAGAGGATCAAGAACCAGTTAAGAGATGGAGCCAGAGACAAAAAAGGTGGACAATCACTAACACCAGCAAATCTATTATCAATTAAAATACACAAAAGGATAGGAAACGTCTGGCATTAAAAATGTTACTTCAGCAGCAGACTGCTGCTCCCACAGTGCAAGAAGGAGCGCTACCGCAGGTCCTTCATTCCAGCAGCAGTCAGACTCTTTAATGCAACATCACAATGTAGCACTGTTAGCTGTTTCTGCAATATGAGCCATCACTGGTCAATATTCTGCACTATGCATATTTATTTATCACTCTTTGTTACCTCCAACTGTGCAATATTTCATTTCTATTAATCTGTATATCTGTGTTTGGGTGTTTATTGTGTAAATACATTTGGTTTATTATTATTATTATTAGTATTATTATCTACTAATGTCTACTTAATGTGTATTTGTGTTATTCTGATGTGTGTACATTTTTTCTTTTGAGCTGCTGTAGCACAGGAATTTCCCCAGTGTGGGATTAATAAAGTCTATCTTACTGCTTATATTATTCCAATGTTTACTTTTTATATTTTACCTAAGATATACTAGGCCTATGTGTGCAGGTCAGTTTGACCTTTGGTGTGCAGAGACCTTAAATCAAAGCATCTTCTTCAATTACTGTGAGAAGGTCTTTTTGCTCTCACACAGATACATTGGAAAACTGTCTCTGGAGGTAATATACAAGACAGCAGGCATACTTCGTTAGGAGTGCTTGTATTGTTTAAACAAAAAAAGATTTCAGCTTTTTCTGTCACTGCTGGGAGATGAATCAATCCATAAAGGTTTGAGAGTAACTTTTTATGTTTTAGGTCGAAAACCCCACTAACACAGAACGTTTAGGGAACGTTGGGGAATGTTAGTTTCTGGTTCCCTAAAGGTTAGTTCGAACCAGACCAAAAACTAACGTTTAGGGAACATTCCCTCATGGTTATAAATTCTGCTTCCCAAATTCAAGTCGTTGGCAGTGTGATGAAAGAGACTCTGGATGATCTTGAGAGAAATTCTTATTTAGAAGGTTAAATAATTTCATCTGAGACACAAATTTGTTCAAACAGAGTGTTGTTGTACCTTTCCTCTAACTTCAAATAAAACCAGAACTCACAGACAGCAGTCTTTATTCATTTAGTTCAATTAACAGCTTTCATATTTGCAAATGCGGATAACCAGCCTATAATGCTAGAAAGAGATGCAGATTGCAGTTCAGATAAAGATATTTTATACACATTTTCAGAGAATCACAACTATTGAGATGCCATTTAATCAAATATATCATTCCTTGAATTATGGAGAAGTGTTATGATTTTCTCAAAGTTCTGTAGCAAATCCTTTTAAGCAGTACAAATGTTTGGTTTGGGTTTAGTCCCAGATGTCCTTAACTCAAATATGTCAGTCATTGACTGGAACTATGGAGCAACGTTTTTTATAGTAACTCCAGTTTCAGGAATGTAGCTATTTCACTGTTGAAATGTGTGAATGTACTTTAAAACCTATCAAAACTTGTACAGTAAAAATGTTTAATTTTCACTGTGTGTGTTGTCAGATATGTCCTTAACTCAAATATGTCTATATAATAATATTGCCTGGAACTACGGACCAAAGTCTTTTTATGGCACCTCCAGATTCATATTTTTACTAATTTTACAGCAGAAGTATGGGACTTTGCTTCCAAAAAATCTCCAAAATTATACAGTAAAATTGTTTGATTTTCAGTATGAGTGTATTAAGTGATGCACTGTACTCAAATATGTCAGTCTTTGCCTGGAACTATGGACCAAAGTCTTTTTGTGGCACCTCCATTATAGGACTTTGGCAGGCAATTATTAAATAATAAAACAGTAGAACATGAAAATCACCACAGTGGTAGTCAGTGAGATGTAGATCAATAATCTGGTGGAGTTTGCAGAAAACAATTTGATTTTATTTATTTTATTATGAATATTTTTTTAAAAGTCTGCCGACACCAAGCGCATACACCTTGAGCCTACCACGCAACCTCGTGTAGACGCGCAATAAATTTTTAAGCGTAGATGGCGTGACCGCAGTGCATTATCCGAGTGTTTTTTTATCCAAATTGTTGGCATTACGGTAACGTTCGAGTCGAACTTGTACAATGCTTTTACCTAACATTACCCTACATCGGTTTATGAGATGAACACAGACTTAAAAAAACGTTTTCACCGCAATAATTTTGCACAGTTGAACAAATGAAAAACATTTCCATGAATGATTTGACTCACCGGTAAGCTATCAAGAAATCCCGGTAGTGGCTCTTCTCCCGTGTCTACATGAGTCAAGTCGTCTTTGACAACTTTGCCACTGTTTGAAAAGCATCTCTCTCTGAACCGCCTGAGGCTGCGGATCACAACAGACTGGTTGAGCTGCTGGATCTTTCCTGCCATGACTTCAGGTGCGAGTTGATAATACACATTACACTGTAACATGGACCTATAGAGATGGCCGTATTTGACGTTAACCTGTTTGTCATACTTCCTTGTTGCTGGCGGCAGTAGGGCATTATGGGTATTGTAGTTCCACAATAATTGGCAGCTCAAAGTCTGAGCTTGCAAACTGAAAGTTTAAGTTGCAACGTAAAATAAACGTGTTTTTCTTAAAACAACGCGCGTGTTTATTGTCAACGAGGACATAAAAAACAGAAAATGATTTTCGTCCAAACAACACAGGTTCTCTAATAGTTATACTATCAAGATTATTGAAGTGGCGGAAAATGGAACTTGCAATAGATGGGGATACAAGTGGCGCATTACAAAGCTCATACGAACAAATTTGAACATACTTCAAATAGTCATTAATACATCATTGTCAAACAGTTTTTGAACACCTTTTCTTTGCCTTAAGTGTGCACATTTTTATACACACATACATATATAATGTATATGCAATTATAATATATTAAAAGCATAACAAAATGGCAACAAAACAATAAATAAAATGTTACTGTGCAATGTCTCATTTCCAGCTGGATTATCTTGAAACTTTTAATCTTAAAAAAAATGAAAGAAAAAAGGTCAATTTTATTAATACCCTTTTTATATTCATACTAATGTTATTATAACACATTCTCAGGGCAAAATAAGTGCCCCGGGCAACAGTCTGGAATCAAGATGATAACTGCTTTTTCAGCAGGACAGGGCAAAACAACATTCAACTCTCTGCAGCCCCTGCCAGTTTTACACCACCTACCTTATCCTTTCTAACCTCTCTTTCACTGCTGGGCCGTTTGGCATGGGATGAGATTGCCTGTAGACACTGATCCAAAGAATCTTTTCTTCAAACATTTTCTTCCCATGCTCCCCCTAAACCTTTCACAACATTACACCCCACCTGATGGATTCCATTTTTATTTGGGGTTGACACACATTTGAATACTGAACTTAGATCTGTGCCTGAGGGCATCTTCAACACAGGAGCAGCTTGGTTCACTGTAAAATACTAAGGATTTCCTTGGCATTCTCTGTGTTCCAGCCCTGGCCCTGCAGAGGGCCCTCACATGCAAGCACGTATTTGTTGAGGATCTGTGTGCCAATGTCCCGAAACTGGAGGCGATCTTCTTTGCGATCCATAGTGTCAGCGCTGCAGTCCTCATACTTGACTGCCCAGAAACACATTTCCCCGATGTACATCATCGTCAACAGGTGCGTGTCTGAGAAGATGCCTGGCCGAAACATAAGAAGGTAGTTAGTATGACAACATGGTCCACTTGAATGGTTTTCTTTAACTGAAGAATTGTCTTAAACTAGTATTTATACATATACAGTAATACAGCATTAACTGCTGGCATATTTACCTTCAGATAGGAAGCTTGCTGTAGCAGTGTCATGAAGCACCACCCCATCGTTGAGCTTCACAGAGTTTCTCACCTGCAGCATCCGCATTAGGTAGCGCACCCCTTCCTGAATACACTGGATTAAAATATCAGAGTCTAATGAGCATTAGGCCTAATCAAACCATTTAAAACAGACAGAAGCTAATGCGGCTCTTAATAAACAAACAAACCGCATATGCCAACAATTTACCCCCACCATGCGTTTTAGATGTTGCACAAGTCCATATTGGGATTTTTAAAGATAATTTTTTGGGGGCTTTTCCCTTTATTATAGAGTGACAGTGGATAGACCGGAAAGGGGGAGAGAGATGGGGGATGACACGCAGCAAAGGACTCAGCCTACATGGGGCGAACGCTCTTACTGGGTGAGCTAGAGGCCGCCCCTTAAATCAAATTTAAATTAACTATGTAGCCCTAATACTAAACGGCTGTTTTTACCAAAACAAAGTACATTTGTCTGGCACAAATACAATGTGGCACCTTAAGGAATGTGTCCTTGTTTTTCTTAATCCACTGTTTTCGTTGATGAAGGGTGTGGCAGTACATGTACAGCAGAGCTCCACGTCTCCAATAGAGGCATTCCAACAGCTCTAGGCCCAAAACAGACTGCACCTATTATCAACCAAAAGACATGAATAGTATAGTAAGACAATTACATGGAAGTAAATGTAAATGCAAGTGTTTTTTTTTTTGTGTGCAAAACTATAAACCAAAGAGAACATTGAAGTGGATCTAGACTGGAAATACTTGATAATCAACCAGAAAAAAACAAAAAAACATGTACAGAACATGCACACAAAAATCATGTTGAGACACACATATACACACTTCTTGTGCTGGGGCTAGCCTCCCTGCCAAAACTTCTGGCTCGGTCAGGTCCTGCAGGAGCTGCTGGATTTTAAATGGTGAACAGTCCTCAGGGAACTCCTGGTCCACCAGTTTATTCTCTTCATAAAATGTGATGTCTAGGATCACCTAAATGATGAAAAACAAATATATACCCACACCGGACACTGAATACAAGGTGCAAGAAAACTAAGCAACATTTTCAAATTTACTAAAATCTGTTACAAGTCATCAGAAACAATTACCTCCCTCTTCTCACTAAATTACTTTATTGAGTTCTCCCATTAATAAAAAGGTAGACCAAATTAGGAATGAAAGTGATAATATACCTGCCAGGAAGTGGCCACAGCTGTAGCCTCTTCTCCAAAACTCTTATTTACCCCTTCTCAAAAGCTAACTAAGTATCATTACTAAAATCTAATTAACTCCCAATGTATCGAGTATTCAGTAGCAACCAGTTTCTTGATTACTGGCAATTTGATACTAAAAACCTTATTGAGCCTTTTCAGTCAGGGTTTGGACCACTTCACATCACCAAGACAACCATAACGACCTCCAACTAGCCAACGACTCCAGTACACTTGTTTTTAATGTTCCTTGACCTAAGCACCTCTTAAGGCTTGGTACCAACTTCTTTCGCAGCTTGGGACTGCATTTCCACTCCTACATTCTTAAAGCCATGATATCAGTTTCCAAAAAGTACATATTGTGTAGCATATGGTTTTGAACTCAAAAGGCTAAACTGAGGGTCCTCTGCAGGTTTGCTGTTTATAGGGGAAGAATGAAAAAAATAACCCACAGCAATTTTGGTTGATTGTTTGTCACTTATCAAGCAGCATTTGCTGGTTACGCCTTCTCAAATTTGAGGATGCTTTTCCTTGTTTTATACAATCAACCATGATACGTTAGTAGGAATAGGTATGCAGATTTGAAGATCACCTTGAGTTCGGGGAAATTGTGATGGGCATTTGTACCATTTTCTGATGTTTTGTTCAACAAAATGATTAATTGAAAACAGAGTCAAATATTAAAAACTAATGAAAATAAGTATTAATTGCAGCTCTAGACATTCAATGTAATGAAGTACCTGTGTGTAATCCTGAAGCACCTTGGAAAGGTTGCTACTCTCCCCTCCTTGCCTGTAATAGCTTTTCAACTTGTCTAGTATGGCAGACGCATTCTGTAAATAGTCATCATCTATGGAAGAACGATATGTTAACAGGTTACCAATTACAGATCTATAAATAAAACTGGTCTCCAACGTGACGCTTTTTATTTACATGTTAATACAAAACAATTCGACTGACGCTAGAACAAGTTTTAACGTTCCAAAGTTAAAAGCAGTGTGACTATGCAGCAACATAGTAATTAACAATTAAGGCATAAAATGCGAACTAACATTTTAAGCGTTTGCCAATGTTTAAATATAATAATAATAATAATAATAATAATAATACATTACTTTATTTATATAGCACCTTTAAAAACAGTTTGCAAAGTGCTTTGACAGACAAAGCAAGCCAAAAGCAGGATATCCAGAGGTGAATATAACAGAGAGCTACACTGGTGCCAAACAATAGCATGACACAAATTGGGTTACTAAAACAAGTAGACAAAAGACGCAAAATATAGTAGAGAGAAGTGAAAAACACATAAAAATGTGAAAATAAAAAGGGTAAAGTCAATAAGAAAAATAAAATAGAAATAAAGTGACTAATGAATAATATAAAAATAATTAACAATTAACTCAACTTTAGATAATTTACTATGACGCTAAGTTACACTCGGTTACACTACGCAGCATCGTGTTTCATGGCCAGCTAAACGTTTGTCAACAATACTGCATTTTAGCTAACGTTAGCCAACTTTACGTTACGCTAGCACCCAGATATTTAAAAACAACCATCGGTCAGTGAGTAAATGTAAACTATAACGCTACTAAGTCAACACTTTACCACCTGTTAACTAACCGTGTGGCAAGTATTATTTGTCAACATGAAATGTCCATCAGGCAGCAACTGTTGTTATAGTTGCAAGCTGTTAGATAACGTTAGCTAGCTTGCTAGTTGGCTAATAAACTGCGTATATATTTATCTCTGAATGAACTGAACAAGAATGCTAGCCACGCATACGAGGTGCCAAAAAAATGAACAACGCCTTATCGATACCTTGCTTTTCAGCTCTGAGACTGGAACACTTGATATCTAACTCAAATATCCTTCTCTCCAACTCAAAACCTTGTCGCCTGTAGTCGTCGGCCATGACTAAAGTATGCGTCACGTGAGCTAGGGATGATGCTGCATTCACGTGCTCCTCGGATGGTCCCTTTTCCCGATTTGTGAAGTAGTTTTTCCGACTTTGGTGTGTTCATGAGTCGTAATGTGGAAAAAAAAAATGGACGCTACAGAAAATATTTTTGTATTTTATTGCTCAGAGCGTTTAAACAAGAGCTGTTTTCTGCATTTATTTTCAGTTTGATGCTATTCGTGATTTTGTCCCAGACGTGTTGGTGTTGCTGCACCATGACGTTAACGTAAAATTCCCTAAAACCACTAAAATATTGCTTTAACTGACTTGTTATCAGGGTTAATGATAATAAATAACCTTTCCAACTTATCTAGGTCACTCTACGTGGACAGCTTCTAATTGTAACCTAGCTATTTGCCAAAATACAAAAAAATGATTTTAATTAATACAAAGTTTCTTACCGATATTCTTATAATACATCCATGCCAATAACCCAACATGTACGTTCATCCGCCATGTTTATGCGTAATATGCCGCCAATCCGCCAAGTCGTGTAGCAAAATTTTCGCCGAATTTCCGAGTTGTTATCTGAGTTGTATATCGAGGAGCCATTCCGAAACAAATTTTTCCGATTATTCCTATACGACATGAATGCAGCATCAGTCACGTGCGTATGTCATGTCTGTTTCCAAAATGCTTCTGTGTGTGCGGCGTACGCCTGGGGTATAATCGTTCTCTTACTACATCCATGGGTATAATACATCCAGCAGCAGCAGAGACAGCAGTGCAAAAAAGTGGATCGACTACAGTATTCCAGTATCCAATTCCCCATTTATCTAGTAGGTTAACATAATTAGTAGGAGAGACACCGCTGTAGTTAAGAGAGAAACTTTTACTTTGCATATTTATTGTATTTGTAGCGTGTTTCTGTTGCACGTGTTTTTACTAAAGTAAAGCCAAAATATAAGGGCGCTGCCAGTCTGTACAGTAGTCGTCTCACTTTGTGTTCTATATGGCTCTGCTCTGCAGTAGTGATCAGGCGGTGGGTGGAACAGGAGTCGCGTATCGTCTCCCGACCAATCGCGAGTCAATCATAGCTGTCAATCATGACGTTTCACCCCCGTTTTTATTGCATCAAATGACTAATGAAAACCAAACGTATCAGAACAATTAACACTTGAACAAACATCAACGTGGACAGAACTACCAAAAAATGACACAAACCATTTTCGTGGGAAATTAATTGACGTGTATTTTGAATTTTTGTTTTGCCCATCCGCTAACATGGAGGCCGAGGGGACGGGTTTTGACTGCAGCCAGCCACCAGGGGGCCGTTGAAGCGCGTTTGCCCTGCTCGGCCACCGTATTGTGGTTGTGGTGAAAGGGTTAAATTCAAATTAGCTTGCCGAGCCCCCTCTATCCTCTATCCCCTACTGCTTGGTCCAGCCTCTGGTCCAGCCCATTGAGACATCAGCCAATGTCATCGTGGCTCTGACTGTTTGGTGTGTGCATTGCTGGTAGCCACATTTTGCGACTTTTCAGCACACATCATCTGTCTTCCACCGGCTGGAGCGTTCACTCTGCTCATCGGCTCATCCTCCTTGTATAGCTCTGAAACATGGCGGCTTTCAAAGCTTTGTACAGAGCGCAGAGTTTATTCTACAAAAACGTCTCATATCCCTGCAGAACCAAATTGAATTTGGCTAATCTCCAATTGACCAAGGTTGGTATTAAACGGTTAACGTTAATTGGTTGTAGAAATAGCATTGTTGAAATGAGATGGTTGCGAATGATTTGGCAAGATTAAAAGGTCATAATCATATTGTGAAGATTGTATTCGATTTTTCGTGTAACATTTTCGAAATAACGTGAATTTAGTAAGGGAAATTTACCAATCTTTACATATCCTTATGGATTTATTTAATTTTACTTTTCGGTGATTCGGTGAATTGACCTCAGGCTGATAGCTACGGTGGGGAGTCTCAATATTTTCGTCAACACAAAATCGAAACCATATTACAAACTGTTAACAGTAACGCATAATATTACTTTGCAGTGGGTCAGTGACATAAGACACATCACATGCTGTCACATTAGTCAAACCCGCAGCTCTACATGCAGCAGTTAGGTCCAATGGCAAGGTGTGTTGTAGGTGAAATGAAAAGTGCTTGCATGTTCCACTCCACAGTCATGACATTGTACAAGTTATAGTCATGTTTATTAATAGTATGGTTTCGGAAATCAACGTGATGTCTAAAATTAGAACTAAGGTGAAAGCTAATTTTATAAATGCTCGAGGTAACATGGCCCTTTGAGCATTATCTTGAATCAGTGTTACTGATTTTACAGCAATTGGTATAGTAATTTGAACCTTTAGACCAATTGTTAACCATCTGGATGACCGTAAGAACTAGCTTTCCTATTAACTGATCATGACTTGATGCCTTTTTTCTTGTAATAAATATATATTAAAATAGACAGGTGTATGTTTCATTTAGATGAATAAGCAATATTGCATAACAAGGTGTATACAGTATGGCACTTCATTTGTAGATAAAGGAAAATTATGAATGAGGAGGCGACTAGGACCATCCCGATGCAAAATTATGTTTAGTTTTCTCCTCTGAGTCTGACCAACAGTGTTTGAAATAGTTCAATATTTTAAAAGCAGTCAGAAATCACACATATGTAAATATCCAATGTCAGTATTACAGGTTTACAATGCAATTGCATTACACATACAGAATCAGCACCATAATACTAAAGAGTGACTATAATGGGTATGGTGAAGTTCATCATGGTTCCAATCCATTGTAGCCACAGTCTGGGAAATTAATGGTGGCAAATGGACTCTTGACTGTGGGCTACCCCAAAGCTCTGCTTCTTTTGTTGTCAGATTTGTTCAGCAGTTTTGTATATCTTTCCCTTCCTCAACTAAATAAACTAAATCAACCATTTAAACTGTACAAACATATTAGCTGCCCTCAGGCATCAGTCAGGTTGTTTTAACTAGCAACGTTTTACATTTTTAAGCATTATACTAATGTATTTTTTTTTTTTAATCCAGAATCACTTATAGTTAGTTTCTTTTTCTGGTTGGAGCTCTTAAAAGAAATTAAAAGTTTTCATGCATCTCTTGTTCTGCTTTCTACAGACCTGCGGCTGTTACTTTTCTACCTCCAGCAATAGAAGTTCACAGTTCTTCTCAGATCCTATAGAGGCAGTCAAAGATATCCCAAGTGGAGCTACCATTCTTGTGGGAGGTGAGATATACAATAAACAAACACGAAGATTGTCGGATGGTTAAATGCACACCTCAATGACAGTGCTGGCCAATTACCTTAGTTTTCAACAAGTTTTGTTAACGGACGAAAAGTACAAAAACATGATCAACAATGTATGTTCAATAACCACTTAACAGCAAATTCTGTGTGGCATGGTGGTTAATTACCATCCACAAAAAGAGCACACACAAATTCCGCAGCTCTTAAAATGGTCAAGTTCGGAGTGACTTTGTTACACATTTTCCATTGTGTCACACCTCTATCTGCATCACTCAGTGTAATATTAAAACACCCTATCCACACATGACTAGAATTGCCTGCTGCTTGATCCAATGTTGACCATATTATTGGACTTTGGGGTTTTTATGTGTGATTTGTAACTACTGGAAAGATCATTTGTTTTTTTCTTTCCAAATCTGCCACGTCTCTTATCTGATTCTAGGTGAAAGTTCCACCTTACATTATCATAGTTAACCTTTCACATGTTTTGCAATCACTTATTGGTTGCTTCCATTTGTTTTTGTTTATTATGCATTACTCTCTTTTTTGTGTTCCAACACAGGCTTCGGATTATGTGGTATCCCAGAGAATCTTATCAACAGTTTACTGAAGACCGGCGTTACTGGTCTAACTGCAGTCAGCAATAATGCAGGGTAAGTGTGTGCGGAGGGGAGGAAGCATGCGTGTACCATCCAGTACATGCATACTTAGCAAACATGCAGATCGCCTGCATGTAACTGTGTGCTTAAACCATGCTGTGCATTCCATGGTGGGGGCTTGATTTTAATATTAGTTTAAAGCCATCACCATTCCAAAATCCAAACTGTTTTTTTAAGATGTGTTGATGGAGATGAGTTTGTTTATTTACTTCTGGTTATGATTTGATTTACATTTGAACCTGGAAATGTTTGCAGTGTCACATATCACAGCGTATGTCATTTCTGTTTCAGTGGAAGGTGTGTGTTAAAAACAGTTTAATGAAAATTAAGTTCAATCTAACTCTGGTTGCTAACTTAAATATTAATTATTCAAAGGGGCCAACTCTTTCATCAGTTTTGGAGGATGTCCTGAATGCAAGTGATATTTTGTGACAACAAAAGTTCGCAGGGTTTCTGCGGGGTCTTAAGAAGTCTAAAATTTCAAAATCTAAATTTTAGGCCTTAAAAAGTCTTACATTCCCTGAAGTACTGTGTTCTAGGTCTTAAAATATTTTAAACGGGTCTTAATTTTTCTATGTCAATGTAATGGCTACCTCTAATTCTCATTGAAATGTTCCTGCAAATGTTTTTTTTTTTTAATTCTGTGGAGTTGTAGTTCTGTCGCTAGTGCCAATATAATTCACTGTATTACGACTACAAATGAGAACAACATGCAACTTATTTTGCAGTCAATCTAGACACCAGTCGTATAACGGCAATGAGGAAATCGGAGAATTGTTTTTATGTCGTGATATAGGTCTTACTTTTCATTCATAATGGTGTTGAAAAGGTCTTAAAAATTCTTAAATTTTACTTGGTTGGTGGTCACCAGCTAGTGAACGGGAAATCCTGATTGGACTCATGAAGGAGTCTGTCACTTCATCACCTTACAGACCTGTTTTAAACTCTTATTGGTGACCTTGTCACTGCTGTCAAACAAGCAGTGTTAATCATAATCGGAGAGATGACCTGAAGTTAGCTTCGGATAAGTTATCAGATTTTTCAAGGAAAAAGGTCTGTCGCAGTGACTGCCACTCCTTCGGTGGTCAGGTGATATTGCGTGTGATGTGGGCCTTTGCTCTTAGTGAGATAGACCTCAGATAAACTTTCAGAGATTTCCCTTCTGGCTCTTGGCAATAAGTTGCTGACCTCAATGCCCTTTATTATGTATTGATATTGCATACCTTGATATGCAGTATCTCAAGCTATAGATTTAGTCATTGTTTCTGCTATACAGTGGGTTCATGGCTCAATATTTTAGGAAAAATCTGAATCGTGATAATCCTAGACACAAATTTAATATTAAAGTGCCCATATTACGAAAAAAACACTTTTTCTGGGATTTGGGTTGTTATTTTGTGTCTCTGGTGCTTCCACACGCATACAAACTTTGAAATAAAATCCATCCATGCTGTTTTGAGTGAGATACGGTTTCTGAATGTGTCATGCCTTCAGTCTCTGGGTGAGCTGTTCAAAATCGCCACGGCTTGTGACGTCACAAGCCGAAACGAGCTGGCTAACCGCAACCGTTAGCTCGTAGCGTTAGCATGCTAATGCTAACGCTAGCATGCTACCTCGTTCTCAATAGCAAAGCACTGCTACAACACACACAAGTTCACCATAATCTACAAAAGAACTACTTACATGTGCACCCTCATTTAGAAGTCTCCCAGCTAATCCTGCCTTGTAACTGACCGAAGTTGGAGAAACAGCCTTTCTTTTACTGTCTATGGAGCTAGCTAGCTGACATGATCTACATCTGAGCTACTGCGCATGTGCGAGTGCAATCAAAGATAGTACAGAAGAAGAAAAGAGGTCTCACTCTGTAGCTAAAACAGAGACCAGGTGAAAAGAGGATCTGCAGCAGTGAGAGAGAGCTGTGCAGTACAACAAAAATATGGTACCTGAAAATGAGCATAATATGGGCGCTTTAAGGGAATACAAATTGCAAAAATAAAAGGCGAGGTAACCTTTTTTAATTTTCAGTTATATAGGAATAAGACAAGTTGTAAACCCATAGAAGACTGAAGAATACATTTCTCAGTAGGAAGTTGTGCAAAGAAAAAAAGCTCTCAGAAACCATATTCAAGACCTAAATTTACCCATGCACTGGCAGCTGAGCTTCTCACTTCAATTTCCCTGGACATTGTTTAGCACAATGTTGATGTCTCTCTTGCACACTAGGAAACGTTTGAAAGTCTTTTTCTTGTCAGTTTTCATGTCTTTTTTCCATAATTGAGTACCACTGTGCAGCCACACAGTAAACTTAAACTGAATTGTTTACATAGCAACACTGAAACTTGAGACCAAAATGTGATCTTATCTACTTAATTATGAAACAGAAAAATAATGTCCCTCTTGTCCCCTCTGATTACAGACTGCAATTTAAAATAATATATTTTTCAACACCTCACACACAAATTCTTTAATTTTTACATTGAAAGCGCTGCCACTGTCTTACAAAAATATTGAACTTTAACCTAAATTTAATTTGCAGGTACAAGCTCTAATTGTGTATTTAGTGTGTATTGTGTACTTTTGTCATTAAAAAAAGCTTAATATTACTCTGTGGTCAACTCTGAATTCAATTACAATGTGGTCTGATATTATTTTTATTTTGGATAATTGCATTGCATCTCTACTTCTTATCATCTAAAAACTTCTTTGTGCGACTATCCGTGGAATGGTATTGCCAACTTGATGGTGGCTATTTTAAAGAACTTACAGGAAATAATTTCCCCCTTTTTTTAAAACTAATTTAATAACTAATTGCAGTATACAGTTCCTGTAATACAATGCACTCTCAACTTAAGAAATAACTTGTCTATGCTGACAAAACTGCAAAATTGAGATTTACATATGTGGTGGCACACAGTGATACTTATTGTAGTTGTGCAGTAGGAAGTTCAAAATGGCTTTTAAGTCTCTGCACAGACTTTGTGGATACATTTCTCCATGCCAGTAGTTGTTTTAGCCAGAAACAGTCCTATGAAGTATGTTAGTGTGCTTCACAGATTTTACTCTTCACTAGAATTTTCTTGTGGACTTTGATTTTTGGTAAATATTGATTATTGGAACAAGTACTCAAAATATTTGCTTGAGCAATGAAATCCCTCTGAACAATCATTGCGCCCCCTAAATGTTTTCCATATGCAGACAATAGTTGTTGGGGAAGATTCTAACCACTTGCAAATAGTGGCCATATTTTCTCTTTTGTTTAGTTTCTGAGCATTTCTGAGCCAGTTCCAACACAGTGGAACCTTTTATGCATATTACAGTCTACAAGTTTATTTAGTAGGAACTATAGTACATATAGTACTCTTGAGTACATATTATATTGCAACGAGGGGAGTTGAAATTTGAGAGATACATTGACGTTAGCAGGAATGTGCTACAGCCTGTGTACTGTACAGTATATCCACTGTTTTCTTGGTTGTAGCAAAAACGTGTTGACATGTCCTGGCTCTGTAGGGAAGAGGGTTGGCAGGGGAAAGAAGTAGTTATGTAATGTAATTTTAGAGTGAAGTCTCCTAAAGCTAAAAATTCCACTTCCTCTGCTTCTTAATTTTTAAATGCCTGAATGAGTTGTTAATCCTCTTCAAGTCTCAACTTTGTGTTACTTGTACATGATAATGGAGAGGGCATTCCTTACTTCTTTACACAAGTCTTAGTTAAAAATTGCTTTCATTTGGTAAATAGCTAAAATATGGTTTGTGTCTATTTGTCTCTATGCAGTAATCATGAGCAAAACCCTGGGGTACTGAAGTTCTGCTCTTTGAAAGTTGTAGCATAATGGAGAACACTCGCACTCACTGACTCAGTAGGCTCTTTAAGCACTGTAATACTAGATGAGAGAGATTCAGCTGTACACGAGGATATCATTGAGCTGTGACAGAACTGCACCCCCTGCAGCGTTATATTCGTTAATCAGCTGCTTCAGTAATGTTACACAAACGGTACGGCTTCCGTATAAAAGGCAGAAATTATGTTCAATGCTGGAGGCTGCTCTGATCAATGAGCATTTAGCTTGGCAAGCTTGCATTTTGATTCTACCGGTATATTGTGTGCCCTGATAGAAGAGTCCACTCACTTGAGTTTGACAAGGTTTTTTTTGTCATCAAACACACATGCATGTCCGGAAGTGCCATGCACAAGATCACAAAATGTTAGCATTAGTCAATACCTATGATGTGTTGTAACACTAGAGGCGTGTGTGACAGGGTGCTTTTTAGTCATCTATTTTTGGTATTCTGAGAGCACATGGCTTAGATATATTGTTATCTATGACTCACGCACACGTTGTAGAGGCTGATGGAATTACATTTTACTGGAATTGTACCTCGTACGATTTCATGTAACAAATAATAAAAATGATTGATTTAGAGTCAAGTACTTTTATCTTGTATCACAAGACAGTATCCTGTTTAAAACGGCTTTATATGTTTTTTAAAAAAGGTTTATAAAGAATATGCCTTCATAGGTTAATGATTGACCAGCCAGATAAAGTCAGTCATCTCACATACAGTACCAATTTCATGAGTATTTCACTAACCCTAGTAACACAATAACTTTCATTGGTCACTGAAAGTTAGAAAGGAGTAGTCACAGCACTGTGTTTAAGAATGTTTTTATTGCTTTCAAATGACGGTTTATCCATGGTTGACATCCTTTAGTATCGTGTGAAGCCGGTGTAACCCACACTTGAGACCAATATGAGCATCACAGGTTCAATAAAGTGCAGTCACTCCTCTATTGACACCTTGTGGTGATAAGAAAAAATAGTTTGATGCATTTGATGGGTAATTGGGAGAGTTACCTTATAGTCTCGCTTGCCAGACCTTACTCCACAGCGCTACTTACTTCGTAAAGTGTCCTTTAATTGTGTGGAGGAGCACATGGTGAGTCTAGCTTTGTGGAGATTTTGTAATGTTAGAAATGTTTTAGGCTCACCTCTGAGATATAGTGGTGCAGTCCAGGGTGGATTGAGAGCCCTATAGGGGCAGTGGCATTTCGCTGCTGAAGAGAGGAAAGAATTGATTAGTTGTACAGAGTATTAACGAGAAGCCGTGCTGCCACAAACACGTGCTTAGGTAAGAATTGATTGATTGATTGATTGATTGATTGATTGATTAGTTGTACAGAGTATAGATGAGAAGCCGTGCTGCCACAAACACGTGTTTTGGAAAGAATTTATTCATCGTACAGAGTATAGACGATAAGCATGTGCTTTGTTTCATTTGGTACCAGTACATTTTTTTTTTGATAGTTTCAAGTTTGTTTTATTTTAAACTTTGCCTCATGTATATGTGAATTTGGCCACACTGTCAAGTACGCACTCGTTGGAATTCAAGAAGTCTGCTTTCGTATCATTTTTTGACACTCTGGCCACACTACTTGACAATATGAAACACAAAATAATTGATTGCATATGTATTTGCACCCTTTTAAGAGTAGAGGCACCTTTAGCAGCCTTGAGTCTATATATCAGCTTTGCACATCTGAACACTACAATTTCCCACCATTCTTCTTTGTCAAACTGCTCTATAAGCTCTGGCAAGTTGCATGGAGGTGATGAGTGATGTTTCTAAGTAAGTATTAAAATGTGAGTATATGTACTGTATATATTGTGATTTATTTTTTGCGATGATTTTTTTTATCAATTCTTTTCCCTAGAATCAATATTTTTTTATACATTTTTTTTTTTTACCAATGATTCACCCTAATATTTTCTGTTTATACGGTACCGCCAATGGCGACTACATCATATCTGTTTCCTGCAAAACGGACCTAAAGCAGAAAATGCAGAAAATCCATGTTATGTTCTTCTTTACAAATAAGATAATGTGCATGTGATGTGCATTCGTTTTAGAAAATGATTAGTTTTTAGAAATGTATCATGATAGATTGTCTCTAGAAGTGTATAATTCAACTTCTGTTTTTGTTATAGAATGAAAAGAAAATCGCAATACTCAAAACTATCGAATCGCAATACTTCTAGAATTGCAATAAATGAAAATCACATTACAAACTGAATCGGCACCCATGTATCGTGAAAGAATTAAAACGGGACAAAGCATATCGTCCCAGCCCTAATAAAGCCATACTGCTTTGTATTGGTATTTGTTCAATATACTGTAGCCTAATTGCACTTATTTTAAGGTTCAAAATACCATGTGTATGTTTTCTTTAGCGTGGATGACTTTGGCCTGGGCATGCTGCTTAAGACTAAGCAGATCAAGAGGATGATCTCTTCATACGTCGGGGAAAATGCAGAGTTTGAGCGACAGTATCTGACAGGGGAGTTGGAAGTGGAACTTACGCCACAGGTTGGTCAGAAAAAAACATTTGGAAAGCTTTATACATTAATACCCAAGGAAGGTCAACATCAAGGGCAATTGGACTTGGTTTAAGGTGCTTGAAGCTGTTTTTGTCTCTTTTAGTTTGTTCGAAACGTCTTCTTGCCCCTTTAACAAAGCCCAGTTGCCCTTGATTTTAACCTTCCTTGGATAACTATGACCTCAGTGACTGAAAACCTTCACAGACGTTCATACATGAATTTTTCTCCACAAGTACAAATGATATCGCATGTGAAAACACACATTCACAAACTCAGTCAAGAAGTCTTGACATGTTAAATTCTAACATCCAAATGATGTATAAACAAAGTCATGCAGTTGACATTTATATGTTGTACTAATCTTTTAACCTGACACCCTTTCCTACCAGGGAACCCTTGCAGAGAGGATCAGGGCTGGGGGAGCTGGGGTTCCAGCCTTCTTCACAGCCACTGGCTATGGCACACTGATCCAAGAGGGAGGCTCCCCTATTAAGTACAACAAAGATGGCAGTATTGCCATCGCCAGTGAGAAGAGAGAGGTGAGAGTGTTGTCAATGCAAACTTTCTTTAGCTTACTGTATATTTTTCCAGACCTATGGCTACTTTTCCTGAAGTTTGTTTAATGGATTGAGAGCTGCTGTCAAACGTAGGTCTGGTACTTTAAAGTAGTCTTGAATCTACCTCTTAATGGCCGGTTATCCTTATTTGCTTCCCAAAAGCTTGGGTGTGGTGTGTTGTAGTTTTTGCCAGAAGTGAAAGCCAACTTCCACTCCATGGTTTGGATAAATTAATCAGTATAGGCTTTACATTATAAAAACATGCTGAAGGAGGACAGACCGCTGAAATGAGTTCACGTTTGTCATGTGAATATATACATTTAGAGCACAGAGCAAAACTCATGTCTGGGAAAAGCCTGCAATGTTACGAACATTTTCAAATGAAAATTGCAACTTGTTTGTCTGGTTTGGTTCTAGTGTTGTAGCAGGCCCCAGTTTACTGCATTTAAATAATGAGAGAAAAAATCTGAAGTTCTTCATGTTCAAAATAATGCTTTTCACAGATGGCGTAATGCCTTGGATTGAATGTTTGTTGTGCTATTGATTTTCTTGTGTGAAAGAAAAAAATCAGCAGTAATGACTAATCTAGGTCTGGAGTCAAGTATCTGGGCCAAAGGTGGAAATGCTGTAAAACAGGTCAACATGTTCATCCTCAACTGCATCCAGTACCACTGACTCCATGAATTGTGTTGTCTGCTGTAATGCTCTTTGCTCTTTATTTTTTATTTAAATCTTTATTTTTAATTTAATACATACTGTGTACATATACTTATACTTATATTGTTTAATATTCCATCTAGAGAATGTGTGACGTGCACCAACAACACCAAAACAAATTCCTTGTATGTGTTAAAAAACGTACTTGGCAATAAAACCCTTTCTGATTCTGATTCAATGTACAGGTGCGGGAGTTCAATGGCAGGCACTACATCATGGAAAAGGCCATCACTGGAGACTTTGCACTGGTCAAGGCATGGAAAGCTGACAAGGCTGGAAATATTATTTTCAGGTAACAGATGAAATGGAATGCAAGTCACACATCAGTAGCACAGACCTTTTGTATTGTGACAATACCAGTATTTATCTAGTAAAGGTTTCCGCTTCTTCCTGCCTCAAAGCCCATTAGACTTGTCTTAATCACCTTGCCTGTGTTTGCACAACATGCTTCTGATGTCATGTGGTGAGAGTGAAACAGTACTTTAAGAAAAGTTTTTCATTTTGAGATGTTCTTGGCAATGGGAATTCAGTTATTTGAACCTTGACCTTATTTTTCATAAAATCTTTGAGGGATGTGCTGTATGGGCTGATTCTTATCAGTATTAGCTACATGGTTTTCTTTTGTTTGTTTTAACTTTGTGAACATATCACAGTATTTACATTAGCTTCTATATCTTGAATTATTAAGACGGCACACTCATTCCAGGATAGGGTAAGGATCATCACTGATCATTACTAATTTAGTTCCAGGTCAACCATATACATATATACATGTATTTAGACCTATTCACGGATAACCTCATTGGTTCTAACACAATCTAGTATTGACCCGCCATCTAGAATCAGTATGGTAATTTGAACCAACCTGCTGTATAGAAATTAGTAGATGTAGTAAAGTCTTTCTCCACAAGAGTGCAGTCTCTTTCAGTTAACTAACATGCTATACTGGATATTAGATATTGGATGTTACACTAAGAGTTTTTAGAGTTTATTGCATATCTCTGCTTTTGGTTGACATATTATAATAATAATTATTATTTATTTGTTTTATATAATCTCTTTCTTGCTCTTCTGTGTCAGGAAAACAGCCAGGAACTTCAACCAACCTATGTGCAAGGCAGCCAAAACCACCATAGTTGAGGTATGCATTCACAACAACACAATGATTTGCTTGTAAACCTGATTTCTGCCTGGAACATGTACACGATAGACACATAGCTATCAGTTCATATCTATCAGTGAATTCACTATCTCAGAATCTAGACTTCACCATTCCTTTTAATGGTTTTCATGCATTATGTAGTGATGACAGAATGAGCATGTGAATGTAATGAGCGTGTAAAATAGTCTTTCAACCAACTAAAATTGCCCCACCACCTAAATCTACAAATAACCTGTGGATACAACATTTTAATTACGTTTAACTGTAGACCATGAAGAAAATGGGGTTAATAAAACAGCCATTTGGCATTTGAACCCAACCACACAAAGCCAGTAGTCTCCTATACACCCTTTAGCAATAGAGCAACAGAACAGTCATCATCAAACCACCCTCAAAGGGACAAGGTCTTAAAAAAAATCCTATTGGACAAGGTCTTAAAAAAAATCCTATTGTTTACACTGAAGATCAGAAGCAGAAATGTGAGACAGGCATCTTACAGGTGGTCAGACAGGTGTTTTATGCTTGTAGGCTGATAAGATCACCTTGAATTGGGAATAGTCAGTTAGTTTAAAGAGTTTAGATAGTTTAAAGATCTTAACCTCAATATGTATGGCCAAAAATAAAGTAAGAATGTCCTGCTATCTTTGGGCTGTCTGTGTCATACCTTGTGTCATTCTATCTGTCTGGTTACTTATCTGTCTAGCATTCGATCGTCAAGAAATGTGATCGCTCTATCTATTCCCTCTGTGTGTGTGTGTGTGTGTGTGTGTGTGTGTGTGTTTGTGTGTGTGAAAAAGAGAGACAAAGAGAGAGAACGGCTTCACACCTCCCATATAGAAACCGTTTGATTAAGAGTGCAGCAGGGAGAAAAACTGCGTGTGTGAAAACCATATAAAACACAGGCGCTTGGTGCTTTCTGAAAAATAAATTGGTTGCGAAGGGGTCACTTGTAAATCTAACTGGGTTCCACAAAGCACATTTTCAATTATTCCACGGACCTGAGATTTAGTCTTTTGTTGATTAGAAATGTCTGGGGCCAAATGGGGAGAGTAAATTTCCTCACTACAGAACCGTTGTGGAGGCTTCATAGTTGATTGATCACTGAAATGTGGTTTATATTGGTAAGCACAGGTATTTAATAAGTTTTAAGACAGTATTTTGTACTTTTGGATCATGCCTAACCCAGTGTATGTGTTTGGACAACGCCCATGATGCCAATGATGGATATCAATGAATTATGGAGAATCAGTGCTATGGTAAAATAGAAATTAGCCTATTTTCTTCTAAAGGGATAATGAGACTAGTCACTCTGATAGCAGTGATGCCACCAACAAATGTGTCTGTGTGACATCTGCTGGAGTTGTGATATAGACAGAAGTGACATGAATGATAATGCAGCTTTGCGTAGAGAGCTGCTTTATGAGATGCAAGCATAATTGGGTGGATTTAATATTGATCTGTCTGCCTTAACCTTTGTTTACCCAGAATCATCTGATCAGGGTATTTTTGGTGAGTTTTAATGCGTTTAATGGGTTTAGAGACCCAGGCTGCATTTGGACAGAGTAACAGTGTGTGTGTGTGTGTGTGTGTGTGTGTGAGCCCACATTATCACGAGCTTCCAGGATGTACGTGACATACTTCAGTTAAGGACTGAGAGAAGTTATAAACACAAACAGCTTTTGCAAACTCTTCAGTATTCAGAAAAAAATAGCTTGGCTTCATTTTTCAAACAATGACACAGTATATACAGCTTTTTAATAGACACGACATAGGTAGACTAGACTAGACATAGGTATTTTGCCTAAAGAAATGTTATTATAAGTTGCCCATTTGTGAAAAGAATTAATGTCTCAATCAATTAACCTCACCCAAAAAACATTCCAGAACCTGACACAGATCATTTTATTCTGGGAAAGGAAAGCTTCACATTTGCATCTGAACTTAAATTAATCAGTTTTAAATGTAATGTTATGTTCCTTGCCAGCACCAAAACCAGACTGCGTCAAACAAATGTGTCAGTTTCAGCCTAGTCTTTGAAGATTTTGCATTTGACTCCGTTTTCATGTCATGTTCTAATCACAAATAGTACTTTCAGAAACTTGTCATCCACGGATTAACTAAATGCTTTTTTTTTTCTGGCGGGGCATTCAGTGTGAAATGTGCTGCATTTCTGACAAATTATATCAAACAGGATTTTCAAATGTTAAATTGGAATTTATTACATTTCAAAACTATCTTCCTCACGTTCAGTGGTTATTCATTTGTTTTTACTTGCTTTTTGAGTTGAACAATTGTGAAGTCTCTTCTTTATTTGATACACTTCAAATTCCGAAAATAAAATAATAAGTAAACATATATCCAAATGTAAAATAAATACCAAATAAATAATAAAATCGTATTTTAAATATGTATTTGGAATGACATTCATTAGGCGTGAGTTTAAGTACTTGGAATCCCATTTGAGCTTTATCTTATCATCTTATCAGGTCAGGTGTCAGATTGTACCCGCCATTTTTTTTATGGTGCCTTTTTTATGGCAGCGCGGGTAACTGTATACTGTATGAACATTGTCTATGACAGGCCTACTTGTTGGTGATAATAAAATGATACACTTGTATTTTAATACCCATTAAGAACATGTTATCTCTGATACTGAAGCAATTACCATCTCTGAAAATAAATGTATCTTGAGGATTCATTCTCAGTCATAAATCTGGTGATATGGTGTCAATATTGACCCTGCTGTCTTGGTGCACTAGTTAATGCTTGTTAAAGAACAAACAGACAGTTTCAGGTGTTTTTGAAGCTATTCATTTAACTTACAGCACGGCTTGGCGGTTGAGGCCAGTGTGATGCAAGCTCTCTGACGATCATGTGACAGAGTGAGCTGCTTGTCGGCTGTACCAGATTTCTTTCTCTGTAGCCTACATGCAGCCCAGAAGGCGGAAGCTGTTCAGGGGCGAAGCAATTCATTGTTATCAAAGGGCAAAAATGTCAGAACATTGTGCCAGGCGACTGACAGGACAAGGGCAAATTGGGTAGAATAAATATTATGCACTTCTCTTGCATTGCATTTGACCACTCAAGTCTACATTGTGTTATGTGATAAAAACAAAAATTTAATAGACAAACAGGAACAGCAAACATAAGTCAAAAGAAGTTCAATTAAAAAAAAAAAAAAATAATAACCTCATAGGCATTTCATATAATCATTCCAAAAATGATATATCAAATGACATATGTTATTTTTTTTCCAGAGGAGAGGTTATTAACATTTGCCGAACCCAATATGTAACAGTCGGTCTGTTTTGACTTTTTCCAAAATAATGCAATTGATTTTTTAGCAAAAGACACAAATCTATCATTATTTGTTCACTTTTTGTGTACTTGTGATCTTTGGGGTAGAGTCCTAAAATAAAAAAGCTGGTTTCTTCAAAAGATCTTTTAAGATAATCTTTTCTATTGTTTTTTTAATTTCCTCCCAAAAAGCTTTGACTTTACTGCATTGCCACACACAATAATGTACCCTTTTCCGTCAAGCATTTTATACATAGATCTGGAATGTTACCGTTATATTTATTTAATTTAACTGGCGTGATATAGGTTCTCATAGTCCATTTATACTGTAGCAGTTTAAACCTTGTGTTGACTGATTGGGAGTGAGCCTTTGTGCAATTTGATCCCCAGTCCTCTGAAGAGATCTCTTTTCCCATGTCTTTACTCCATAAATTCCATTTACAATTTGAGTTCTCTGACACTAATAAATCATATAGCTCTGATATAGCACCTTTGCTTAGGCTGTCCTTAGACATAATTTTTTCCAAGTTGGATGTTATAGGTTTGGTTATAAGACTATTTTGATTCGTTCTTATGAAACTTCTGAGTTGAAGAAATGTTGAAAAAATTGTTTTATCTATGTCATATTTGCGTTTGATAGCTTCAAATTACATCATATTATCTGAGTTGGGCAGGTACAAGTCCTGAGCCTTTTCTAATCCTTTCGTTGCTCACGTTCTAAATACAGCATCTGCTCTCCCTGGAGTGAAGTGCTGGTTTCCCCAAATGGGACTGTACTGAGACAATAGGTTAGGTTCTTTGATATATTTTTTCCTGATACATACATTTACTATTTTTTTTTTTATTTTTTTTTTTTACTTATTCTAAACTACAATAGGCACAAAGGGTGTCAGAAAACGAGATAACACAAAAGCACTTTGAAAATTACCAGATCATCATCAGCTCCTGCCATGGTTACTAGGCAACCAAACCCTGCTATTCAATTGTTGAGTGCTCCACGGTATCCAGCTGGTTTAGTTATACCCTTATCGCAGTTACAGTAAAAGGCCCCTATTGCATTGTGGGATACCATACACCAGAGACTGAATCAAAGCAGTTGCACTATCAGTCACAGTAAAAGACTCAACTGTATTCTGTTACTGTGGCAATATAGTATAGTGGCTTGGGTGTTGGTGTGCATGAACAACCAACCAGTCATGCATTAATTCAATTAATATATTTTTCAGTATGTTGTGTTGGTTTAGTCAAGCTAGAGGTCTAATTGGATATAAATGACCTCCATCCCCCAGGGTTAAGCCTTAGCTTACACTGTACATATGTGTTGAAACAAAAATAGCTACAAAAAACCTACACATTTGCAAAGAATGTGTGTGTTTTTTGTTTTGTTTTTTTGCCTCGGAATGATAGTTGTTATCATCGTGGTACGTAATGCTTTGTTGGTCCCTGCTGGAATTTGAACTGTTTATCACAGCCCACACGTTTAATGCGTTTATCAGCACTTTTTATGCCTTGTTGAGTTTTCTTGCCTTGTTTTTGACCCTTGACTAATTCCATTGCTCAAGCTACTGTTGGCAAATTATTATAAATCTGCTCATTTTCCCCATCATTTTCTGCCTAAAGATGTTCATCAATTAGCTATTGTACATAAGATGTGTAATAAATGTCATAATTTCTGTCTGCAGAAAGTTGTGGGGAAGGGTGTTGTGGGTATGGACATGTTGTCTGTCCCATTTCTACCCCTTCTTTGGTTTACCACCACAATGTTGTAAAAGTGATGTAAAGCTTAATTTAATAGAATCCGTATGTGCTAGATGTAAAAAATCTGTATTGTGCAATATAGTAATGGCACTTGTTTTCAAGCAGTATATCTATAAAGGTTGCACACTAGTGAGTCCTCATTTTGACATAATTTAGTATGTGACACCAGCAAAGTTAACATTGTCCTCAGTATTGAGTCACTTTTTTCTTTTTTGACTTTGAGCTGAAACCTCTCCAGAGCAAACGGTGGTAATTGCAGGGCAGGCTAGGCTACAACCACAGCAAATTTATTTAATAACAATGGACAGATGGGTGTAAAAGCCTTTTGACATCTTTGACATCCTTTTTTTCCCCCTAACAGTGTGTGTATGCTTGTTTGTAGGAAAAAATGCGTCATCATGACACTGATAGCATTGACATTGTATTTAGATCCCCATTTGAGATGTGGGACTACACATCAATTCATGAATTAGCGATCTTGATAGTAATAGAGGACAATACAATTAATTTATAGTACACTAAGAGGTGAGCTCATGAATTAAAGGAGCAATATGTACTACTGACAGCTAGTCTTTAAAATGGGTACTGCAGTCCAAATTCAAAATACTGTAGAGAGTTCTCTCCCCCGGCCCCTCCTTGCAGACTCGAAGCTCACGTGGGTTGCCAGTATGAGAACGCTGAACCCAACGTCTGCTCGACTTCAATGTTAGTTAGATGTTGGCTATGTTGACGGTCATAGATAAATATACGTGTATATCTCTATGGTTGATGGTATCCAAAGCTTAATCTGTTATCCCGAAAACAAAAGCCCACTGCTCTGAATATACACACTTTGCAGTTGGGGTTCAGTGACTGCCATCCTTACTATGTTCCAGACTCTGTTAACAATACAAATTAAATAAACATATACCCTTTTTTTCCATAAAGATGATAACCTTGTCTAAGTTTATGTTTAGATGAATACAAATCTTTTTTTTGACCTTTATTTATTCAGGGTAGGTTCACTGAGAGGCAACCTCTCTTTTGCAGGATCATATTCACACAGTTACACATTCATACCTGGAAGCTGCCCGGTACAACCACAGTCTGATCTGCTGGCCACTGAGCAGCTCCACTGGAGCAGTTGGGGTTAAGGGCCTTGCTCAAGGGCACCTCAGCGGTGGTAATAAGGAAGGGAGGGACAAGTGCTGCTCTTTCACTTTCCCCACCCAGATTTTATCCTGTCGGTCTGGGGATTGAGCCGACGAACTCCCGGTCACACGCTCGCTTCTTTAACCTTCAGGCCACCACTGCCACTGTTGTTGCGTTGTATTAACAATCAATTTCAATATCAATCAATATCAATTTAGCATGTTTCCCTAATATCTGATGACATATCATGGTCATTTTGTGATTCAATACAGTAAATATATTACATATAACTAGTAAGCCAAGGATTAAAACGTGATAACGTAGCTGAGTTACAAGACCAAATACTATTCTACGTTCATGTGTCAATTCTCTGAAATGAAGTTTAGGTCGTCTTTTTGTCCATTTCTGTTTTTGTGCACATAATAAAGATAATAATCATATTGGCGTCTAAAGTGGTCGACTGAATGTAGTCTGACCTCTCCTGCATTCATTCAAACATTTGAAGATACAATCTCATGTTAAGCTGAACAGAAAAGCTAATATTTAATAACCAGTGTGTCTTACAGCGTACAGTACCTTTTTAATGATACTGCTAGCAGTATTTAATCATCTGCACTGCCAAAAACCTTTTTGCTAAAGTACTGCTTCAATTTATAATACATCTTCCTGAATGGACACACTGAGCGTTTGGGTGATGGCATTGACTTGTGTAAGAGTAAGTTTTGCATAGACTAAAATAGGCAGAAAAGGGGAACGTAAATATAGATTAAAAAAAAGATTATGGGAGCCATTATAAGGGGAAGACAGATTTGCTGTACATATAAATGGAATGTTTGAATTGGCAAATTTGCATGTTCTACGCTCTGACTATAAGTTCAAAGTCCCCTGATGACTATCATCTGAATATGAAGGACATTGCACGGAGGCTTATGTGTTTTTTTGAAATCTAAAACCTTACCATTTGAGCATAGAGTGGAGTTCCAAATCCTTATGATACAATGTCCTTTGGTGTGCAGTGTGTGTCGTTTGAAAATTTATTTTTAGTTCCTGTAATGTTGTTAGGGTTTGTATTGGCTGGCTGTCTCCCATTCTCTGGATACCATGACGGCTGTCATAGGTGAGGCAAGTTTCCACTGAGAGGAAACCGATTGCTCATGTTGTCAGTATTCTGGGTTACAGGATAAAGTCAGAGCTAAGCCCAGAAAGTGGCAGCAGAGCATGGCCAAGTGCCCACACACATACACACATACGCAGGGAGGAAGATGGAGAGGCTATAAAAAAACTGGATAATTAGAGTGTGGTGTCACTGTTAACCTCGTGCTCTGTCACCCGTAGCCACACCATTTCTTTCTTCTGACTGTCCCATATCAGTATGCGCACAAAGACATGCGCATGAACAAAACACAAACATGAAGGAATGAGGAAACACTGTATGCAACACCACTGTTGGGGGTTTACTGTATTCTAGGAATCTGGTAGCATTGTGATCCAATCAGTTTGAGAATAACAAGATTTGACAAGGCTTTCAGCCTAAAAAAGCACAAACCCTTGAAAAAATGCTTGTTGTGTCCCCAGAGGGCACTTTGATTCCCTACATTCTCTTGCCAGTATAATTTATGCTTTGCTCTGGGCTCATTGTTGTGAAAATCATTCTCTACAGATACAGGAATATCAATGTGTGTGTCTGTGCGTGTGCCTGTTTGCTTGCTCCACACCTGCTTGTGTGTGTGTGTGTGTGTGTGTGTGTGTGTGTTCTAGTGTGTTTTTTATTTTAGTTTCATACTTCTATCCGTCCCCGTCCGTTGATCATCCTGTATCTAAGCACTGGTGCAGGCGGGACACATCACCTAGATGAAAGGAACAGGAGGCTTTTTTTTATGTACACAGCGCATTTAAATTGTATGAGCTTGTTATTGTGCTGGGACTTAGCTTTGGAAGGCTAATTTAAAATCGAGCTGAATACATGGTTTGTTTGCATGTTTTTGATAGACCAACAAACGGACATGGAGAAACCCATTTCTGAGGTGTGATTTCATTGTTCATTAAATTAATTCATCTGAAGTCTTAAAATTCATGCCACCAAATATTTGTCGTGATTCCCTTGCACCAGAGTCTTCCCTATTTTATTACTGTAACTGTTTTATAATGTGATGAGCTCAATCTTGCATGATGAAGATGTCTATGTAAATCATCATTCTCACAAAAGACAGATCCAGCCCCCAAAGAAAGATGTGGGTGGATGTGTGGGACTGCTGTATCAATTCTCTCGCGCTACCAATCTCATCTTGCATGGCCTCGTTTTCTCTGTGGAGCATCAGAGATTTACCATAACCCGACCAAGGGAACCGGGAAGAGTCTAAAATCACTTGCCCTGAGTGGCCCTAGCTCACCACAGACCAAAGCCTACGTATCCATGACAACGCTAAGATGGGATCCACTCTTAGCCATTGACTCCTCTCAGTCAGCGCTGAGTGCTGAGGAAGGAAGTGGAGATACAGAGAGCTTCAATTGAATTTGCTCTGAATGGCTGCCTGCCCCCATGTAAATGGAAAAGTAGGTTACACCCTGAGCTACACAGGAGTGAAGCACAGAAATGTGGGAGGGTGAGCATTACTGTATATTGCCATGGTTAAGTCCCCTTTTGGTCCCCAAAGATGTGATGATAACACTCTTCTTTTTTCATTTAATTTTGTGTCATTTCAAGTGCTTTTCCCCCTCGAAGAATCTTCAGGAAAAACGAAATTGTGTCTCCTCCCTCTTGGGAGTCTCTTCTTTTTGATAAAGGAAAATCAGTCCTCTTAAACAATGCCCACTATGTCTTCCCATCTTAGTTTGAATCTTATGTTGACTTAAAATCTCAGGGACCACTGTGTTTAATAACACAGCCTACAAATATGAGCATGGTCTGAGTTTTAGGAGCTAGAGCAGGCTAAAATGTGCAGCAAGATTTAGTGGAGCCCACAAGTGCTGTCCCTGAACACCTGTATGAGTGGAAGCTGTAGGCTCAGTTTATAGCAGTTCCTTATGTTACCTGAGGAGGAGGAGGAGGAGGAGGAGGAGGGAGCAGGTGCAGGCATTCTGGGATTTCTGTCTTGGACATGTTGAATCAACTCTGCTCAAATCAATAGCCATTTCCATCTGTGTCTAGTTAGTCAGACATAATAACTCTTTATATACACTTCTCTTCTGCTGCTGGACACTTTCTACATAAAGGTGGTGCACGTTTGTGTCAGAGTCAGGAACATATCATTTGGTAGATATCTGAGATGTGTACCTTATCATATGCTACCATATTAAATGTAATACAGTATTATGAGGGTATATTTAGAGAATCTAAGGGGCCAATTTTATAGTAGCTCCACTGGGATTCACAGAATAAGCTGAGCTGAAATGTAAACCTTGTAAGAGAGTCTTGAGGACGGGGCTTGTGGAATAGACCTAAAAAGAAATTTAAAGAAGATATGTAGCTAAAAGTAAAATGTGGTTGTTGTTTTTTTTTTTGTCTTTTTGTTTGGTTAGACCAAAATCCTCCAGAAACCCCTACTCTCCATCGCCTTTGATCCAAGGATCAAGCTATGTTCGCTGGGCTTGTTGTGTCTTCTGTTTTTAGTCAGCCAAGCTGGCTTTGGGTACACACACAGCTTTCAGAGGACTCTGTGGAGTTGCTAAAAGAATAAATACAACACCTTCTCCCACAAATATTTACCCTCTCTTCCCAGTGAAAGAGACGACAGTAGCAGAATTTTTAAACCTGTGAGATCATATCTGGAGTCTAAATGTCTGCTTGTGCGTCATACTCACTGTTGTTTGTAGCTCAAATTTAGGATTTAATATCAAACTAATTATAAGACGCACATCTGCTGTAAAATAACAGTTTCTATTCTCTCTTTTTTTTTTTTTTGGCCTTTAAAATTACACAATCATTTCTTGAGATTAGCCCGCAGGATGGCAAAAAACTCTTGTGGTCTTTATCTGTTAATCTGTTAAATGTCATAGCTGGCTAGGCAGAGGTTATATCCTGGTAGCGCAGTTCCATTAGTGTGTGGTTTCCTTATCTGAACTTTAATCTCAATGGTTGTGAGAAATTGTACAGGTGAAGGTGGAGCTCATCACTCTCTGTCTCTGTAGGTGGAGGAGGTGGTGGATGTCGGGACCTTTGCTGAAGAGGACATCCACATACCCAGCATCTACGTCAACAGGGTTGTCCAGGGAGCCAGCTACGAGAAAAGGATTGAGGTACAAAACGTGGCCTTTTAGAGCTTGAATGAATAAAGAGAGATTATACATAGAAACCATTTTCTCTGTAGTTTATGAATTATGTCATTATGTGAAAGTCACTATTAAAAAATATGTTCCTTTCAACAATTGGTTTAATTAATAAAAAAATTATAAATAATTATTCCGATAACAATTAAATGTAGAGTCAACCACTTTCTGACATAAGGTATTGTAGCAGGGTTTTACATTTCCATTATTGAAACGCACATACTAGCTGTGTACTAGCTGTACTCATACAGAAATAGCCTCTCAACATGCTGTCCCCCTGTGCCTCATATATCTCTGTATGGTTCCAGAAACGCACAGTAAAGAAAAGCCAAGATGAGAAGCCCAAACCAAAGAAGGACTCCGATATTGTTCGGGAAAGGATCATTCGACGGGCTGCTCTGGAGTTTGAGGATGGGATGTATGGTATCCTTTTAAAGAATACAAGGAGTGAGCAAATTATGGAGTTTTTTTTCTCTAGGTTCCTCCCTTTGATTACCACCAAAACCAGGTGTTGGCCAATAGCCACAACAAAAAGAAAGCTGTGCCGTGGCATTTTTTATTTTCAGCACACAATGAATAATTGGTAGGCTTTCAGTATCTTGGAAATGTTACGACTTTATACTTCTGTGGGTTTGAGCATTGTCCACACAACAAATCTTTCAAACTTAATCACACAACATGACTGTTATAATGAGAATGAGAGGGACAAATGTCCAAGTACAATGTGCAGTGTATGGTAGTCTGTCATAGCGGCTTTCAACAATATTATACATTTCTCTTCATCTTAATACTGAATTCCATTCCATGATTACAAATGTAAAAGTTACCATCTTTAACAAAGATCAAATCAGCTAACCTTGGTATTGGTATCCCCATGCTGGCCAGCAACTTTATAAAACCAGACATCACTCTACACCTCCAAAGTGAAAATGGAATTTTGGGACTGGTAAGATGCCTACAGAGAGCTTTCTTCCCACTCAGGCTTCAGTGCTTTCAATCTCAACTGAACAAGCTAACGAGCAGCATATTTTCTGATCTGTGTGTAGACGGTCGTTTTAAGCAGCATTAAACGTTTTGAAACTGAATTGTGCTCTGAGCATGTAGCAAGATAAATAGCGACTCATTTGAGCGGTATCAATCCCAGTTTGGGCCCTAGGTTAAAATGTGCTGGGTTTGTTATACAACTGATTGTGGCAGTTTGACACTTTCTCTTCCATTATTCTTTCTCACAATCATTATTTGCTGGCTGAGCCTTTAACTCCATATTTCCAATCATTTGTGTTGACAGGAGAATGTTAGGGCCTAAGCTAATGCCCTATTTGTCAAAGTTGTTTTTATTATGAGTGCCAGTTTTAAAGAGACCTTGTCAATTAAATTTCAATGCAATTTTATTTATAGTGTCAAATCATAACAGGAATTATCTCAGGACACTTTACAGATATAGTAGGTCTAGACCACACTCTATAATAAATTATAGAGTGTGGTCTAGACTTGTAAACAAGGACCTAACAATTGCAGTGATTCCCCCAAGAGCATGCATGAATGTGTAAGTGCGACAGTGGCAAGGAAAAACTCCGGAAGAAGAAACCTCGGACAGACCCAGGCTCTTGGTAGGCGGTGTCTGACGGTGCCGGTTGGGGGTATGATGAACAATGGCAATAATAGTCACAATAAAGATAATGACTAGAAGTAATAGTTGTAATAGTTCATAGCATTGCAGGACGTAGCAGGGTGTAATAGGGCACAGCAGGGCGTAGGGCAGGACCACGGCGACAGCTGCCACCATGATGTAGGTGCCATCATGATCCAAGATGATGATGCTGGGCGGGAAAAGAACATAAGGACACCGGAGAATAAGCTCCTCGGAGCTGTTAGTAACAAGCATTTCTGGGACATGAATACACACAGATGGAAAGAGAGAGGAGAGAGAAGCTCGGTGTGTCAAAGGAGGTACCCCGGTAGTCTAGAACTATAACCGCATAACTAAGAGCTGCAGAGAAGGGGAGATAGGGAGGCTGTGTTCCGTGATTGTGGCTACACACCTTCCCCCGCCGGTCTAGGCTAACGCTGCAACTCCTCATACCCTAAGTATATGTAAGCTTTCTATGGGGAGAAGCAAAGATAGGGTGGGGTGCGCCATGACTGTGGCTACACACCCACCCCCGCCGGTCTAGGCGAACGCTGCAACTCCTCATACCCTAAATATAGTAAGCTTTCTATGAAGAGAAGCAGAGATAGGGACGGGGTGCGTCATGACTGTGGCTACACACCTTCCCCCGTCGGTCTAGGCGAACGCTGCAACTCCTCACTCCCTAACCATAAGCTTTATCAAAGAGGAGAGTTTTAAGTTTACTCTTAAAGGTGGTGACGGTGTCTGCCTCCCGAACCCAGACTGGGAGCTGGTTCCACAGGAGAAGAGCCTGATAGCTAAATGCTCTGGCTCCCATTCTACTTTTAGAGACTCTAGGAACCACAAGTAACTCTGCATTCTGGGAGCGCAGTGCTCTAGTGGGACAATAAGGTACTATGAGGTCTTCAAGATATGATGGTGCTTGACCATTTAGAGCTTTGTAGGTCAGAAGAAGGATTTTAAATTCAATCCTGGATTTTACAGGATGCCAATGCAGAGAAGCTAATACAGGAGAAATATGATCTCCCCTCTTAGTTTTTGTCAGAACACGCGCTGCAGCATTCTGGATCAGCTTGAGAGTCTTAAGAGTTTTATTTGAGCATCCTGATAATAGGGAATTACAATAGTCCAGCCTGGAAGTAACAAATGCATGGACTAGTTTTTCAGCATCTTTTTGAGACAGGATGTTCCTAATTTTGGCAATGTTACGAAGGTGAAAAAAGGCTGTTCTAGAGGTTTGTTTTAAGTGGGCGTTAAAGGATATATCCTAATCAAAAATAACTCCTAGATTTCTGACAGTAGTGCTGGAGGCCATGGCAATGCCATCTATAGTAATTATATCTTGGGATAATGATGTTCGGAGGTGTTTAGGGCCCAGCACAATAACTTGTTGACTTGTTTTGTTTGAGTTTAACATCAGGAAATTGTAGGTCATCCATGATTTGATATCTTTAATGCATACTTGAAGTTTAGCTAACTGACTGGTTTCGTCTGGCTTGATTGAAAAGTATAATTGGGTGTCATCCACATAACAGTGAAAGTTAATTGAGTGTTTCCTAATAATATTGCCTAGAGGAAGCATATATAAGGAGAATATAATTTGTCCAAGCACTGAGCCTAGCACGCCATGGCTAACTTTAGCGTATTTGGAGGATTTATTTTGATATTAACAAATTGAGATTGATCAGAGAAATAGGACTTAAACCAGCTTAGTGTGATTCCTTTAATGCCAACTAAATGTTCCAGTCTCTGTAAAAGGATGGTATGGTCAATAGTGTCGAATGCAGCACTAAGATCTAATAAGACCAGTATGGAGACAAGTCCTCTCCTCTCCCCTCGACTTCTCCTATATCTCCTCTCCCCTTTTTTACTCTCCTCTGCATCCAAAACGATTGCTCCCTTTGTTGAGCACAGCGAAAATCAATGTCTCATCAAATCACCAAAATGTGATTGTGTCTGTCTCTCCCTTCAAAAATCATGGCCGGTGAGGTTGAGTGATGTGTGAGTGTATGTGTGGCTGCCTGCCTGTGCACTCATTCTTGTATATCCTCACTTGTCTCTGTATAGGGCCCATACCCCACTGAGGATGCAGTGGATGCAGACCTGATTAACGCTGGTGAGGGTTATCCAGAACTTCCCAATGATACATTTATGTAAACGTTAAAAGCAGTGGAAACACTGGTCTACCTAAATTATGGATGGATTAAGAGAGCCTTTCGGACTAAAATGTGACTTTGCATATTTCTATCTGATTTTCTGCATTATACACACACTTAGATGAATGCTTAATACAATGGATTCTCTGTTAAGATCACTTAACGTTTTTATTCAGATGCACTTTTAAAACGATATTAACATAATGTTGACATAATTCTCTTTCATTCATCCATTCATTGATTTGTGTATTTCTTTAATGTATTTTGTAATTTCATTTACCATCTTTGTGATTTATGCTTAACTTTATGATTAACTTTGCTATGATAAATTAATCCCAAATTTTGTCAACTCTCTGCTCTGCAGGGAAGGAAACTGTTACTGTTCTCCCAGGGGCTGCCTATTTCTCCAGTGATGAGTCATTTGCCATGATCCGAGGGTGAGGCCACAACACATTAGCTTTGAAAACGTATTTGCTGACTCAAAGTTTGATATGCCTGACATTTCTGGATTTACATATAGACAGCATATTCATACTCAAAAATAAATAAATTAGTCACTTTTCTGAAGTCCTTGGTGGAGTTTATGCAAAAACCAAAACAACAAAGCAAATATTTTCTTAATTCAATAGTTTATCACCTGCACCGTACGCCAGCTATAACCATGGGATTTAACCACAGGACAAAGCCACACTGGATATTAACAAATAGCTATTGTCACCAGTACAGCTAGACTGCAGCCTTGCCATATTCCCTAAATCCCTTATCGATTTGCCAGCTGTCTGAGATTGCCCACCCGCACACCTTACAGCAGCCATTCTACTTGTCCACCCTGTGAAAATCCAATAGTGCTCATAAATAGCGCTGTTCAGTCACACACTGGCAGGCACCAAACGTAACCGTGTGTGTTTGTGTGTGTTGTTGTGAGACCACAGTTAAGAGTCCAGTCTCTCAGAAAGAATTACAACATATGGTGGATTGTGAGCCTTGTTGCCTCAAATACTACTCCAGCTACTTACTGGAATTAAATTAAGACTTGTATGTCTTTATCACAAACCTTTCCTAGTCTCGGTATGTCTTTGTCCATCTGTTGACACATGCAATGAAGAAACAATGAGGAATCCACTGTGGACAGCAGGGCCATACATCTTGGTTTAAATCTATCCAACTGCAAGCACCCTGTTAATGCTCCTACCTGCTCTGAAGGCCTTGTTGGAAACCTCACTTAAGACTTTGAACTCCTTATTTAGGAGAAACAAAAAAAGGACATGCTCTCTTATTAGAAAGATGAAATAACTACTTGCCCACAGAATCAGACTTTATTCTGCTATCAAGGGCGGACTGGCCATCTGGCGTACCGGGCACCTTCCCGGTGGGCCAACGTGCTTTTTGGGCCAACCACCGACACTTTTATTTATTTATTTATTTATTTTAAATTAAACTTTTTTTTTTTTCCTGGCCATGAACCGGCCCATAAAAGTGGTAGGACTAGATCAGCGGCCCACTGATTTTTCAATTGACACTGGGCTGGCCCAAAACACTTCACATAGGCTAGGTTTTTCCATACACCACCTACTTTCACAATGAAATGGACTAGTCCGTAACGGTGTGCCAGGAGAACTGGGAAGTACACAAACAGATAGGAAGCAAAATGATTCTAAACGCGAAAATGAAACAAAGGTGCAGAGAAGCTGCGTGAGAAAAGAAACCGGCCCTTCAGGTAGACGCTGCCAAATGTGTCAAATTGACAGACATGTTTTCGGCAGTAGCAGGACCTTCATCAGCTCCCGTGGCTGATGATAGTGGTGGTGGTGTCGGCGGCAGTGGCACGCAGAGTGAGGAGGAGACTCAGGAGGAGAGGGACAGAGATGAGGGAGTGAGGGTAGAACCTGCGGTAAGCAGAACTCCCCTTAAAACACTTTGCCCCTTGATAAAACTGAGCCAAATGTGGAGCCAGTGGTGGACAAACTGTTGATGATAACACTACAACAATAAAAGAAGTAGGCATGCTATACTGTATGATTGCATTAGTTTGGCTAAGTGCGCGGGTATCTGAGATGATATTCTCACCGTTTTATTATTATTAGGCTATATTAGCCTACCTTTCATTCATCAAAGTAGCCTACATCTTAATAAGCAAAACACCACCTTAAGGTTCATCAAACCTTAAGCTTGTGCATTTGTGTCCTTAAAGTAGCCTAGATAAACATTGCATATCATGCAAACTTTCTTAATGAGAATTGTAGCTTTTCTATCTGCATTGGCAGACAAAAACTCATGATAGACCTCTTCAAATTAAAGCACAGGGCCTCTTCAGTCGTGAAATGATATATTTAAAAAAAAAAATAAATAAATAAATATATATATATATATATATAGCTTGTTTTATAATTCATGAGGAGTAAACCGTTATATTGTATCAATAAATGGCACTTATTTGAAGTATTTAATTTGTCAACTCTCACTGATTCTTGCTTACTCATTACATAGCATTAGTAGTTTTAAGGAGTAGGAGTTGGTATACATATTCAGGGGAGCGCAAGGACGGGTGGTATTTGTGATCTTATGTGGTGGGCCGGTCTGGGCCAAAATGCCAGGGCCGATTTTTGGTCCCAGTCCACCCCTGTCTGCTATTACAGTACATTTATGTATAACTGCCATTTACCTAGCAGAAACTAAATATGCAAAATACTACTATTATATTTTCAAAACAAAGCATTGGTAAGAAGATGCAGTAGTTTAAAAAGGAATGACAATAAAACCTTGTCACCAGCTTTTTACGTATGTCAAGTTCTGTTATTAAAATTAAGAAAACTGTAGAGAGGGTTATTGTTTGTTTGTGTTGAGAAGCTATCCTATCATCAAGTATTTGCATTTGTATTATGTGTCCTGTCACAACCTCTCTGGGCTAAATATAGCAATACTAAATGCATTTTTTGACAAGTGGACTTCATGAGTTCATAAGTTGAACTAGTTCTGAAGTTGACAGCTGTCTTCTTCTGTTGTGTCATTCTTTTTTTAGGGGTCACATCAACCTGACAATGCTGGGAGCCATGCAGGTGTCAAAACATGGAGACCTAGCCAACTGGATGATCCCAGTAAGTTTGGTTTAGGTGACACACATCAATTACCTTTTTCCAAATTCATGCTTTTTGCTCTATCTGCTGGGGGTCACCACACCAACACCAGTACAATATGCATGCTCCAAATGCTGCTTTATGAAGCTTATAATAGTCTTTCATTTTCGGTTTGTGTCAGAGAGGTGTTCATTCTCTGGTAAAATAAAGCTTGTGGTTCTGTTGGTTTGTATGATATTTAACTGGTATACATATTATATACATGGTATGTACTTGTATCTACATTGTTCTACATTTTTCTACTGAGTCTTTATCTTTAGACTTGTAGACTGTCTGTCACTGGTCAAACTGTGTAATACTGGATATTGATTTGACTCAATCAATAATGCACTTGACTTGAGGATTTGGAATCTACCACCAAAAAATTAAGGGAAACCGAATTAGTGCTGTATCTTAAAGTTGCCTTAATTATTGATTAATCTGTTGATTTATCTATAACATAATATTGGTTACAAATCTATTTTTTTCTAGAGCCAAAAGTGGCATCTTCAGTTTTCTTGATTTGTCTGACTATCAGTCCAAAACCCAAAAATATTATATATAAATTTTTTGACAGTTTAGACTCAAAGCAGGGTTGGTAATGTTGAAAATATAGCAAGATTTGAAAGTAGCATCTCCTCGGGCTCCGTCTAACCCCTCTCCCTGCCCTCGGGGCTCCGACCCACACAGACGGGCAAGAGCACCACTGCGTCGCTGCTTTAGAGCGGAGAAAGTACCACAATTCCACTTCATGTCTCATTATCTGGTACGCAAACACCTAATATTATCATACCGAATGTTTAAAACAAACATGACTACTGTTAGCAATGGGGCGACAACGCACATTGAGCTCAGGCTTGTACACAGGAGGGGTAGAGTATGTGCAGCGGGGCAAGGAGGAATTTCATTGGTTCTTTACAAGCGGACTGCGAGGTAGTGATTGGTGGGTGTTTTTACAGGATTATAGCAGCTACAGATGACAGATATTTTTCGCTCCTTTTTTAGAGCACATAAGTTATTTATTACTGTCGGGGTCTAAAGACCATTTCAAACAATATATGACAAAGTGTTTATTGGAAATACAAATAGTTACCAACCCTGCCTTTAAAAGTAATCTCTTCTATATTTTATTTTTCAGCATTTCTTATCATAAGAAATGTCTTTGTTGAAACAAATTCACAAAGGTGCACCCTTGGTTGTTATTATTTAAGAACAGAGTACAGATATATGCTTGTCAGGGGATCAGTTCGCCGGATGCCCCTCATCTTCCGCTCTCTGTGTATTGCCGTTCTTAAACTCTGTTCGCTTCAGTAAACAACAACCAGAACCTCCGAACTAGCAAGCTACACGCTGAAAGGTTTTGTAGAAACTTTGGATTGTGCAATAAGGCAGGCCTGCTTGGTTCTTTTGGGAAATGATTTTAAAGATTTACAAAGAATATATTTACAGCATTTACTATCCAACTGGGACGTTTTGGGAATGATTGGCAGGGATTTGTTATGTACAAAATACACATGGTGATAAACTGGTAAGTGCAAATTACGTTTAACCATGTGTCCAGCTAATTTATATAACTGTATTGTGTTAACTTCATTTAATATCGCATGTTGCATTTTCTTTTGAGAGGTGCAAATGTTCAACCAAAACAAGTTCCTTCCTGAGACCATTTTGCAGAGCCACCGTCTCTGCGTCTGGAGCTTAGCGCCGCCCAAGACGATTGTAATTGGTTTAAAGAAGAAATGCAAACAACCCAGAGTGTTTCCTATCCAGGAATATATGTGTGGATGAGCCAGACCTCACTCCACAGCGTTGCGGAGTGAGGTCTGGCAATGCGAGACTAAGCGGTAGGGGTTGTTTGTGAGCGCTACAGTATAATGGTTGTCAGACATTATTGCTAGATGTTTCATCAGGTCAATCGGTTATTATGAAGGTCAAGAACCCATTTAAATATTGTTCACAATGTGGGAGGGCTCAACCACACAGCTGTTTACTGCTTCACAGAAGTGTACTTGCGAAGTTGCTTCAGCCAGTGCATCATTTTATAGATGCATCTTATCTAAGCAGCCAAGTGGATACAGAGTTTTGAAGATGTTTACATGTAGAGACCTTGAGAATAAAACATTAATAATCAAACATGATATATGTAAGGCAGCACAGTGCAAAAGAATAATGTTGTTGATGGTGATCTCTAAATTTTGTAATGTCATTTATTTTCTTTTTACCTCTCCAGTCGTACTTGTTTGTCCATGGTAATTGCTAATTAACTGGTGCTTGATTAAACATGCTGTGCAGCTATTGAAGGCCTGCAGTGGAGCTGTTATTCAGAAGGAGGGAGTTTATCTTGTTTGGCCATTCTAGTGTTGGATAGTTTGAACAGCAAAATAACACAAATACCTCTGTCCTCCCCTACACATTCAATCTTCATTATCCCCTCTTTTGAAAGGATTGATGAGGAGAATTACCCGCCTTCTAGGATATTGGAAATTATTCAGTATCTAAAGATGGGTTGGGTACATAGCATGAAATTGGAAACGTTTTACGTAGGAGTTTGGGATGCAGTACTCTCAGCGTGATAGTTGATTATGCAAAATGCAGATGAACTTTTTCCAGTTGAGGGCTTTGAAATGCTTTTACATGTCCACTCAGCCTGAAACATCTGAAAAAACAATAGATGGAGAGAAAGGGGTTATGGAATTAAAGATTGGCTGGTGAAGCTTTATCAATCTATCCTAAAGGTAGGGGTCTTTGCAGACACTGATGTTTCCCATCATAAGCTCCTCCTCACAGATGTCTAACAGACACCCACATACTGTTTTCAAAATGAGAACAGGATTTGACTTTTATTGATTTTGGCTGCCTGAGCAGTTTTCACTTGAGAGGAATAAACAGATATTATAAATAAAGGAAAACATATTGAAGTTGACCAAAGCAATAAAAAATCGATCTGGTCACCTCAAATCCAGCAGTGTATTTTTAAAGCAGAATTCATTTTGATAGTTGTTGACTTTACAGTAAATGGAGAAAACAAGTGCAACATCAGAAATTAATTCCAAAACCCTGGAGGTTCAGTATAACTGCAGCTAAAGTGCTACAAAAGCTCAAGCTACTGACTATTAAAATGCCATTAGTAGCTCAAGTGCTCATAATAAGGCCTGGTGGCAGTGTTCATGAAGGAGCTGCTTAAAAGCATATTCCAGTTTTTTCTTATAACTTCACTTGGTTTCCTGCTGTATCATAAGCAGATTTTCCTGCACCTGGTTGCCAGCTTATCGTCAGTAAAATATGTCCTATTAGGTATTTGTAGTAGCACAAAGCCCTCAGTGTCATTGTGTACATTTGTCTTCTCCCATGTATGTGACTGATGACACTTTATTCACCAGATACACACCGTAAATAGTTATGATTTCCAGTTACTTTGAACACAGTGGTCATTGTCTTCCTGTCAGTCCCATCTCTCCCTCTGATTCATGTCGTTAGTTGTCTGGGTAACGAAAGGTTTCTGGAGGTCCGTCGCTATCTTATTAAATAGAGAGCCATTTGTATCAGACAGCAGAGATTGTCAGATAATTTGTGGGGGAGAGAAAAGAAGCCAGTTAAGTGGGAACTCTTGGATTGTGAAGGGGGTCATTTTCTGTGTTTTTTCTGTCACTGACTGAAAAGTGAACACAACAAAAGAGGAAATCTTATTCTGTTGTCATGGCAACACAAAAAAATGCAAGACAACCACAAAGCCTAGCAAGACAAATACAGTGCTATTCAAAGTATGCTTCCAATGATGCTTTTCTCATGCATTCAGTTTTTTTAGACAGTAAGTGACACTTCGCCTGCGTATTCGCTATGGATCCATAGATGTGAATAGACAGGCACACAACAATCCGCAAGTTAACGCCAGGTGTTCTATGCATGGTAACCATGGGGCTTGTGTGCACTACTGTATCCCTGCCAGCAGTATTTTCCCTAGGTTTGTGGAGGACTGAGGTGCACGTATTTGACGGGGGTTTAGGGGTACTCCCTCCAGAAAATGTTACGTTTTTCAATAAAGAAATGCAATTTCAAATCATTTTGGACCTTTTATTAATACCATATCTGTGTCTAAACGTTGGAAAAGCTAGAGCAGATAATAAATAAATAACACTCAAAAAGCTTAAAGACACAACTTACTAAAGAAGTCCACTGAGAACCAGCTACAACCATTAGATCTGAGAAAAGGAATTTAGTTAGTTTTGATGCTCACATTTATTTTACATTAATTCAGCTTTGGTGGTGCCCAAATGGCTTGGGTGCTGCACCTACCCCTTATAATGGTTGGGAAAACGCTGCCTGCAGATACAACTGAATGACATTAGTTGACTGTGGTATGATATATCCCTGATCACAGGTCAATTTATAATAAATAGTGGCAATCCTAGTCTTTGCTAACCACAGGCTGTTATTGTTGATAGCTAGAGTTAACCAGATACATCCAGTCTTGTGCCGATGCTCTGCCATGTGAAAGAGCCTACTGTTTATGTCCAGATAGCTGTTTAGAAAACAGTTATATATTTTAGGGAACTCACAAACCGCAAGAGTCAGAGTCTCTCGTCCATTAATTTGAAATGCGCGTCGCTTGCATTGGAAAAAGTTTGACTACCTGCCCATTTGCCTCTCATTGAAAATTAATCACAATGCGCTTTAATCTCTCCCCATCTGAAAAGACCTTTAGTGCCACAGAAGCATATTTTGGAACACCAATCCCACTGTATGTCCTAGAAACAATTTTCCTTGAATCAATTTTCCTTGAATCAATATTCAAAAAACAATTATTTGACTATAATGTATAAAAAGGCAACAGAATTTTAGTTTTGTAAATGTTTCTTCTCAGGGTAGAGGATGTAGGCACTTCTGTATGCAGAGGCGATTTGAAAAAAACGTCAGACTTTGAATTGCTACACCCGTAGCCCCATTTTCCTGGACAGATATCAGGAAATCACAGTATGAAAGCATTTTATTGCAGTTTCATTGTCGTACTTGCTCTTATGAAATGCTGTGTAGGCCTTTTATCTTTAAATAGCCTTACTTGTGTGCCATTGATGTCTCACTTAGAGCTGTTACACACCAACCAGTCGGCCGACCGTCGGCAGAAAACTGAACTGAACAGAACCGTAAGTACATATTAACAATGGAAAGCCATTCTTACCAGTGTATCTTGATTGGGAATCAAATGAATGCAAAGAAAGTGACTTTTTGAACTTGATTTTAAGATTTGTATTTGTTTGTTATATATTTAATCTAGTCACACGTTTGAATTTAACAACAACTTTGAATGAAGACTCGAGTCACCGACCTCGCCAGACTGTCCGACGGCCGATAATCGGCTCTGTGTGTCAGCGCCTTTAGAAAACCTTGTTGTTTGAGTGGGACATTGTCTCTGCTCTCCATGGTATGATAAGTGTCATCTCAGCAGAGCTTTGACTTGAGAAGTCTTGTTTTATCTGGGTTCTACACCATTGATACTGCCTCCTGCGGTCCCCCACATGATCTCTCTCTTTTAAAGCCATTATATGAATGGATCTTCTCTAACGCCTATTTAATTAGCATATGTGTGGGCTACTGTATATTCGCCTCTGGCAAGGATTATTTTCAAAGAGATCAGTTCAATTTGCGAGTGTAAAAGTATAATAGATGTTTTGAGCAAAAAGTAACATCTTTGGAAAGATTTTCTCATTACTGGTGCTAATGTGAAGCAGTGAAATAAAGAACTACATAATTAACATCAAAGTGCCTTTGAATTCTCATACTTAATGTAACTGAGCTATTTTGTAAATTTGAATAGAGTGAGGTCTTCTCTAATATGTTATGCAACAATACAAAACAACAATACAAAAGCTCTCCCTAAACAGTATGTATATATGTGTCCGTATAAATTCAGCAGTTGAACAAAAGTTGTCACAGCTGAGATTTCTGACTGGGAATCTTCATCTTTTTTTGTGTTCTAGCTAATCAAATGTGTCATGATACACACTTTCAGGTGTCCCATCAGAATCAGAGTGGTGAGGAAATGAAAAACCTGTGGGGCTTTGGTTAGACCAGCAAGGTTATCATCATCAAAGCTGTGGTAATTAAATGGCTGAATTATCCAGGCGAGTTAGACAGAGGATATTCATTTCTGTGGATGTTCTGAGAATCTATTTGTTCAATTTAAGTGTTATGCTGGTGGAAAGCCAGATGCTACGGCAACCTCCATATTCAACAGTCAACATAAAACTGTTTATTTGGCAAACTATCAGTCTTTTAATATGGGATGCCAATATTTAGAGGCAAGTAATCAAGAAAGGTCCAATTTTTTCCACAGTCACAGGTACGCAGCCTAGTAACCAAGCTAAGTCAGACAAAACAAGTCTAACTGACAGCCAGCCAGAAGTTGAGGCTTGATCATATTCAAGAAAATGACTTTAGTGAGCAGGATGGAATAGGTTTTTAGATTATGCCATTGTGCCATTTCATACATTTGTTCTTCGTCACACATTTTTGCTGCATGAAACAGCTCGGATCAAAGAAGCCTTAGATAACCACATGTAAAGCTGGAAATCAGACGAAAGCAAATGCCAATCCTCCCAGCAATATAGGTCATGGACAATACTCTGTGAGCAACAGAGCCCACAACTGTCTATCTCCACAGCAATGTTAATTTATTATAGTGTTTTCTACATAACAAGGTCATAAGCATTAGTGAGACGTTTCACCACGTGCACACACACTGAATTGTTGTTCCTGTATGTTTGGCTGCGGTCACTCGATGCAACACAGGCACTGTGGCTGCATCATTTCATTTCAAAGCTAGAATTCATTTAAAATAAAATTAATGTAAATGGTGGTTCCATTACCCCCACTGCAAAACAAGATCATTTTGTAATTTCCTTCAAATGCTCCTTATTGTTTGGCTCTTTATTGATCATAACAAGACTAGGATTTCAACACAAATGTTTAATTTTAAAAGCAGACGCACTTTTTGATTAACTATATCCTAGTTGCTGGGTGGAGTACATTAACAGCCTGGAAATCCAGACTTGCTTCTATCGGGTCAGACTGGGTTATCCCCCTCGGGCCTCTGCACACACCACCTAGACAGTCTGACTGTCTTGACTGTCAGAAAATGCATTAACATTGATCATGTGAAAAAGGACAAGGTTTCCTTTTGGAGAGTCGTCTAAAAAGTCACTTTGTTTAGTCTTTAGTCTTGCATTTCCAGACCGTCCTTCACAGCGCTGCGGAGGAGGGTCTGGCTAGTCCACACAGCATTCCGGGATAAGAGAAAAACATGCTCTGGTTTATTGGCATGTCTTTAAACCAATCACAATTGTCTTGGGCGGCGCTAAGCACCGAACGGAGCCCCGCTGCAGCTGAAAAATAGCCTCAGGAAGGAACTTGTTTTGGTGAAACGTGTACTAGAGCTGGGCAATATATCGATATTATATCGATATCGTGATATGAGACTAGATATTGTCTTTGATTTTGGATATCGTAATATGGCATAAGTGGTGTCTCTTCCTGGTTTTAAAGGCTGCATTACAGTAAAGTTATGTCATTTTCTGAACTTACCAGACTGTTCTAGCTGTTCTGTTATTTGCCTTTACCCACTTAGTCATTATATCCACATTACTGATGATTATTTATCAAAAATCTCATTGTGTAAATTAGAGATGGCCCGATACCATTTTTTGCTTACCGATTCTGATACCTGAACTTGCGTATCGGCCGATACCGAGTACCGATCCGATACCAGTGTGTCATATATTTTATTATGTTTTAACAACTGTATACTACTATCCCTGTATGGATGTAATATTATTTCTATCTTTGTTATTGGTCTGGCTCAGGTTAAACTCTTGAAACATGAATGCCACAGAACTTTCTTTTATTATGCAGTTTGACAGTCAGTTATAACGGAAAAAGAACATAAATAAACTACTTAAAGTAGATTTTCTTTAGGGCTTTATTATCGGTGCATAAACTCCAGTACTTCCCGATACCGATACCAGCATTTTAGGCAGTATCGGAGCCGTATCGGAGCATCTCTAGTGTAAATATTTTGTGAAAGCACCAATAGTTAACACTACAATATCGTTGCAGTATTGATAACGAGGTATTTGGTCAAAAATATCGTGATATTTAATTTTCTCCATATCGCCCAGCCCTAATGTGTACATTCAAAAGTTGTTTTAGTCGTGCAACAGAAAACTCAGATTCGACAGAGTCTAGCTAGCTGTCTCGATTTGGCCTGCAGAGATCTGAGACGCAGTTAACCATAGTCCTCATAAATCGACCGGAGTTTAGAATGCCAACACAAAGAAAGCGGAAGGTAACGAATATCCCGTGGAGTTTCCCTCTGCAACGGAGCAATCCCGGAAGTGGAACGTCATGGATAGAGACTAGGCCACTTTCAGTTAGCGTTCTATAACTTAATGCAGTATAGGAAATTAAATGCAGTCTCTCCCATATCCTCAATCTATGCTTTTCTCTACTTCCTCTACTCCACCTCCCCTCTCCCAACCCTCCTTCCGCTCTTTATATCTTCTCCACACAGCTGGCCTCTCTAGAGGCAGACAGTATCCCTACCACACTTGGCATATATATCCTCTGGTTATCGAGCAGAGAGCAAAGCAGGCTCTTCACATTCACATGATGAGAAAATGGGATTTTAATTCAGCTACTCAGCCGTCACCCTGTGGCTATATCTGCATGTCAGCCTTCCTTATTTAGAAACCTTTATTTCACCTTCACACACACACACACACACACACACACACACACACACACACACTTGTCACACATGTTAACCCACTTAAGACTCTCACAAACAATTATACACACACGCGGTAGTTACACACGTTTGTCTCAGTCGTTTTCAGCTCCAGTGGCTAATGTTTAAAGCTAACGTCTAAAGCTAATGTTAAAATGAGACACATTAACGACAGCCTCATGAGTTGGCATGAGCTTTCTAAAATAGAAAGTAACGTTACCTCAATTTCATTATGGAATGCCTTGAGATGTCTCTTAAGGTTCGTGGTGTTTTTGTGGCCGCATTTCTCCCCATCTTTTTCCACAATACATTACGTTTTCTTTTCCACTTCTGTGTAATGAAAGTTTTTCCAAATGTCATTTCTTCTTTTTCTCCCAAAGACGAACCCCAGCTGGCCGGCCATCGGCCCCTTTCTCTGTGTCAGACTTAATTTTGTTTGTTGTCGTTTACGCTAACCGCAGCTGCGTCTTCTAAATAATGCCCCGAGTATGGCTTGAGGAAGTGACGTCGCCTGCGTCTGCACAGTTCGACCTGATGCAGCCCCTGAAGTGAGACACAGGAAACAGAAATAGGCCTACTGCAAAATTATAATAATAACGCGACTAAACGAGACGAAATAACGTTATAACCTTTCGTTTCGTTTTAGTCAACAAAACTGAAGAGACATTTTAGCATAGTTTTTATTTTGTAAACCACATTTACTCATTTTTATTCGTCAACAATATTGCATTATACATTTAAGTGTAGTCATCGTCACATGACCAGCATTTACGTTGCGTCTCGTCTCGTTTTCCTCACGTGATAAAGGTTCGTTGACGACGACATTTAGTCATAATTTTCATTGACAAAAGCCACACTAGTGTGTGTGTGTGTGTGTGTGTGTGTGTTGGTTTCCTGGGTACCCAATGAACTTGGAATTTGGAGAAGTGTGGACAGCGTTGGATATTAAACTGTGAATAAAACTAAAAGACCGTGGAAAAAAGGTTTAGGAAAAAAAGTGCTGCCATAACGCTGGTTCTTCCTTGTCTACCCTTCACAATAAATGTCCATCTTAAATTCACTCAGAATTTCGCTAAGACGAAACAAAATAAAAACTGATTTCTACCCTTCACAGTAAAAGCCCAGCTGAAATTTACTTGGCTCATTTCCCTTAAAGAAGCACAAAATGGCTACTCGAGGAAAGGCAAAACTGGCTTTTTAACCCCAAGATGGCAGATAGTGAAACTTTGTTGCACTATCAAGTGACTAGGGGAACCGGTGATTGGTGTGTGAGTGTGTGTTTGTATCTGCGGTGTGTGTGTTAGGTTAGCGGTCAAAGAGGACAGAAAAGCACACTGTGAATCTTGGTTCCGGGCGGAGCAATAATAACCAATCTCCTCTTTCACTCAGGCGGCCGACCCATCATGGCGTTATATCAGAGATCTGAGATTTTGACGAACGAGAGGAATGTTTATTATTCTACCTCTGGTGGCTAACCTCTGACTTCTGGCGAGCAGTATAAATTATTGGTGTGCGATACTGCAATATTTGGTACAATATCGCTGATACCGATACTTTTTAATAATTAAGGTGGATGAATTTTTAAGACCTTCAGCCTAAGTGATTTTATGATTTTACATTTGGATTATTGATAAGTTAAAATCCAGGACAGAATTTCCATATGCTTGTATAAATTTGTTGTGTTACCACTGTATCTTACAGCCTTTTTACAAATTATACTGCTTGCCGTTGTTTCATTTTCGGCCTGAAAATATAGCCACACAGCGCTCCTCTTCCTCTCTGCCATTCTTCTGCTCCGTCTCTGTGCTGCTGGCGGTCACCGCCAGGCCTGGCTGCTCGCTTGCTTGTTTACCTTCCGCCGCTGAGTCACGTGACGGTACAACATCAAATCACAAGAGGGGGGAGGAGGAGCAAAGTGTGCCTGCCTTTGCCTTCTCTAGAGAAACGTTGATTTCTTCTTCTGCAGATTAAAATGGAGCACTGGTGGACAGTGTTTCAAAAGGATCCAGAGTGAGCCATGTGTTACAGGAACACCAAAATAGTCCACTCGTCCAGCAAATGAAAGTATTTAATTGAAGTATAAATGTTTGACTGTGCTTCCTTCAGCAGAGATGCAATGGAGAGCAATGAGGGATGTTGTGTGGTTGTATTTATATCTCAGGTCATGTGAGCGGGGACCCCTAGAGGTTTGGGAGTTTATCTGCCAATCAGAAACCAGTGTTGGTTCAAACATGACAACTTGCAACAGCGGAATGCAACAGCGCAATGACGACACCGCTCATGCTCGTTGAAGGAAGTTTAGAAGAGTTTGGTTGTAAATTTAGTATATCCAGCGCCGCGGTCAGAAACGCACTGTAGAAGTATTGTTTTCCAAATAGGCGTATTGATCACCGGTAGCTGGCTGCGGACAACATGCTAGCTAAGAGCTGTGAAGCCCTGAGCCCCGCCACCACAGCTGCACACAGCGATCGCACACAGTTTTTTTTAAACCTTAATGTGCGTTTGCTTAGTTTTTTTCACAGTTTATTACTATTGAATCCATCATGTTCAGGGGGAAGCCCTGGTTTATTCACACAAAGTATGTTGAACGATAGCATACAGTTTACTTATGTACGTCAGCGTGCTGCATGTGATGTCTTTGGTGCATGCGGGTCGGACAACCAGACTCACAGAGACCCCTGCCTTTATAGTATGATGTTATTGCTGTCTGCTAGCAACACAAGCCTTTAACGGTTACTAACAGAGTTAGTACAGTTAACCTAGGTTTACGTCCAGCTATCTTCTCTGAAGATGCAGCTGTGAATGCTTTTTATATATATATATAGAGAAGGCCCAATCACAGCACCAACGTTGCTCTTATAATGGTACTAAATTCCTCTCACTATTGAAGTCCTGTTGTGCTGCATCTTACCATTCAGACTGCAGCTGCTCAAATTGTACCAAGAATCATGAATTTTGAGCACATGACTCACCCAATTACAAAAAGCATATTTTCCCATTCATCACCATTGCTATCTATTCATGCAGATAGCTTTAGTTTAATTTGCTCAGGTTTTGAGATATCTGTCCTTGGCAATTTTGCCGGTGCCTCAATACAAAGGCGGTGAATGTTATGTAGTTTGTGGTGCTCACAGCATAGGAAATTTGCATTTAAAAAATTCAACAGCAACATGTCTTCCCAAAAACGCCTCACTGCCACTCTGTATAATACACAGGCCAACCATTTTCACTGGAGCTACTTTCTACAACTCAGAGTCATTTTAAAAGTTGTTAAGTTTTGTAATGCAGTGGATTCTTTTAGTGGACACTGGACATGTTCACCTTCTTTCTGACTTATAAAAATGTGGTTCAGATTTGATAAACTGGAATTGTGTATAACCTGCTTGCTCCTTTTTCCAATTCACCAGTTGCTTTATAAACTATTCATAGCTGTAGAGGCTAGAAGATAGTCATATTTTAGTAGTTTTTTTTAATCATTATTCTAAGAAAATAAAACATTTTCTTTTAACATTTTCTGAATTTTTAAGGGGATGGACATTTAATATTAATTGAAAAACTTTTATGGTGTTGCCACTGCGCTTGTCACCACATTTCTCAAATGCTGAAGATCCATTCTAAACTCTTCCTCTTATTCTCTCTCAGTCTAATAAAATTATTCTTTACCAAGCACAGAGCATAAGAAGATTTCCTTGTTTTGAAGATAAAGCAAAGCTTTGTAAAACTTTATGTATTTTTGATGGAGGAGTTGTTTGAACTTCATGGTATTATAATAATATATATGTATTAATATATAAGGCCATAGTTAATGGCTGTTTAAGATTGGATTGTGTTATATCGCAAGGTGTTTCTGTTGTTTTGTCCTCCCTTAAATAAATGTGAGAACTTAAACCTCAATCCAATATCATCTTTCGTTCTTAGGGTAAGATGGTGAAGGGAATGGGAGGAGCCATGGATTTGGTGGCTAGCGCTGGAACCAAGGTGGTGGTCACCATGGAGCACTCAGCTAAGGTGTGTATACATGTAAGAGTGTGTGTTTATGTGTGCATGTGAGTTTGTATCATGCTTGTTCTAATCGGCATAGCCTTTGCAAATTACCCCACAAGACTAATTTCCTTTCCCAGGGATCCAGGTTGAATGAAATGGCAAATTTTCCTTTCCCATGTTGGTACCCTCACCAGCGTACCTTGTATCTGCTTCCTATAATAATGAGTGTGAGTGTTCTAACTGATTAAGGATAATTATTTTAATGGCTTGCTTTATTCCTTTCTACCAGAGAGCTCCAGCACATCCTGATAAGGTTTTGCACACAAACCATCTCCTGTTTGTTCGTCTTTGGCTAATTTGAATAGAAGTCTGGCATTGGACTCAGTGTATTGGGAACAGCTGATTCGTTAGACTGGTTCTGTAGCTAGGGATGAGTAACCCCACAGGGCTTCTGACAAGTGCAGTCGTTAATCCAACTGAATTGGTTTAGTTTTGGAAACTCCAGACCGAAATGATGCAAGGGCAACGTAACATTCAGCATTTACAGAAGCATGCTGTTTTTTTTGCTAATGGGAGCCTGTCTGGCGCCCAGCTATATTCCAGATGGTGTAGCAGGTGAGCATAAATTTACTGCCCTGAAGTCTGCTTTCATTCATAATGTGGAAGGGGGGAGGGGGTGATGTATGATGTGGGCTTTTGAGGCAGCATCAGAGGCATTTTAATGTGTGCCTTTTCTTTAAGATGAATGGCAGGGAAACTGAGACAGACTCACTTGGAATATGTGCTGTATGTCCTAAGGGGATATAATGAGTGTACATAACAAGCTGCATCCCTGGATATATTACAATTGAAGCTGCATTCCTGAAAGTATTAACACAGTCTGAAGGTGACTGGCCTCTAGTTAAGTTTTTGTTCTAACCAAATACCCTTTTTCTTTCAGGGAGGAAAACACAAGATATTGGACAAATGCATCCTGCCTTTAACTGGGAAGCAGTGTGTGGATCGGATCATCACAGAAAAGGTGTGTTTATTTGTTTAATTTACATATACAGGATACATATGCAATATGTCCCCATCATCCCGAATTTAGAATGAAGTGCATGCATGAATGAATGTATAAGCCATTAGTCATAAACATAGGCTGCTTACTCATAGGTGCTACATAGAGGGTGGCAATGAGTAAGCTATGGCTGTGCACTACTGATGGCCTGTAAAATACCAGGATATGCGGGGCATGAGAGGATTTTGTGCAAGGAGTTTATTTAGCATTTTTCAACAGATTTTTATTTCGACATATTGTGCATATGAGTGGATACCTGTGACTTTTAAGTTAATTCCTTGTTAACCAGTTATGTTCTTGTAAAACATGAATACTCAACTACAAATACACAGGCAAAGACACCAAACTGTCTCCTACTTAAGTTTTAAAGACTTCGTCTAACAACTACAGATACTAAACCTTTACCCTGTGGCCAAAATTACAGGTGTCTTCCCTCTACGACTAGCTTAAGGCTTGTTTATTCTTTTAATATTAATTCAAACATCTAATTTGTTTTAAATTGAGGGCTGGCTATTCACTTTTCAAAGTATAACAATTCCCCACCTTGCAGTCAAGAGTGATTGACTGAAACCATAATTGTATAAGTTAACTTTGGCAGTCAGGAGCAGGTGCATTCCTATTTTACCACAGCAAATGAGTTCCCTGAATATGTCAGCGATAAGCGAAGACAATAAACCCAATAGAACACAAGTCAGACATTGTGAAGATAATGGAGTAGAAGTGCTACTGGGTTTTTGTGGTGATCGCTTTTTGGATATTTCAGGTGTACTGTGCTTTTTCCGTTTGGTGTAGGGCTCTTTTAGATCATATTCCACCCATGAATGAACTAGTTACAAGATGGAATAACTACAAGTCACACATTGTATATGTATCTCTCAATTACATCTCCCCCCACATGAACAAAATATACAAAAACAATCACACTGCAACTGATAGACTGCTTTGATGCAACAGAGTGACACGGGTAGATGGAAATTACATTTATTCAATTAACACTATCAATCAGTTGTGTTATGTTTTGTTAATTTTCATGGTTAGGGTTGGGTTTCCCTTTATTATTTGTTATGTTGATACTCCCATCCCTGCCTCAGGGCCCTGCTTCTAATGTTGTTGATGCTTGTGCAATGATTAGTCACAGCTGATCTGCAGCTGTATGTTTTGTACTCTCTTTTGGATATTTTTGGACGCAAAAACGCAACCAACATGCTCTCTGTAGAGGTGGAGGAAGATTAATAGAGGAGGTCATCCAGGTAGTCCAGTAGTCAAGGAGCTCAACAGATTTCAAGAGATCAAGAGATTTAGCCTGAGGTTTTGGATAGTGTTGAGTAGTCTTGGTTGACACACACCTTCAGTGTTGCATGGGAGTTGGGGACAGGCTGGCTGGTGGAGCTGGTGGTTCCCATTTTAAAAAAATAATTAAAAAAAACATAAAGGACCACGGGTTGTACTCTGGAAGTCTTACTGCTCAATCTCCCTTGGAAAGTTTATGGAGCTTAGCCTAAAGGCAAATGTGAAGAGCTCTCTTTCTGCTTGGTTTTTGAATTTCATTAGTTACCCATAGTTTGAGTTCTGCTTGGTGAGATGGAAGAAGGTAAACATTTACAGCAACAGGTTGTCATACGTGGTAGCTCATATGGGATTGAAAACCCAGCCAAATGGGGTTTTAATGACCAACATTGAAGTTACAGATAACACTTATCTTGTCGGAATAGTGTTTACAGTCATTCAATCGTGGAATTTTCTGTTAAAGGGGACATAAGAAGACAGTAAGCGAAAGTACAGAATTGGTCAAAAAAATGGTCAAAAAAAAACAGTGTAGATGGCAGTTAGAGGGAATGGGAGAAGTAGGAAAGGTATGGGGGCGGTTAGAAAGAAAAAAGAAAGTCTAGAGAGAGCTTCCAGTAGCTAGTAGAGCTTAGTGCTGATGCAGTTTTTATGTTGTCTTGTACTTTGGTCAATTCTCTGTAACCCTCTTGTGGTTACTGTCTTTAGAATTCGCTCATTGAAAACATGACCTGTCAGGAGCAAAGTCAGGCAGTGTGTCCATGGCTTTTTTCTCACCCTGTCTGTTCTTTTCTGCTCGACTGGCTTTTGTTGTGATTGTGCAACATTTCTCAGCTTGCAGATTTCTGTCAATATTTATAAAGGTTAAAGCTCTTTCTGCTGCCCTGCTAGCACTAGTACCACCTCCTCCTCTCCACCTTCCCCATTTTTTTTTTATCTCATGCTGTTTTCTCTCCCTCCTATATCAATTGTTACTCTCGTCTCTTATTACATCCCCAGCTTTCTTTTCTTAGTAATGATTCTCTGATGTACAATGACTATCATTTATTATTATTTTTTTCCATTTTCCCCCCATCTTTATTATCACCTACTTTCCTCTTAGTTGTCTGCCCTCCTTAAACTTGTATTACCTCTAACAACCCCCCCTCATCCTCTCTTCCACTATTCCACTCTCTATCCTTCCTATACCATGTCTGTTACACTGTGAATAAATTGAAAAATATTTTTTCCTCTCCATTTGGCCATCCATCCACACCAAACAGGCATTATCCATCTCTGTATGTTCACATTTTGAAGAGGCCCTTCCTTTGGCAGTGCCAGTCTCTCTTTGTAGTTTGGACAGAGGAAACTGAGCTTTTCAAAAATGCTGACATATGACTGTCAGCTTGTCAGCTTCTCAGATATTGCCAAAACACTTCTACCTTGCAGCAATGTTAATTGTGTTACCTCCAGCTCTCGCTGTGGGTGCTTGTTTTTAAAATCTGTGTCCTGAACAGGTCAAGAAAGCTGTGTCATCGACATGTTATTATTTTTCTATTGTCCAAAATCATGGTTTTTATACTCATGAAGTGCTGTTGATGACAACAGAAATGGAAAGCTGAGTCAGTGACAAATAGTAATATTCCATTTTGTTGCTATTAAACATATACGTGTGAACAACAAACATTAAGAGACTTGAAAATGCTGTGTGTGTGTGTGTGTGTGTGTGTGTGTGTGTGTGTGTGTGTGTGTGTGTGTGTGTGTGTGTGTGTGTGTGTGTGTGTGTGTGCGCGTGTGCCCGTGCGTGTGATAATATAACCGTACCTCCAAAGCAAATACAATCTGCTGTGTAGTCTCTAAAACCACAAGCAATCACTAAAGATAGCTGTTATGTAACTTTAGTGCTGTGAAAGAACATTGAATTTTGTCTGTGTTGTATTATACAAAGCGATCAGCAGGTACTGCAGAGCATCAAAGGAGGCATCTCCTCATTGGAAGCTCTATTCGTGCTATTATGGATTATAATCACTTCACTTTGTCGTATTGTTTCCTGCACTGCTTGTTAGCCATTTTCTTAAATGTTTTGTCCTTATCTGTGCCATCTTTTCTTTTCATAATGATTGTGTTAGCTTTTGCTATATGAATTACGCTTCATTTTTCTGCCATGTCATGTTATTTTGAGACAGGTGGAAAGAAATTGCATCTTCAAAATTTAACGTTTGAATCCACAGCCATTAGGTCAGACTGGAGTGGCTGTGGTTTCAGTCCATACTGTATTTGCTCAGCCAGTTTTTGCTCATCACAAACACCTGTTCTGTATTTCCTCAGGCCTCCTTTCTTTATGCTTCTTCCCTCTGATATCATATCTGAGTGAAGTTTGCCATGACAAAACTAGTAGGCTACACCTAGTAGAAGGGAAGCCAAAATATATAGAACCTAGAACGGAAGTACAAAGAGCTGTTCCTATGAAGATGATGCAGCGTCTCGTCGCTTTGGTGTAAACTGGCAGGTTTCAGAACGTTACAGACCGGCACGGCTGTTGTTGTTGTTGTTATTATTATTATTATTATTATTATTATTATTATTATTAACAGTATTATTATGCGTGTCTTTATGCAATATGCACGTGCAAACATATGACGGGAAAATCTGAGAGTACATTTTGTTACCCAACTAGATACATTTGGGGATAAACACACAAGCAGGCTTTAATTTAATTATAGTTTATGCAATGTTTTGTCTTTCAATTAAAAATTTGAAACATGAAAGAAAGCATCAACCTTTAAACTTGCTTTTAAAATTGAAAAACAGACACACAATGAGCCACTTATTGCCAGTGTCATTTAACATGTGTATGACAGATTTTTGAAGTCCTCGTATAATTTAGCCAGTTATATATATGAAATTAGAACGTGTTTCTCTATGACAATAATGAAGAGATAAACAATTATCTGTGATTGCCTCTGATCAATAAAAATAACCATCTGCAAATCTACTGTATAAGGCCCCATGCTGAAACCTCTGTGAGGATATTGCCACATTTGTATCACATACAAAGGTTAATAATCTCACAGGACGTGGTGGTAAAATAAAAACGTATTAAAGATGTAGACTCAAAACCAATTAGGGATTAATGTCTAAAGTCAAGAGCAACCTTTTTATTCAGAAACTCATGATCCGATGAATAAAATACAACGGCTTAACAAGAGCTTAACATTTGAGCTTTCTGTTCTTTATTAGCCAACAACACCATAGATAAAATTACTTGTGGGATGTGAGAAAATTATTATTGTTGTGATCACCAGAGGAAATCATTTTCCATAATGACAGTAGAGCCAACGACAGCAATTATTACTCCAGAAAATTGAAATTATTTTATTGTCCTGTTGTGAGTTTTTGTCTGAACACATCTCAAAATCTGATTCTTGTAATTGATGTAATGCATTGACAGGATACTGGATGAGCTTTTGAAATTGATTTGTTGGAGGGTGAAATATTCATTTTTACTCCCATCTCTTTTAAATAGTGAAGTGGGCTGAATGACAGTGGCTTATTGTTGTTACATGACATTCAGCCCACTTCTCGCCAGACAACACATGGGGTAGACTAGCAGCTTCTTAATGACTAACTCTGTAGACTGTGAAGAAAGGTGACTCAACAGTTTCACAACAAAAAAAGGCTGCTTTGCAAATGGAGGCACTTTGTTTTTTAGTAGTTTGATATCAGAAACTAAGTTCGATTATTGCCTTAAGATTGACTTACCCAGCCCATTTTGTGTCAAGGTATTGTGTATTTTAAAGCAGTATCAAACTGTGAGACTGTGACATTACATACAGTAGCACCTGCCATATCTGCACACTGTCAGCACCTATGTTGACCACCTCTGGCACATCTTTAATTGACCTTAATCACTTGCAACACTTGTGTTATCCATAGACCCTTTCTCCTTGTGACATTCCATCTGTCTTGCTATATTGGAGTGAGATATCTGCCTCCTGTCCTGTCACTGTGTGTGTGGTTCTAATGAGCTGAGAGTCCTGACAGGCTTTGCCTGGATGTGTCTGTGGCTTAGCCTGTCAGCCCCTACTGAGAGAAGCAACAGGAACCAGCACAGCTGAGTGTGCCTGGCCAGTTGGTATTTAAAATTGAATCTGATTATAGTATTTAACAGATATCCATGGCAATCTTTGGCTACATCCACACTAATACATTTTTGTTAAAAAAACGCATATTTTTTGCTACGTTTATGCCTCACGTCCACACTAATTCGGCGTTTCCAACCCCCTAAAACAGAGGGGCTGCTGACCCCTTTTAAGTTTGAAAACTCTGGGGTTGCACTGTAGTCTGAGTCGGCACAAACGCAGACACCCCTGTCCGTCAGTCTTATCAGTTAGGTAGGGTTTATATACAATTCCACCTCGTCGTTGGCCCAAACAAATAAATTCCTGGTCTTACTTTTCGCCATTGTTGTTCTTTCGCTAAAGTACTTGTACTACTAAAGTACTTCTGTATTTTCAAATTATACATCCATGATTTTCAACCGTAGAGTAACATTAGACAGTCTGCTTACTGTTTACACCAGCACACGCATGCCCCGTGAATGAGAATGATAACGTGATATGCGTTTTAAGACGTGTTAATATGGACAGAGATGATTTCTGATAGGGCGCCTAAACACTTGGGGGACGGAGATTGTTTTTGTTTCAAAACGCTGTTTAGAAATAAAAAATACATAGTATTTGTGTGACACTTTAGACAGAACAAACTGTATCACTCTGAAGTAGTACATACAGAAATGGCTCAGAATGGAAATAATTATTTTGAAACCTAAAAGAAGGCTTAAAGAGGTAATAACATGTATGTTGCCTAAAAGTACTTTACAAGTATTAGTGTATTTGATTGATTGTTTTTGTTCTTGCAACGTTTTAGAAGGCAGAACATTAATTAGTTAGTTTCTTTAGATACATTTCCAGCGTTTGTGGTACTTTGCTCTTCAGTGTAAATGATTTGAAACGTTTGGGAGGATTCTTTATAGTAATTTGCAAAGCGTTACCACCTTCCTGTCTTTTCTACAGGAGCGATGATTTGGGCCATATACAGCATTTTGTTACCGTTAGAGATGTTGAATTTGCCACTTTTGTGTATACACCATGTGTATGTACAAATGTGTATATATGTGTGTGCAAACTTATCTTGGAATCAGATTTATCAATTTTTGCTTGTGAATGTATCTATATTCAGAACAACTCACAAAGCCCTTGTTATAGTGTTGCTGTAAGAAGTGTGATCACAGGTAAACCGAGAACCTACATTGCCATTTTTATTTTAATATGTCAGCATAATTGATAGATGACTGTCAACCATGGTAGCTGAAGAGATGCTTCACCCTATACCCAGTGTTGCTCCATTTGATAATCCAGCGTTTTTAGTTGAGGTTAATGTAAATCTGGGCATTTTTAGAGTTTCTATAAGTAAATATTGTTTATAAATATGCCTGACTATTCCATCCTTCTTCACTTGTGCTACATCACAGAGCAACTTCAGCACCAGGCGCAGATCTCACAGCCAGCGATGGACTTAAATCCAACGGATTTGTGAATGACATTTAGCTTGAATCATTCGGCAATAATTATAGACTTTTACACTTTGAACGCCATTATTCTTAATTGAATTGATTTTTCTTTTATGTTTCAACTGCTAAAAAGTAGTGCCACAATTAAAATGTAATTGCTATCTACTTTGTAGCGGTCCAACCTCAGAAAGTTGAGCACCAATCTCAGAGCTCTTTCACCAATAATTGCAGCAATTTTGTCATCTGGATGGCCCCCCAATTATTATTTATTTAATTACTATTTTTTGTCATCTCTTTTAGGTCACTTTATGATAATTGAAGGCCCACACATCCTTGTCTGTTACCCCAGTGACCACACATCATAGGTTCAAACCCATCTATTAATAATAATAATTAACACTCATTCTCACCATTTTGTCTTTGTGTCTCATCACCCACCCTCATCCCCCCACCCTCATCCCTCATATCTCTCGCTCTCTCTCTCTCTCTGTCTGTCTTTCTTTCTCTCTCTCTCTCTCTCTCTCTCTCTCTCTCTCTCTCTCTCTCTCTCTCTCTCTCCGGAAACGTCTCATCCTTTTTTCTTTCCCTCCCTCCCTCTCTTTCTGCCCTGTTGCCAGGCCGTGTTTGATGTGGATAAGACAAAAGGCCTGACTCTGATAGAAGTATGGGAGGGGCTCACTCTTGAGGATATCAAAGCATGTACTGGCACCGATTTTGAAGTAAGTAACAAACAGTTTGGCCACTAGCTCTATATTTCATTTCCTAATTTCAAGTATCATACCAATGAGACATCTCTTTCTTCCTTGTGATTTGTCTGGTGTCTTCTAGGTGTCTCCCAACCTGAGGTCCATGCAGCAAATATAGAGGAGCGTGCAATGGATCTGAATTAGCAGCCTGAGACTGGTCAAAAAAGCTCATAAAACATGTGAATATTAGAAGGATTTAGTCCTAACTAATATTAACTGAATGGGAATCACAGGAGCCAAATGCATTGTTGCCTATGACATGATTAAATTATTAATTTTTACGGTTTGTGCAGCTATTATCAAATAATCCATCTGAAAATGACATTAAAAACTGGGAATATTTTCCCTAAGATAAGTGAAACTACCAGTAGTATAACCAAAAATTATCTACTGTAGATCAATATTTTTTAGAAGAATATAGAGAGCTGTAATTAATTTAGAAAACAATTGCGTGCTGTACATCAGGTGATTTTTCATTCGATACAGAAGGGAATATGTTTGTATTGTAGTTGTTGAACTTTGTGCTACACCAAGTTACAAAGAATGTCCTCGATAGATAATTTAGTTTGATTTTGTCCATTTGCAAAATGAGGGAGATGTAATAATACGGGTCTGACTGACATATTAGTAATAATAACCTTGGTCACAATGTCAAACTGTTTGATGAACAGAGTCTTTTTTCCCTCAGCCTTTATATATTTTAGAGTTGGTGAGTATACCATACATTTCAGCCATAAAATATGAAGTTTTAACATGTTTTACACGCTTTTACTCTCCCCTTGAATTTGTATATACAATAAAATACAACCTTGTGTGCTGAGTGGAACAAGTGGAATTTTATTTTATTTTTGTTTCTTTTCTCAAAAACGTTTGATTTCTGAATAAAAAGTAACTTAAAAACCAACAATAGTTAGCTTGTGTGTTCAAATTATTCATCAAATCACAATGATTGAAAGCAAATGACTGCTTGGAGAGTGATGGCTTCTGACACTCTACAGGTTAGAGCTTTCTATATATGGATGGTGCGCTTGCATTGACATTCTTGATGTGATTTCTCCACTCAAGTAGAGTGGTGCTGCCATTACCTGAGGGCTGTTACATAACTGGGGAATTTAGCCAGTGGGCTTTTGGATTCAAGAAGATCAACTGGATTGGATCATCAAGCATAAAAATGGAAGAAAGTGACAGGGGCTTTTGCCACCGGCTGTTGGTGTTATGCCAGCACACCCCTTCATGAGTCAAACTAGAGTGGTGCCCTACAAGCCTACATTTAGTTACCTATTTCCCATCCTGGTACTGAAATGCAATGAAAAAGGAATTTTGAGAAACATGGCAGGCTTTTACACAAACAAATGGGTTAGAACATGAACAGTGCAATAACTTATTACAAATTAAAACATGAGTAACTGTGCTTTACTTAAAATGTCAATGGGTACAGTGAGTTGTTCAGGACGGTATGGACAGCATGAAGCCATACTTACTGTACATGATGGCTGTTTTGGACTTTGTCAGCAGGTTTTTTTTTTTTATTTTTTTATCTGGGCCCAATTATTGGTGCGATTTTCTTTTGTCCTACCTATTGTAACCACCCGGTTAGACCTGTTTCTCCAGACTGGTAATTGTTCCTTTAATTATTGGAATATATATTGTATGATGTGCTCGAACCAGGAATAAAATTAATGATGATAAACCATAGTGATATTCGGTCTATGTCATGCAAAACATATTATTTAACAGCCTCTCAATGTAAGGGATGGTTATGTAAATATTGATTTTATATGACCACAGTGGTTTTATATGATCAACCCTTCCTCCTATGTCGCTTCTCCTCAGACATCAATGCAGAAACAACCAAGTGGGAAAACCAAGCTTGGCAGAGCCGTGGACGTTCGCCTAGTTTGTGCTGGATGCAGGTTTGAAATGGCTCCCATGAGGAAAAAGGTCTATGTAATGTTCCGCAAAACACTGATGCATGCCTTGATAAATATATAGTTTTGGTAGATTATCCATCTTTATACCATTGTGACCAGGTTTGTTGAATGACTCATTTTAAGGTGCCCAGACAGCTGATTATCATCACAGTCACTGGCATATGCATTGCAGTGATAATGAATCACTGCCATATGGCTCTCTTGTCATCCAAGTGCATGACCTCAGAAATGTAGCTCAGCGTAAATTCGTTCAGGGAGACTTCAATAACTTTATCACTTCTCTCCTAAACTGATCAGCTGGTTTCGAGGGAGTCACTTTTCAGCTAAACCAATCAGAATCAGCCATGTATTTCACAAGCCAATCACAGCATGACATCCATGTTTTAAATCTGTTCCCTCTTCTGCGGCTTTCATTTGTCATTTCAAGCAAGTGTGCGACCCACGGCACTCTCGGTCTTCTTCCGGCTGACCGTTCCCTTCGACTCCTTCGATCCGGTCTTCGTGCCCCTTCATCACCACACCACCAGTGTCTAGACTCCATCGGGGGATATGTCTGGGTTTTTCTAACCCTTTAAAACATATACATTTTATACGATGGAGTCTAATCTCCAAAGACTATGTACAATTCATATTTTGCATATGTAATTTACAAATAAATCTTGCATATCTACAACGAAGTCTCTCCTGATTGAAAAGCTTCTAGGTAAATTGGGAACTATATTTTAACCTCAGTATGTACAGGTTATTATCAGCCACTAGCCTTCATACTGTTCTTGTAGAGAAATTATGAGATAATACTGTAAAACATCTGTCAATCTGAGGATACCTACATAATTGACTGAAATCCCAGCCCCTTAACAAGTAGGCTATAGTAGGATCCTTTTTGAATGGGGGTTTAATCGTTTTTTGTTAATAAAATGCATATAATATTCTGTCTTTAAAAAAAGGACAACGTCGTAGTATGAAATAGGTAGACCTATTGAGATATACTAGGCTAGCATTAAACTACATTGTCCCAAAATATTGTGTTAAACATGCAGCCACTGTTGAGTATTTTGACCGCCAAAAACCTTCATGTTAAAGCGTGGATTTTGGGTAGTCTTGCCTCGTTTTGAGAAATAATACTGAAAGCTAGAATTATAAATTATACTATTTTTGTCATATTAGGTGACTGTAAAACGGAAACGTCCTCGTTACAGTGCTGCGTATTGGAAAGCTGTTGCCATTATTGATTAATCCAACAAATCTATTTTTATAATAGTGTCATCCGCCGATGTGTACTGCTCAAGGGGGTGTGGACTGGTTCTCAGAGAACCGACAGAGTCTGTCGCGATGGTTTGTGTGTGGAGAGAGAGAAAGAGAGAGAGAGAGCGCGCATTCACGGTTGGCGCAGGCACAGGTCCTTGAGAACGGAGCGTTGTGCACGGCGGCAGCATGGCTTCGTCTCACGGGAGAAGCGACATGCGGTTTGCAGACTGGATGGCAAGTTTACCTCAGAGCATGCACAGTACTCCGCTCACCAACCTGGCTATCCCCGGTAGGTGTTTCGTATATGTTGCCCTAATCAGGTGAGGACTATGTCCGTCTCTTTCTACCCGCGCGCATTGCATGTAGATATTCTAGTATATGAGAAATAAATAAATAAATAGGCTATGAGTTACAACATCAAAAAACATATTGTACTGCTTTGCATACTTTGATGTTTTATTGTGTACCATGTGCAACTCCTAAAACCCAAAATATGGATTTAGTTTCCTTGTACCTCATTAGAACAAAGGGTAAGACCTGTTGCGCAATGGGAGAAGTATCATGCATTTTCAACAGTTCAGTTTCCTCTTGTGATGGTTAAAGGCTACACTATACCAAGATGCTTTATGGCTTATCCATCTAATATTCCAAACGATGAGAGGAGCTGAGGTTTAAAAAAAAAACCCCACTAGGAACCACTCTAAAGATTCAGAATAGGCAGATGCCTCGTGCTGCTCTGTTTTGTGTAGGACTTTGGCGTTTGTACTGTGGTGGTGGCCACAGAGGAGAAGAGACAGTGAGTGGGATGGGTTCAGTCTGTGCAGTCTGTTCAGTCTGATCACAGCGCTTCCCATAGAAAATGAACTGTTGGACCTCTATCCAATCAGTGTGCACGTCTTCTTAAACTCCATTAAAATTGGAAATGCTGGTTGTAAAGGCAACCTCTGACTGATGGGATGGTTTATTAGCAGCCAGTTAATTCCATATCTGTTGCCTATGATTATCACACCTCCACACAAAGCGCATTCATTCTTAATTTTCTTGCATGTCTAATCCTTCATGCTCCCCCCTCTTTTTTTCCCTCACTCTCCCTCTCTCTCCATCCCTCGCTGTTGAACTATAGGATACCTGGTGTGTTTAGAGGTGGCATGTGCAGTGATGGATTTTCAGATGCAGATAGCTTGGACCTTAGTGTCCAATGATGCGTGGCATATTACACAGGCAATCCATAGATTTGATCAAATACTGACTGAAAGACAGAACCAGCAGCATGCCATGCATTACCTCATGCTTGTAATTTTGCTGAATCATGTGACATGTGCTGTGTTACACCACAGTTCATCCATGCCAAGCCAGCATGGGAACATGTTCTGTCCCACTTAATAAGGTATCATTACTTCTTATAATTATTCTTATTACGCGCCCTGCAGCTCAGCTGCTCTCTGTCTATCCTCCATTTGGATTCAGTTTCTGTTTTGCCATTTCTTGCGTTTTTGTGCACAAATTTGGCGTAAGGTTTATCAAGAAATACATCATAATCCACAGGAGTTTCTTTTGCAACAATGACAATGTTGTGCATATCCATGTAGTTGCTGGTGCAGGACAAATAATTAATGTTCAAAGAAAGTGAGTGAAGTCCGCAGTAAAGTTGTTGTGCGGACTTCACTCACTTTCTTTAGTTTATTTAGCAACACCCATGTGTTCTTATTGGAGCGTATGTCTAATTTCTTTCAAAAGCGTGTCTGATTATCACAAAAGCTTTGTTTCATCTTGGAACGCAGCATTCCTATCCTTTGATCAATAAAACTGGCACAGAAAAGAAACAAATGAGACAACTGTTTTATTTCCTCCACAAGTTTCATTCTTCTTCTTAGTTGAAAGAATATTATATTAACAATGTTAGATTCCTGACATACAATCCTCAGCATCCACCCATTGTTGCCTGTAATTCAGTGATGCTATTTATTTTTTAGGGAGAAAAAAATAGAAATTTCACCAGCTGACAGCCTCAATGATCCAGGCCAAAGTGTTTTGGCAATTTGGAGTACTCATGTGGGGGTGATGTGATGGCATGGTGCTCGGCTGTTGCCAAAAAGCTTAACAGTCTCCACTGTGTCTGTGTTGTAGGCATTGCATAGCAGTACTCATTGATATACATAATCTTCTGTATGATTGGCAATTAACTAATTTTAAGGTGTCATGGTGACAGAGAAGTCTTAATAAGTAGGCTATCTGATTTTTAGGATTTTTTAATGGCATCTATTTGTCATGTTTCAAGTAATTGTATATAAGCTAATTCAGCCAAATTATCTGTGTAGGATATAAACATACTGTATATGGCTATACACACAACACATTATATTCTCAAGGTAGCATATGCGTTTGACAGATACAACAGCTGCTGTATGGCAGATATCTGTATGTACTTCTGCTGGATATCATATAAATTGTTGTGCATAAGTTTCTGTACGATATCATATGAACCCTCTCATGAGAATGCATTGCTGCTGTTACCTTTGGCTGAGATCTACCTGGCCAGTCTCTATGTGAAAACAGTTTAAAACCCACAGTATACATAATAATAATCATGGACGATCACTTGTGCCGTAAACTGCCTTTGCCAGGATGATTAAATGGTTAGTCAGTGAATTTTTAGTATTATTGTTTGTGTAACCAGGGGAGACAATTAAAACAGATACAGTTTCACAAAGGTATAGGAGTTAATAGCCCGAAGAATATTGCCTCAGTCCATCATGTGGACTGAGGTGGTGGTGGACAGGTGAACTGGCAGCGAATCTAAGCAAAGCTCCATATAGTATATATGTAGCATACCGGTAACTTACAGACAATTAAATATTAAGTACAGTGGAGACATTTTATGTACAGAACAGTGTATGTAGTAGTGTAGTGTTATGTAAAATTGCTTTACATAAAAGTTAAAAATGTAGAAAATACAAATAAATAAGTACTTGTAAAAAAAAAAAGTATAGTGTGTGGTAAACTGTTAGTCAACAATGGGAAATGCTCCATCTTTGGAATTTTACTTTTTTTTTTAGAATGGATTGAAACATTGGTAAAATATATATATATAGCAATGCATTCTATATATATATATATATATATATATATATATATATATATATATATATATATATATATATATATATATATAAGGGGTCTGGAGGTGGCGATATACACTTGTCTATTTGGCAGTGCTTCAAAAACAAATATGGAATCTCAAAATAAATAATTTATTCATTGGAAACCAATGAAGGGAGACCAGCACAGGGGAAGGGATGGTCTCTGTACTTGCGGGTGCCTTGCTGCAGGGGCAAGACAAGGCCAACTGACTGACTCCCACACAAAGAGTTACAGTAATCAATAGGTGAAGAGATAAAGGCATGTCTCCAGGTCCCTAAATGAGGGAAACTATTTTAATTTCTCAGTAGTTAGGTAGAAAAACCTGCTACCTCTTAGGACGCAGTTGGAATTTGAAGGGTCAGCAGGTGTTAATGAGCTGCATATTTTCAGTGTAACCAGGATAAAAAAATTTACAATTTCAACAAATAGATCCCACTGAAAGCATATTTTGTAAAATATAACATGGGCTCTAAAATGGAACCGTGTGGTGCACCACAGGGAGACAGGTGCAGAGGATAACAAAAGGTTATCAATCCTATCCTAATCAATGCTGTAGGTAAGAGGCAAACCACATTTTACAAAATTGATCGTTCTTTTCTCTTCAAATTGTCTCAAAGAGCTCCAACTGAATTCAAATTGCATGGTTTTCAGAGTCCAAAGACACCAATTCATAATTTGTCACCCTGAGGACAGCTGACTCAGTGTTGTTGAAACCTGACTGAAATGTGTCCAGAAAAAAGAAGACAGGGTTTTTTTGGGGTTTTTTTTTGAAAGCAGTGAGTTGTTTATTTAAAGCTATTACAGAGTTAAAGAGTTGTTTGTGATGCTGTGACTTGTGACAGCACAGCAGCCAAGTGCATTGTGGTTGTATCATGTATTATATAAAAATGGTACATATTTTCATGCGCATAATTCTGCCAGTCCTCTGCTGGTCAGAACCACCTTGTTTGTGAAATAAAAACAAGGTTGCTTTTAGACATAACTCAGCTCTCTATGTTTGATCCCATATGTCACTTTGGTCTCATACTGTGTCAATTGTGTCTACAAGTCAAACGACCTGAGCCAGTTCTACCTATGGCTAATTTGGGAAAGGGTGACGGGATGAGCATGAGAGGAAAGAAAGGGCTAGTGGTAGCAGATTAAAGATGGAGGTCATTACAGGGAGAGGACGGAAAGAGGCAGGGAGTTATTATCATTTTCTGTTCCCCAAGCTGATCAGTGGGGAGACATGGTGGGCTGGTTTTCTGTGGCTATTGTTAGATCTGCTGGGTGAGCGCTGCAGACTGCCTGGCTGCACGTTCGTCTGACTGAGGTAGTCAGCAAAGGTGTGCTGCCAGAGATACTGTGAACCTGTTTCTCTGTGGTTCTCTCACCATGAAACAAGCTTTACTGGAGGGAAGGGGATGGCTGTCAGAGTTTCCTTACCATATTAATTAAACTGGATTTTGAGTATGGGTGTAGGCGTATGAAGTGGGGTATGTGCTGTCTGGTATGAGCATGTATCCTGGCGGTCTGTTATTTATATTAATTAACTATGGTCTGGTTATTTTTAACAGGCTAAAATGTTTACATTTACTCTCTGACACCTTTTCTTTCTGTTTTTTTTTTTTTTTAAAGCTCCATTCATGAATATTTGGCAACTAAGTGGCAGGACAACTCCAAAACAGGCCTACAGACAAACTGTCCCGACATATTATTCCCCTTATAAATATGTTATTTATATCCATACCCCTTTCATAATGTTTTGGCCAAGATATAATCAGCACATGCGTTGTGACCAAATTATTTACAAATTACTTTCAAGTATCAGAAAAAATTAAGTACTTAATTAAAAATTAGACAGTGGGTTGTATCTACCTAAAATTAATTAATTTGCTATCAGAGAAATTGCATTTTGTTTGACTTCATTCAAAGCTGACAAACTACTGGATGGGATAAATGACTTTACCTCACAGATACTAAAATGCCCACACAGAGCCAAAGTGTCAGGTTTACATGAGAGGGCTCAAGGGAGCCATACTTAACCTCTCCAGAGGTAAGAAATGAATAGCATACCTTAGACCAGGGGGAAAGGGTGAAGGCAATTGTATTAAGTTAAGATGGCCTCGCAGGCAATAAAACAAATCCATTGCAGAAGAGGCATCTTCAGTCTGCCGGCTCCCTCAGGGTAGAGGAAAAGGCCAGCCCAGGACTTTGAGAAGTTAATCTGTCCATCAGTCCCTTGACTTGACCATTCTGCTGCCACTTAAGCCCCTGAACAAGGAGGATAAATGGTATTAGATGTCAGGATAAACACTGGTAGAGCGAGATGCTTAAAGGGCAGGAAATCTGCCAGCTTAAAAGCCATTAGAAAACAGGATGTGAAATTCAAAACAAACAAAGAAGAAGAAAATAGTTTGGTAGAGAGCGAAAGACAAAGAGAGAAAGAATATTTGTCCTAGAAAATTGAAGCAATGGGTGGTAAAGAGGTGGGAATAGTACAGCTATTTTCTGTAATAGAAATGCCCCTGTAAGTCACAACCAGCCTTACATCTCTGTTTAACTCCAATTAAGGTTGACCAAAGTTCTTGTGTTTGACCAGACACCAATCTTCTGTTACTGTTCTGTGGATTTTACAACTGACAGCAAAGTATTGTGGTATAGCTACAGATACTCATAACAAACCATCTCAGCTTTTCAATTTTATAATTTTCTTGAGTAAATCTTTTCTCAAAATATCCAAGATATGGGCAGAAATGATGAGATATGGATTATCCACATGGCTGCTATTGCCTCACCACTGGCAGTTAATTGAGTTTTCCAGCAGGAGGACATTTATCTTGATTCTAAAAGTCATATAGTTCAGCCTCATCGGAAATGTATGTGCTTTGTGTTAGGGATGCACCGATCTGACTTTTTCAGTCCGATACTGATGCCTGGGCTTTGTGTATCTGTAGATACCCGATACCATTGTTGAATTAATAATACACTGTATACCTTCCACCTTATACCTTCCTTCCACCATGTGGAAGAGACTAAAGGCACCAGACATTCCTAACTAAACATTACTTTCCTAACTAAGACAAAATAACATAGATGTAATGTATTGAATTCTTATTTATTTGTACACTCAACTCTTCCAGCATGTGACACACGTGCGACAGAGGGAAAAAAACTAACAAAACTGGATCTGGACTATTTTGTCAATATCGGGACCGCTATCCGATCTTAATATCGGATTGGTGCACTTCACTTTGTGCACACTGCCACTCGAACAAGATGGAAGAGAGTAGCAAGGTAGGAGACAAAGTAAGTTTGAAGAATAGAGGGCTGGAAGGAGCAACACTTGAATTACTATAGCATCATAACAGAAAGATCCATGCAAGGGAAGTGTAGAAGAGAGAGGATGGGGAGTCTGGAGCTTATATCTATCTTGCACATGTATGCTTTTAGTATCATCAGCTCATCTCCACCCTGTTACTTTCCAATTTCCTTGTCATTTCCTCTCCTCTCCCTCCAAAAATGGAGTCCATGGTGAGCAGTAATGATTTGTCATGAGAAAAAGGCACAAACCACCAGTGGTATCGCTGAATGGGCTGGTCTCATTCAGTCAGAATGACTCAGTTACCACAGGTCAATTCTGAAAGGGAACAGTCATCACCCACCACCACTCAACCTCGTCATCAAGTGAATCACTGTGTCATTATCATCTGTTTTCTTTTGCGCTCTGTCTCTCTTTCCACTTTCCTCACATCTTCTTTACCCCAGTGATGTGTTTATGCCGCTGATGTGAGGGAAGAAGAGTTATTCAAAGATTTGGGTTTTTTCAGTACTTTGTTATGAATGTTTATTGACTTGCATAAGAGTAGACAGTGTGGATGTTGTTTACAGTAAGCAGCTCATTCCAAATGATTGACTATGGCCCTTTAAATCAATGTGATCAGATACAACCAAAGCATAAATTACGATGCAGGTCTTTACAAATAATTTAGGTGTCTTTTTTTGATTGAGAGGAAAAGATTTGTTCACTGTGGTTGAGGCCACGAGGGAAGCAGTAATTTGGATTTCCTTTAGTAACCTCTGTTGTATTGATTACAGTCTTAGTTCATTTCTGGCAGTTAAACATATTAAGAGAGGATAATAAAACATGTAAACATTCTATACTGTCTAATAAATGTGGTGTTTTAGTTCCAGTAGACAAGAATAAAAAGGGAAATTACTCAAATCTGACGCACAGTGTTGAGATTATTTGTAATTAGTTGTATAAGGATGGAAATCCGTTGTCTGCACAGTTCATTTCAAAAATGTTTCCTCACATTTCCAAATGAATTTGTTGCCCTTGAGACATGGCAAAGCATTAAGGTATAACAAATTATTTCATAGCATAAACTATTTTTAATCATGTTCAAAGTTCAGGTACTGCTCTGCACAGCTTTCTCTGCAGATTCTTATAGATGTTCTGCACACGTGGCAAAAATGTTTGGTCCTTCAGTCTCTGTTTTTCTTCTCTGCAGTAAAGCATAATGCACAAGAATTCTGTCATACATATTCAAGGAAATGCTAGTTAGTAATGCAAAAACACGATTCCATATGGGTGTTAAGCTTTCATTAAAACCTGCTAAGATATAGTGGGTTGCATTATCCCATGGATTGAATTGAATTTATATTTATATTATATATATATATAGATTTTATATATTCCTTCCCTTAATCCCTAACATGATGACAATAAATATCACAGGAACCACATCCTAATTAATTGTGCAGCAAGGTCCCCTGCTATTTAATGGAATAATTGTTTAAGAATATGCTAGTTTCCACTTCTCAAATGTGAGGAATGTTTTTCATTGATTTATGTGATATTAAATTGAATATCTTTGGATTTTGGACTGTTGGTTGAATTAAAAACGAAAATTGAAGGCATTACCTTGGGCTTTAAAGTGCTTTAAAGTTTAATTTTCAAAAAAACACCATATTTTTGTTGTACTGCACATTGCTGCAACTCCTCATTTCACCCTGTGTGTTGAGCTCTCTGTTTTAGCTACAGAGTGAGTCATCTCACTTCTGTTCAATCTTTTTGGGAGTTGCACATGCGCAGTAGCTAGCTAAGGACTACTAGCCATTACGTAAGAAGCAGAGTATGAGGGCGTGCCACGCGAGCATTATAATGTGTGTTACAAAGTGACGCACGTTCGTCATGGAAGTAAAGGCTGGACTACTATAGAGCTGTTTGGAGCAGTTTGTGAACAGTGTTTTCTGTTGGAGATGGTAAGTCCCTTTGGGGTGGACTTTGGGCTTTTTCACTTTGTAAACTTATAACATGCACAAATGTTTTGACATTTTTAATAAAGAAAATCATTTTGTGATAATAATGATGTTTTGTTGCACAACCTTCAGAGCCAAAGAGAAATCTTTCTCTGCAACAACAGCATAGCCAGCTGTTGCGACTAGTTAAGGTCATACTCTGTTACATTGTGACCCTGGTGGTACGATTCAGCCTGTAGAGATGCTTTTTGCCACCCTGCCCCAGGATTCAGCTGTCTACCCTGCTTATGGTCATTCTCTGGGCCGACTGCGAAGACCTGGCACCGGAGTATAGCTGAAGGTCAATTTAGGCTGTGTGTGTGTGTGTGTGTGTGTGTGTGTGCGTGTGCGTGTGTGCGTGCGTGTGTGTGATGGTTGAGGAGGGGAGGGTGTTTGTTTGATTGAGGGAACATGATGAAGAGACAAGAGGATGATAACTTGATTGCAGTGATGAGAGTAGGAGCAAGATACTAGAATTACTGTCAGCCTAATTTGCATAACATATGCATACACACACACACACACACGCACACACACACACACACACACACACACACACACTTACTCTTGCCTCATTTCAAACAAGCATGGAAGGGCACAAGACCCTCAGACCTAACATCACCAATGATCGATTGCAAGGAAATGCTTACGTGTCACCTAGGAAAGCATGAAAATATTAACAGACTTCCACAATCTGTCCAGTGTTATTTTTACTGCTATTAATGGGATGGGATTTTTCTCGAACCGAATGATAATAAAACATATCACTTTCTCACAAAATAGCTGTATTAATCTATTCAAGTTTCTATTTTATCTGCTTATCTACATTTCTGCTGCCATTCCAATGGCGGTGAATGGGAATGTGTTTGAAGGCACTGAAAAATTACATTTGAAAAATTATATTATATCTTTCAGTTTCTTAGTATAATTCATGGAACAGAAATAGATTTACGAATCTTTTTATATTTTAGTGAGACGATAATGAGCGCCACAGTTGGCGTGGTAGAGTTGTAATGGTAGGTCAGCTTGTTCATAGCCCGTACATCTCAATGCATGCAGTAGCTCAGTGACCCTGTCTGGTAAAGGTCTATCCAATTCTGCTTGTAGAGTGTTGTGTCCTTTACTCAGAAGAGGGTGAAATAGCTGAGATAAAATTGAGAAATATGATTATTTGATTTATTGAAAATACATTCAACACTGTCTGATTTTATTGATGAAGAGATGTCTCTCTAGGATATTATTATTAATTTGGGAAAAAGTTGGTCTGAAATAAACTTTAAAATTTCATTCGAATATAATATAACAATTTTGTTATATGACTATGATGAAACAAATTGAAGGATCCTATTATCTACAAGAAAATACGAAACACATTTGCAAGTGTGGAAGACCTGCGAAAGGTAGAAATGAGCCTTTCTGAGGGGTTTAGAAAATCTCCAAGGGTCTGAAATTGCAAATTGAGTCATTGAAGACTAGACTAGACCAGAAAGTTAGGATCAGACTGAGTAACTCGATCTGCTGAGGAAGACCATGAGATGTTGTTGAAATCTTTGCCAACAATAAGTTAGTTGCTGTTTCCAAGGTCAAGAATGAACTTTAAAGTTCACACTGAGATAACTTGTTTAAGACTTTTTGAGCTAATATACCAAAATGTCCAGGCAAAACGTAATGGGCATACAAAATAGTTAAAAATGACCAATGGACAATTGCACTATATAAAATATGTACCAAAAGCTATATAAGAAAATATAAAATAACAAGCACAACATTGTTCTCTGGGAGCTATATTCTCCATGAAGAATATCAGTGGTGTGTGTGAGCACAACCTTTCCTGTTATCTGAGTTCATAACCACGAATGCTGTTATTCAGTCAGTGTTTTTGCCATGGCACTGGGCTGTTTTCCAGGACTGACCCCACTCTTACACCTGTGTCCCACCACATAGGCTACAGAAAACCTGCAGCAGTCAATATCTGCATGCAGACTCATGTTTGTCTTCCCAGGTTCCCATGATTCCTTCAGTTTTTACATCGATGAGGCATCTCCAGTTGGCCCAGAGCAGCCGGAAACGGTGCAGAACTTTGTTTCTGTTTTTGGGACGGTGGCTAAGAAACTAATGAGGAAGTGGTTAGCTACACAGACTATGAACTTCACCAGCCAACTGGAGGCTGGGATCCGCTTCTTCGACCTGCGCATCTCCACCAAGCCCCGCGACCCCGACAACGAGTTGTTCTTCGCCCACGGGCTCTTCAGTGCCACGGTCAGTACTGACTTTGGGTGGTTTTTGATGTGATAAATACTTTTGCAATGCTTGTGGTTGCTAAGTGATGTACATATTATATGTGTATGTGGCAGCATTTTAATGTGAGAGTGCAGACTGAGAGTATTCAAGTAGGCTACATCACAATCATTTGTGTGCCTATATTTTGTATCATTATGGTATGAAAGAAATTATGAATACGTGTATTGTTCATATTTGTGTTTTTTAGGTCAGAGAAGGTCTTGAGCAGATCAGCAGTTTCCTGTCAGCTCATGCAAGAGAGGTTGTGTTCCTGGACTTCAACCACTTCTACGGTGTGCAGAACCTGCACCATGAAAAACTGGTGGCCATGTTAAATAAGGTGTTTGGAGACAAACTCTGCCCAGTCGTCTTCGCTCAGGAGGTACTGTCGAATTGAAATACACTCAACACTTCACAGTGAGTAGGATTAAAACGCAATTAAGTGACCTAGAAGATGGCCTCAAACATTTATTTCAAAAGCTTCTTTCACCTTAATAACTTGATTAAAACAGAAAACAAGTGTGTATGTGTGTGTGTGTGTGTGTGTGTGTGTTGTTTTCTCAGCATTGCACAACAGTGATTGCTGTGTTTTGAACTCTTGAGATGCACAATAATGGTGATCACACCCCTAATCATTGGTACTTTTTTCATAGTATTTTCTATTGCATAGAAGTTGAGTAGAACTTGTTTATTTAACACCCACCACCTTTTTTTTCTTTTGTCACCTCTTACCATCTCTCACTCCTGGTCCCCTGAACACACACCTCCCTCCATCCTCAGGTGTCTCTGCAGTATCTCTGGGAGAAGGAGTACCAGGTGCTTGTCTTCTACCATCACCCCATGGCCCTTGAGGTGCCCTTCCTGTGGCCAGGGCAGATGATGCCCTCTCCCTGGGCCAACACCACTGACCCAGAGAAGCTGGTTCAGTTTCTCCAGGCGTCTGTCACTGACCGCAGGTCAGCCTCTACCTTTATTCCACTGTGGGCACACCTTAATGCATGAGGTTAAATGGGACGAAATCTCTGTACTTTGTCATGTGGGGTAGTAGCTCAGTAGGGTCACTGGTTCAAGTCCCAGTACGGACTAAAGTATTCCTTGACAAGGCACCGTAGTGCATCCGCAGTGCTAGTCCAGCACTAGCAGCCAGTTGGGGGGGTACGGCCACTCACTCTGACATCTCTCCATTTGTGAATGAATAGGTCCTGAACGTGTGTGTATTTCAGGCCTGTGTGTAGTGACTTCTAACAAAACTGAGTGTAAATTGTAGTTTCCCCACTGGGGATCAAGAAAAAGTATAAATTAAAAATGAAATGAAATGTCACCGATGCAAGTGATCCAACCATGATGTGTGATGATGATTTTGATTTATTGTCATAATGCTCATACTTTGCTATATATTGTAGTTAGTGCAAAATTGCCAATTAAGGGTAAAATGTACAAGTTATTACAATCTCTGGGCTATGCGACACACATCAAAGGCTAACTTAACGTAAACAATACTAGGTTGACCTGTGGTATATGGCTGCATGGTGTGTGGTCATTGTGTTATATTGTGGCTGTAACTTCATCACTCACTACTCAGTAAGTCAGGGAAAGACTTCCACGTTTATAGGTCTGGCCACTCATTGCTGCCACTCAAGATTGTGTCATCCGGTGACTTTCCCTCGCAGAAACTTTAGTGAAGATAATTACCTCTTCTGAAAGAGTCCATCATGTTGTTTTAATCCTCCGTGCTAGCAACTGCATGGAGGAGGGGTGGGGGGTGCGTGCGCCATCACGTAAGGCTTGTATCATGTGGACGCTCTGACAGTTTTGTTGTCATTACTTAGAATTCCTCATGGGGGCAACAGAAACTACGCACTATAGGTTTAAAATAACTAAATCTAAAGTAAGGCCAAGTGTATTTATTTATGTAGCACCTCTCTGCAGCAGATGTCTTAAGGTGCTTTACATAACTAGATAAAATGCAAAAAAATACTAATAAATATACAGCAAAAATAAATTGTAAATACTTTGATGTTTAACCTGCAGGAAGAAGGGGACCTTCTTTGTCTCCCAGGTAGTTCTAACACCGAAGGCCAGCACTGTGATGAAGGGCGTGGCTAGCGGACTGAGAGAGACAATCACTGAAAGGTGTGTACAACTGTTTATGTGTGACAGACTTACAGAAATAATAGGAAAAATATTTTATGTTTATGTTCAGTATAACACTAAGACTGGATAAGATGCAAGGTTAGTACCATAGGTGGCACACAGTATTATTCAACGTATACACAGGCACTACGGAACCAAACACCACAACACCTTAGGTACCAGGGGCCACAGAAATGACATGCCCAAAATAACTGAAAACAAAGAATGTGTGTGCACACATACACACACACACACACACACACACACACACACACACACACACACACACACACACACACACACACACACACATACTCACACACATAAACAGTCATTTGTGAGTCATCTTAGCCTTTTTAAATACAGTCACATGCATGTTGGTTTCTACAGGTACCCCAAGGCGTTCAACACTGACCTCATTAAAGTTTTTTTTTAACAGCTGTCACAAACCCGAGGCGATGCTTCTCATCTTTCTCCCTCTTTCTTTATCTCCCCTTCTCAGTTCTGGTTCAGGATTTTCTTTTCCTGATTTACCCCCAGGTTTGTCTGTATACTCGTAATGTCACCAGATTGTTAAAAGCCTCAGCAGCAAGCCATCCATTTTCCTGACATGAGTTATTAATTTGGTAACTCCACTATCAGCCATTCCCACCAGGCGTTTGGTTACTTTGATGTAGGCATCCTTCAAAATTCCACCTATTCGTTTTGCCACACAGACTGTCAGCGTAGGACTTGACATAACAAGAAAGCGAGCGTATAGCATTTTGCCAAGCAGAAAGCTGGGTGAGGCATCTGCAGGAGTTACACCCTCCCCCTGGTGCACGGCTCACATAAACATGTCCAGCAAGTGTTCAGATTGTCATTCTCACAGCTGGTGTCTGGCTTGCAGACATCCCATGCTGCGTCAAACAGATCTTTTATCACTGCGTGCCCCTCTCTGTGTTAAAACAGCCAACCATGATTCATCCCTTCTTTTACTCCTCTCTAGATCTTCTGTGATTTTATTTCCCCCTCTTGGTCTTTCCTCTAACATGTGTCTGTGTGTGTTTCTCGTGCGTCCTCTCAGGGCCTTACCAGGCATGATGCAGTGGATCAGATCGCAGAGACCCGGGGAAAGCGGCATCAACATTATCACAGCTGACTTTGTGGAGCTCGGGGAATTCATCAGTGCCGTCATCACCCTCAACTATCACATGGACGATGATGAAGATGACGCCACCTGAGAGCCCACAGGGGGCGTTAGGGAGCACAGTCACCACCACTACTGCTAGAGGCTTGGTCTGTGCTCTCACTCTTTTCTCTTTGGCATTTATTTCAGGAGGGGAGCAGCACTGCTCTTTTTACCTTATTTAGGCCTATAGTGAATTGAGAGCTTAAAAGGCAAAAGAGTGTTTAGGTAAGAGAAGTTGGGATTGGGAGAAACAACACTAGTGTTTGGTTGGAGCACGCAGAGAACGAGGTTTTGTTTTGTTTCCTATGTTGGGGATCAAAATAGTTAATTCAAGTGAGATGTTAATTTTCTTTATTTCCTGTGCTGTAGACATAACTGCTTTGTCCATTGATCAAATGTACTGTTTTCAGGTATCACTTCACCAAGGGTAGATTTCTCACAGCATAAAAACCTTCTGCTAAATGTATTCATACATCATTTTTTTGTACTCTAGTGACAGTTTTTTTCAAAGATTCTTTTTTATTTACAATATGCATCCCTGATCAGATCACTGGGGGTTGTTTCTGACAAACTCCTTGAGCAGAATGTGTTTAAAAAGTGTTATTAAAATGTGTTCACCCAATACATCAGAAGAAGATGAACCATTTTCCATATGTTTCCTCAGCAGTTATCTCTCTAGGGGCTTTCTCCCAGTAATAATTTCCTCTGAAGTCAGCTTGCAGACATTGATCAGACATCTTTGTAAATTGGTAAGTCATTGATTCACTCATTCAAAAGCATAGAGAAATAGAGAGCAAGAGTGCAGCTTGGCTAGCAGAGAAAAATTGACCATTCACGCCATGTGTACTTTATCTTATGTGCATCTAAACTAAACAATAGTTTTAACTATGTCAGTGTGTTTCAAATTTCAAGACCATCATCAGCTGTCGCTGCAAGGTACCTTACAAAAAAAATAATTTCTTTAAGACAGCTAAAAATGCAATCAATGCTACTAGTCATTTCTAATGGTTAGGGATCAACCGTGACAAATGTATTGGATTTTGTGGTGGATGCTGAGTTGTTATAGCCAAGTATAAAAATACATCTGGGTACAAGAGTGTATCCACTATCTGTGTGTGCGACTATACTTACTGCTGTAGTGCAGTTTATATATATATGAGTCATCATGAGCTGTAGCTCAGTGTTGTGTCTTTCATAATCACAGGTCATAAAGTTGCTTATCACTCACTCAGAGACCCTTTATATTTCATGTCAGAAAAGGCTAAACATCATAATTTGAAGTCAGGATGTCTTGATGTAACAACAGTGCTTTCACACTTGGAAAATAATACAATAAATGTTTAGTTTAATATCTAGCTGTAACTCTTTGGTGTCTACCTTATTAGGTGTTTCTGAATGATACTAAATACCTGGATTTCTGCTATATCATTTAGTACACTTTTAATTTATGTTTAATGGGTTTCCTTCTATACCCTGCAGTATTTCATTAAAGATGGAAAAATACTTCGAAATGGCACCCAGAAAGATGGGAATATTTTATTGCAAGGTTTTACGCATAATGCATGAAAACAATCACATACAAGTCAAACATCTACACACCTTATGATCAGTGTGGCATTTTCTACTGAGAATGTATTCTGTAAAGTAATGTACAACCAAAACAGAAAACTCAACTCTTTGGATTTGTGAATGTATGTGTCTTGTGAGTAACTGTGCCATTTCTATAAAAAAATGTCTCATGTGATCGATTGATTGAGTATCAGCTAGAAAGTCATTTTTTGTATTGTGCGCTTCAATATTGAGAAGAGTTCAAGTTTTGGAATTCAGACGGTACTTATTTCACTTCAGTGTGGTTTCACGTTAAAATGTTTTATATCGTGGAAAGTTTGTACATACTGTAATTGAAAATAGTATACTGCCAATGAATTGTACATTATTTAAACTATTGCAGAGTCATTGATAATAATTTCCTAATATATACCTTAACTGAGCTATCATAATGCTTCTTCTTTTTCATAATTTCAGCTCTATGTTCTACATATACTACCTTTTGTTTTTTTTACCAACAGTGTCCATTAGGTATGTGCATATACTAAATTATTTCCAGTATATTGTTCTTAAGAGCATGGGTGCATCTCAGCTGGAAATGTTTAATCCTTTTAGACACATCTCCAAATTAATTCTTTTTTTTGATGTTGCACTGCTACTACCACATACAAATGAAGAATGAAGCCACACAAATGAGCAGACTTGAAAAGGCTTGCAAATTGTGTTGTAAGAACATGTGTTTCTTCCCTGGTCCAAACTGTTGTCATTGCCTTTATGTTCTGGTGTAAAAAGAATCCTTTGCTATTGTAAAACTCACAACAAATTGTACAAAAATGACTGTTCTAAGTGGAAACATCAAATCAAATAAAGCTTCTGTGACTAATGAGTGACTAAGTGAAATATAATTTCATTACCAGTTTCTGGCTTGTTGAGTTGTGATTGGTTAGTTAGTTGCTTGATTAAAAGAAATAATTATTTAAGCCATTATAATACAATTGTGATTTAATTCAATCACTAAATTGCAGTACTCTAAATATAAAGTAGGCTTTCAGCATTTATGCTAACATACCAGTATTTGTATTCCCTTTCTGGGCAGAGAATCATCCAGTTTCCAGGGTGATGAGGATGGAGGTGGGTGGGCGGCACTCAGGGTGACCTTACTGAGGATGTGTTTTGTAATTCAGAATCTGCCGTTCTGCAGCCAGGTGTTGCTCTTGAACAGGAAACAGAGTGTGGCTCGTGTGTGTGTGTGTGTGTGTGTGTGTGTGTCTCTAGTGCATCTTACTGTAGATATGACGTCTTATAAAAAAACTAAATCAGTATTTTGTTGAGTTATTCTAACCTTCTGTCTGTGACTCATACAATAAGCACGTAGCTGTTTGTAACAATGCACTAAATCAAATGGTATGTTCTCATATGCCGTTTTACACTTATCAACACAGGGTTAATTGACGTCATGTCACACACATGCACACATAGGCTACTTCTCTGGAAGCTGCCCAGTACAACAGCAGTGTAAGTGCTTTGACTGCTTTACACATTATAGTAATTGAGGGAAAGAAAGGGCAAAACTTATTCATTTCCTTTGAATAAGGATAAGATTCTTTAAATCTTCCCATCATGTGGGTTGTAGTTGGTTTTTTGTGGCATATTAATGTGCTTTATTCCATTTCCTAATGGACTGCGTGTCATTATTAATGCTTTCCAAGGTAAAGAAGAAAGAAAGAAAGAGAAATGTATTGAAACAGTCATTTGCTGGAGGAATGAGAAAATACAAATGCACATTGTTATTGTGTGATTATGCGTGTGCATGTTTGTGTCTGTCTTTCTCTGTCACTCACACACACAGACACACACAGGCAGGCAAACACACAGACAAACACATAGATGAGGAGGAGGAAGAGGTGTGGGAGGTAGAGATGGATGATGGCATTCAGACGTTTAAATAGGGGCAGTAACCAGATGCACAGTTTCAGAAAAATTTGGCGTGTGAGGAGGAGGAAGAGTAATTTCACTAGCCACGCTTGTGTCTAGTTATAGGGGGTACACGACACTGGCAATTTGTCTGTCAATAGAAGCTACACAGCAATCTACAATATCACAGTGAGAAACATTACAAGCAACATAAAAGGATACACAGTTTATTATTAAAAGTCAACAAAGATGGAGTCATTATCGGGTACAGAGGGGAAACTGGGAATTGTAATGATTCTTTTAGTCAGTCAGACATGAAAACAGCAAATGGACAAAGGGAGGCACCAACACTCAGAAAGAGAAAGTTCATGTTGCAATCATGTCAGGCTGTCTGAAAGGGCCATCCGTCAGAACTGACCACTGGTGATCATCACCACTTGTTACCTATAAAATCATATAGTTACATAAAACATTGGCACTATTTTTACTTTCTCTATATTAAAATGGACATCCTTGTTAATGATGCCAAAATGCATCACAATAATTTGCTGAAGAAGAATTAATTTTGATCTACAGTATGTCGGTGATTTTCAACCCTTTTGGCTTGTGACCCTTGTAGAAATATTCTATAATCTAGATGAGTTTTTCTCAGTATAAAAGTTTATAATATATGTGAGTTGTGTGTAGTCATGAGACATGGTTGCAATTTCCAGGGAAGACACATTTGAACTCCCTGTACAATGTATACACTCGGACCACAGATGGTTAGCTTAAGCTTTGATTACATTATAGTTCAGGAATGTGAAGTGTATGTTAGAAACTGTTTTTTAGTACCAGGCAGGAGGTGGAACGGCAGGGGTTGTCTCTTGGGTCAGTGTGTGTGTGTGTGTGTGTGTGTGTGTGTGTGAGAGATGAAGAAATCTGCCTGGAGACAGAGGATGACGCCATCAAGGAAGAAGATAAAAAGATTAGGCATATGGTCAGAGGGGGTTCACAATTTTGAGAGACTGAGGAGACCTGAATCCCGAATACTATTGTCTGCGGCCAGGGAAACTTAGGATCCTTTTTGTGTACCCGCACGTGTGTTTAAACTTAAATGCTGGACTTCAGTAAACTTGCTCAACCGAACTCTTCGTCTCAGATTGATCCTTGTGTTCTGGTAAACTTAAGTCCGATGTAAGAAGGCGCAGGAATTCATAAATTGGAATCAGATTTGACAGGCCTTAGGGCCTTATTTTAGACATAATTCCCTACACCCTTTATGTGAAGCAACTTGTATTATGTTTTATATGGCTCTTTTTTATATAATTCCTCTCCTTGATTGACAGATGGTAGAAACAGAAATGAAACATGGGATGAAATGCAACAAAGATCCCCATGCAAATCAAACCAGGGATGTTGCAGTTACATACAATATGCGTTTAAACTGGCTATCAGGATACAAATATCACTTTAATGACAGAAAAAAGAAATGTTGAAATATGGTATACGGTTTATTCTGGAGTAGAGTAAGCACATAAGCTCCATATCTATTGACTAAGTCTGTCTCTCTTGGGGCCTCACAGCCTGTCGTTTTCTGGCAGACCAAACTTCCAGGGCAGATGGCGGTCAAAGATGCCCTTTGAACATCATGAGACCCACAGAAGCGGCACTAATGGAGCGCATGGTCTGGTGGCCTATTGTCTGAGCCAACTGTTATTGTAGCCTGAGGTCCTAGGACTTGGCTCCCTGCTGTACAGTAGCCGAGTCATTTAGCTTTGGGTGGTCATTTCAGAAATACAGGAAATCACTTTTGTAGTCATTATCTCAATCTATTATGCACAAAGTATGCATGACTTATGTTTTGATTATCTAGAATTTGTATTATGACTTGTATTATGTATTATGAGGTTACTCAAATAAAGGTTTTCAGGTATTAGTAACTATAATAATGTGGTTATTTAGACACGTTCTTGTATATGACAGATGTTGTATAAAATTAAATATATGTACAGTACAATAATAAATTATACTGCTGTATATTGTTAGATAGAAGGCACGTGTTCTTTAAGACAGTCAAGTAGAAAATATAATGCAGTTTCTGCATTGCTCTAAAATTGCTGTACCTGGAAAATTGCTCTGGAATATGATGCTTACTTGGAGGGAGCTTCGTTTTTCTGTGACTGTACTGTAGGGCTGAGATTGTGGGCACAAAGCATTTGTTTGAGGTATGTATTTTTCTCTATTGCATACCTCTGCTATTTATTCAGAACCAGAAAATGTATTCTCATTTTCAAATGTCATTGCCATTGTACAGTAGTAAACATAACCTTTTCTGTGTTTTGCAACTCATTTTAAATTGAACTGTACATTATTGACATCCTAAACTTGTGGGCAGGATAATTTTCCGCTTGCTTATTTCTATAAATGATAGGCAGCAGTAATCAGTGCTCACCAACACAACCTCACCTGCCCTGAGGTTGCTGAAAATAATTTAATATAAACACTCAAACTCAGTGGTATTTCCTCTTGAGCTGCCAGTATGTGATGGATATGCCCAGTTTGGCCTCCTTTCTGGCTGTGACAGTAGATACAGTATATACCCATAATTAGACAGAGATGTGCATTTGATATACCAATATGGCAACACTTTCTCATTAAATAGCAGTTAATCTCAAGTTTGGCTGCATGAGATGTGTCCCTGCAGACATTCCTACCTACATCTGATTGTCATGGACTTCATCATCCAGCCTCTATGTCTCTCTTAACATACATATTTTATTAGAATCAACATTTTAAATTATCTAAAATAAAATCTGGCTTAACATTTAGAAATGTCCTAATACATCCTTTACCATATGTAGTTTTTCCTCAAAAATCTCCTCTGCTTATTTACTATATCCACAAATTTGCTCAGCCTTGAATCACATTTCTGCACTGAAGAGAAAATGGTTTTTTAAATCTCTATTGCCCTCCTGTGTCACATCTCAATACTAGTAGTTATGTATGTTTGTTTTCATTTTGTGTCTCTGTCAAAGTTTTTCTTCTTACATGCTTTCACCTGCAGCAAAGCTCTCTCTGAACAAATTAAAAAAAGACAAGTCATTTAGACAAAACAAATAGTTATATGTCATTGAAAAAGACAAGTTGAAAAGCTACATAGCTAATTGTACAGAATTAAAAAAAATATCTTGCAAGAGGGTGTTAAGTTTGAACTAATGTCATTGTTTTGACATGTGATGTGAGTTCAGTGAGATAAATGCTTAACCGTTAACAATGTCTGTAAAACCTTTGAGTTTGAGATTTCAGTTTAACAGTTTATGCCTGACCTTGGAAACAACTGTTGCCGGAGCAATTAAAACTCAAGGTCCACTTACTCGCTTGTTCTGGGGCTTTTGGCCATATCCCACAGTCTTTATGGAGTTTTCTCATTCGTGGTTAAACTGTGTTCAAACTCTCTATTATTCTGTCTACGCTGGCTTAAAAGTTGAGATTGACCTTCGAAACAGCATCAACTTTTAAGCCTAGATGGATGAAAAGTACTGGAGGTGCTCAATGGGTTGAAATTAAGGGGCACTGGCCCCGACATGACATTTCATTTATCTTGTTCGGGAACAGCCTTTTCTCACAGCAGACAGGCTGATAGGCTTTGACTGTCCATAAGAGAAGCATAGGTGTTAGTAATAGCACCTTAACATTATACTATATTATACTAATACATTAACGATGGCTCTCTTCTATTCAAGTGTCCCAGTAAGCCATGTCAGTGTGTCGGGTGAGTCACCAGGACCCTGAAACTAAATTGAATTCAGCCATCATTAATTAGATTATTTACACTTGTGCTTTTCCTACTGTGACATGTTAAAAAAGCCTACTACTACTGGTATTGTGCATGACAGCTTACTTCCGTAATAATAATAATAATAATAATAATAATAATAATACTCTTATCATACTCATAATTCATTCAAGGGGAAATTACAATGTTTTTGTTACTGGCACACCTAAATGAAACACAGCACTATTTAGTGTTAAATAGTTTCACCTGTGCAAAAGTGTTTTCTGTGAGAAAGGGCTGTCAGCTCAATAATAAATGTGACAGTCAGAAGAACAGCAGATGAGAGATTCTCACTCCAGAAGGAAACTTTGCTTGCAGTTTCACAATGAGCTTTTTGGCAGGAGTAGCCACACAAATATTATCTTTTCTCTAAAGCAAAGACACACTTCTACACACTATTTGTCATGCGCACACGCACGCACGCACGCACGCACGCACGCACGCACGCACGCACACACACACACACACACACACACACACACACACACACACACAAATCGTTCCTTTGAAACCCAATGAGTTCCTAGGAATGTTCTTCCAAGAAGTTGACTCCCTAACAAAAACAAAACTTAATACAAACCAGCATCTCGCTCAAAGCCTCTTCAAGACTCTTCTGTTTGCTGCTCTTCACTCACCATGAAGGCAAGTAGATTTTACATTCAATAACAGGGAAATAACAAACACATCTTTCAGATTTCTACACATTTGATATACAGTATAACTGACATCTTAGTATTTTTGCATTTACCTCAGTTTACTCCTAAAAACCCTTCTTCCCCTGCATCTTATCTTCTTTTCTCTTCATCTCTTCTGCTCTCCGTTTCTCTTCACTTCTTCAGAGCATTACTCTCGTTTTAGCAGCCTTGCCATTGCAGCTATTCCTGTTCACTCCCAAAGGGTACATGTGTTTTTGCTTTCCTGTTTCAACATTAAAAACAAAATGAATGATATCGATGAATGATAAATATGCAATGATTATTTAGTTTCACTTATTGAATCATTTGATTTCAATTTCATTCCCAAGGTTTTGTGACCAGAGAGTTGATTGCCAGTGGGGGCCTTATGGTGACTGGTCTGCGTGTGATGGCTGCACCAAATTACAGGTTAGGATTTATTTTAGTATTATAAAATGGGAAGCTCAAATCAAGCAATCTGACGGCTCATAGCCGTGATATAAAAATGGTGGTGCGCGGTCATGGAAGGATTGTATCATGTGGACTCACCAACAGTTTTGTTGTCATAACTTAGAATTCCCCATGGGGGCGGCAGAAATATATATAGCTTTAAGTAGCCTAAAACTTTACAAAATTATGATTATGTTTTTATTTATTTGCTTGTTAGTATACTTTTTTCATATTTCTTTGTCACATTGTGGTTACAGACAAGAAGCCGAGCCATGGCAGTCTACGCTCAGTTTGGAGGGAACCCCTGCGATGGGGCGCGAACTGAGACCAGGTCCTGCAAAACCACACAAGGCTGCCCTCTAGAGGATGGATGTGGAAACAGGTTTCGCTGTTTATCGGGTTAGAAATAAATCTCTGTTCTATTTCGTGTAGGCTTCGTCCGAAGGGGATAAACTTTGCTTCAGAGCTCGAACTTCCTATGGCGCCATTTTGATGCTACAAAGCGATCACCCGACGTTAGCATTCCATTGACTGCCATTCATTTTGACGTCACTTTGACAGCGAATAATTTTACATCTGAAGCGTTTAAAGACTTTTTTTGTCCATTGTTTATTTCTAAAGAAACATGACAATGTATACAAGGCTCCATTACCTTGTATCTCACGTTATGGCTCCGTAGCAGATGTTTTTGTAAAAATAGGCTAATGATTGTGTCATAACCATGGAGTATGGGCTTATCTGCTAATGTAAGCTACCGACCGTTACCTTGAAACCGTCCAGAAAATAGACAGTACCGTAGGGTGATTTAACGTCACCGCTCATTTTACACACAGTTTAACAACAAAATAAGGTAAATAACAGTAAAATCTCCCTTTATTGCATTTTCACAAATAGAATAAAGCTTTCACAAATCTAAAACTGTGTTTTTAAGACTCCTTAGACTCTCTGTGATAATTTAGTCCAGATTTGACAAGTCTAGGTATTGTGGTTTTGGATCTGGACCTGGTCCAATGTGGTCTACATATGAAAAAAACGGTGAAATCTCCCTTTATTGTGTTCTCATAAAGACAATAAAGCTTTCACAAATCTAAAAGTGTGTTTTAGACATAATTAATAATTTACCTTAATGACTAACACTAATTCAATACAGTAAGAGGTTCAAAAAACGGAGGATCAGTCACTTAGCAATGTAAATTGTGTTTCCCTGCTGAATCGGACAGTTTTAAGTTCCCCTTAAATTTCCCCTTAACTGCCGAATCGGAAGCTGCGAATCGGATGCCAACTTCAGAGTCGTGGCGGCCGGGAAGGGGACCTCTTTGGCGGGTAGGAGTCCGCTGACTAGACGGTTCCCTCGCCGGCTCTCCCTCCTCCCCGTTGGGAGGACTGAAGCTCGTAACGGCGGAGGACTACGAGTCCCGTTATGGCGACTGTCTCCGTCCCAGGAGAGGAGAAGCACACCGGCGGCTTTCTCCTCTTTCTCTCCTCCACAGAGGGCGGGCTCCCTGCCCACCGCTAGGTTCTTGTTCTTGACCTGTGCGAATGCCAAGTAGCATCCCCTAACCCGGGAAATGGACGGCGGTCCCGTTACGGCAGCAGAGCCTGGCCTGCATCTCTTCTGACGGCCCCCTTTTTCGACCGACGGAAGCCCACACCGTCGTCTCCCCTAAACTAGGTCCATGCTCGCTTCACTGACCGCGCGTACCAGTGTACCGCCTAGGTGGCCGCGGCGCTGAACAATACCGTTTTTTGCTAGCATGGCCGCTAGCTCTGCTGTCTTCGCCATGACCACTAGCTCTGCTGTCTTCGCCATGACCGCTAGCTCTGCTCACTTTGCCATGACCGCTAAGCTTGGCTGTTCCCCGCTGAGGCTGGGACAGGCACGGGCTGCAGGTAGTGGAGGGGATGCGGTAACACACCTCCTAGAGAGCGGCGCTTCGGCCACAACGGCGGCACCGAAGTGCCGGCTCAAGGAGACGGCGCCCCGCGGGCTGCGGTCTGCGCCTCTCCAAGCCCCGGCTCCAGCTCCACCTACGGCGGCGCTGTCATGAGGGCGGGCAGCACCCACCTGGCCGTTCCGCAAACGGCGGCGGCAGTGACAGTGACGGGGCACCGGGAACGCGTGTCTCACTCCAGCTAGAGTTGGAAACATAACTGCGTTTTTTAAGGGGCACACAGTTCCCTTAAAATAGGTAGTCCAAATGTCCCCGGTTTTCACTGTGACTGACAGACCCGAAATTGGAATGAAATAGTCGTGCACCCTACACGCACAGGCTCAAGACAGCCAGAGCAAGCACTGCTCAGAGCTCAGAGATGTTTTAGAATGCCCATTTTACGATGCTAATATTACTGTTTATTTACATGGAGTCTGGTGGGTTCAGCGAACGCAATTTCGCGGACTTTTTATGTTTAAAAAAAAATGTTGTCAGACACTTAGAATATTAATCTGAGTCTGTCAGTGGCAAAACGAGCACTTTTATGAACGTAAAAACAAGCTGTACAATTGACGTCCTATTAACTTACATTGTAGCTTGTTTCGCCGTTTCCGAATGCAGTGATCTCGTTTAATACTGGACCAATTTCAAAGGAAAATATTTCCTCAATAGTTTTAATTGTATCCGATACTCAATGAGCTGATGCAGAAACAAGCCCAGCATGAAGCAATAAAGCAAAAGCTGTCAGATAAATGTAGTGCCTCTGGTTCAGCTGCTAGAGTCACGCTCTGTCACAGCTGTCACAGCTGAGCGGGAACGCTTGCAGAGACTAGGCTTGCCCCCTGCTGTGGTGCGCACTATATAGGGCGCAAGAGCCCCCTCTACTACGGCGTGTTACGCAGGGTGTTGGTCTCCTTTCCAGCGCTGGTGCACGGAGAAGGGTGCAGAGCCCACGTCGTGTCCTCTGTCCCTAGTGTTGACTACCTCCAAACATTGGTAGATAACGATTTTACTCCATCTACAGTCTAAGATTTGGGCCACCTGCTTCACCAACATTGGCTGAAGAAAAATGCTGATGTTGGGAGCAGATCTCTGGTCGCGACACTGTAATATACAGTATCTGCGGACGTAAGAGAGGCCCGTGCGGGGCACAGGGCGCGAAAGAAAATCTTCACGATAAACCCATAGCAATAGCTCTTAGAGGGCTGTGCCTATACTCATAGAATCTGGAGTTACAATACGTAACTATCGTTCATTCCCATTATCCTACTTGTAAATAACATTCACTGAGCTGTCCATCTATCTTCTGATCCACAGGGAAGTGTATTAGCCAGTCTCTGCAGTGTAACGGAGATCAGGACTGTGAGGAGGATGGACACGACGAACGTGACTGTGACATGGATAAACACATTGTATGTCAAAACTCGGTTCTACCGCCAAACATTGAACACCTAGGACTCGGGCAAGTGACAAATTCTTTGTGCACCCATTCTCGCACACACAAGCAGGTACTATATGCTTACCAGTATGGGGTTCTGATTGTGCCAAAATTAAGTCAACATGCTTACTATGCCTCTGTAGGTTTGATGTGGTGTCAGGGAAGCAGAGGGGCAGTGTCATCAACACAAAGAGCTTTGGGGGACAGTGTCGCATCATCTACAGCGGTGTCCACAACACTCTCTACAGACTGCCCCTTAGTACTATCCAGTACAGCTTTATGGTTAGTCATTCTGGAAACATAGTTGTTCCGCTTGGTCACTTATTACTTTAAAGTTAGACTACCCTGTGGAGTTTTGATTGTTCATGAACAGCTTTGTTTACATTCAACATTTCTTAACATCCTATTACCAGGTGGCATTAATTCTACCTGATCAAATATTTTCAAAGCTATTTATAATCTTTTGAATTGGTTACATCAACTAGCCTTCTTCTTCTTTTGCTCATTTATCTATTTGTGATCATTTATATGATATTGTTCATCTTTGGTAACTAAAACTACTGGGTTAAAGTTTAGGGGATATAGTATGGTTAAAACATTGCCATGAAGGACAAGAGAAACAAAGACAGGACTTGTCGCTGGTGTTGAAGTCACTAGGTTAGTTGACCCAGCCATCCACAAGGGCGCCATTTACACCCTGTGTTAACATGTGATCTGTATCTGGAAATATCTGAATAATGACATCTGAACCGCATATTTGTATTTAAACCTATTATTAATGAGCATTCACATTACCTCCATCCTTGATCGTCTCAGTATGCAAATCAGCGGCGCATTCCAGGTCAAGGAAAGCAATGCCATGGATGGGCGTCATCCATTTCTAAATCACTTTTTGCAGGTGACCCATTCAACTTGCTGGGAGGATTTTTTTTTCTTAAGTATGTTGTCACAATGTATGTATTACATTTACAATGATTTTTACACACGTCACAATGCAAGCCAGACCACTTCCAGATGTGCTCTGGTGAATCAAATCACATTCTTTTCTTAATGCGGATAAACAGATACAGTTTGCATGTTTATTCCAGGTGTCTTGTGGTGTGTATGTATATAAGTCCTTCTGTGAATGTCACAAAACCAGTGGTCAAAACATTACTCTATAGCACTAGTGGTCAAAAACTCCACAGGATACCTTTAAAGATTCAACATCTCAGTTTAGTGCATGTTCTGTGCATGTTTATTTCATTTTATAAACATTTGTTGATTTAAATTGTTAATTTAACATACTTAAACCTGTGCTGTTTCAGGTAAAAGCTCAGAATGACTTCAGTGATGAGATGTACAGCAGTAAATGGCACTATGCAAAGGACATTGTCAAAAGAGAGAAAGTGACCGGGACCACAACAGGATATAGAAACTATGACTTTCATGAGACACATGACAAGACTCAGGTATGTAAGAACCAGAGATTCTATCTCTGCATCTTTGATAGCAAATCCCTGTGATAATGCATGCGATTGGAAGAGGAAAATCCAACTACAAAATTAAGCTTACTCAGTGATTTTACTCCTTCCAGACCCAAAAGCTTTTGGTTTTAAAGAATGACATAGAGGTAGGTCAGTTCCAGAGCAACTCTCATCAGTACCTCCCATTATCTGAGGTGTTCTGGAAGGCACTGGTTAAACTCCCATCAGTCTACGACTACGCTTCCTACAGGAAGGTTTTAGAGAGGTTTGGAACACATTACCTGTCTGAGGGAAGCCTCGGAGGCTCCTTTAAGATCATCGCCAAGATTGATGAAGAAACTGAAAGAACGATGGGTGAGGATTCATAAATCATCAGCAGTTTCATGACAGGCCTAAATCAAAGAAAGAAACTTGTTATATTAAATATTCATGATGGGACATGTAGGGAACAAAGTACTTTTACCTCACATTCTGGTGGTTCACATACATATTGATGGTGTCTGGTTGTGTCTTTGTGTCATTTTTAGAAGTATTATGTATGAACTTGACACTACAAAAATAGAACTAGCCCGTGTTGTTTACCATTGACACCATGGAAAAGCTAAGAGTATTTGCAATATATAATTTTTAGAAAAAAGCATTTTTTTCAGGAATTCCCAGTATATGTCATCAGAATGCATTTGAAAATGTCAAATGTCTGAAATACATTTCATAAAAGCCTACTCTATAATTGTATGTATTCTGCCTTTCTGAAAAGATGTGCATCAGACTATTTTTAACACAACATGACACAACCAATTGTTTGCAGTCACAATTTTCCTAATTAACACTAGATTTTAAATATTAAAAGGGTAGATTTATATATATATTAGAAGTATTACAAGTGTTTATTAGAAGTATTAGTAGTCCATCCATAAAGCGCTGCCTCAATCCTGCCGTTAATTTCTGACACTGACTTTTGTTTGTCTTTTTCCTTTGACTTTCCATTGTTTTCAAGTCAGCGAACACTATGACTATAGTGAATGTACAAGGACCAAACGTTGGTTTCTTATATTCCCCATCACCCATGTGGACTGCAGGAGTGATCGTTCATCATCATCATCCGCTAGTACAATTTTGATGTTAATATTACAAACATACCAGCCTATGAAAGCATTTCACATTACTGAATCTTTTTGTCATTCTCTGCAACCCTTTTTAAAGGAAGTAATTCCAGGAGCAATAATGTGCAAAAGGTGACTGTGCAGGGGGGAGGCATCCAACAAATTGCAGCACTGGAAGGCATAGGGCTCTCTAATCCAGACAGAAACTGGGAAATGTACTCAAACTGGGCTGAGTCTGTCCGATCATTTCCAAAAGTCATAAAACAAACGGTGAGGGGAAAGTAAAATAATTGCTCTTAAATTTTAAAGAACAAACTTAATTTTGGATTAAGTTATATGCATTTTAGTGTGACATCTTATTAAATATCACAACACCTACACATCTCTCTTGTTTTGGCAGCTGCGTCCGTTGTCAGAGCTGGTGAAGGAGGTTCAGTGTGCTGGGGTGAAGAGGCTCTACCTCCGCAGGGCTATAGAACAGTACCTTACTGAGAGTGACACCTGCCACTGCCGGCCCTGCAGAAACAATGGCATGGTTGTCATGGATGGAGATACATGCACATGCATCTGTAAGCCTGGTACAAAAGGACTGGCCTGTGAGCAGGGAACTGAAGCGGAGGGTCAGCAGGGTGGGTGTTGCATTTCAGAAAGGGTTTTTATTGTCACTTTGGTCTTGGTTAAGGTAGTTTGATATGTTTAAAGCAATTATTTGACATTTTGGGAAATAGGTTTATTTGCTTTCGTGCTAAGGGTTATATAGGAAGATTGATCAATCTTCTCATCTAACTCTCAGTTTAAAAGCGCATTTCACAAACGAGAGAGAGAGAGAGAGTGAATGAAGAGAGGGAGCGCCAAACAAAGCAGTGAATTAGAGGAATAAAACATTATTTTCAGAATGTTTCATGGCGGTTACTAGAGCTGCACGATTATGGCCAAAATGAATCCGATGCCCGGTATCTACCGGACGAAATAGCAACGCGGATTACGGTGCCTCATTACGGTGCCACTTAAATGTCTGCGTTGCGCTCTGATGCTCCAAAACAGACGTTAGAGGCACCAGAAACATCGCTGCATGTCACGCTAGTAAACACTAATAACACGTTACACAGCAGGTAACGTTAGCCTACCATTAGCTACAGTAGTAACTGGATTAAACACGGCTAAAATGCTGACAGCTAAAGGTGCCACATTGGTGGATTTTTTGTGAATGCAATGCTTCAAAGCGTCTGTGTGTGTCGGTTAAACTTGTGCATTGGTATGAGATTCCGAGGGTCGTGAAAAATAAGCGGTACCTGGCAATGAGAATGGGCTGCATATCCTGCATGCTGTTTTTGGCTGAGGGTTACACGCCCACAAGAGGCCCAAAGGCTCTTTGCCCATAAACAGCAACACACAGCAAAACATTTTTAAAAGGAGAAAATACAGGCAGAGGGCAGGATCTCTGCAGAAACAGACACCGCCACATATTTCTACATAAGTGATGATTGAGAGAGATTATTATAGTCTCTAATTCTTTTTAGTAAACAACTGCCTAATTATCCTATTAAGTCAAATTGTCTAGGTAGTAGGCTTATGCTCTAATAATGGTCATTTTTTTGCTTTTACCAGGCTAAATACAGTACCTAAGTAAGTGAGTCACTCTTTATTGGATTATATCACATAGACTGTAATCTATTTCTCACTTTCTCCCTCTTTCTTTCTGTTATTGCACATTAAGGAGTGATCCACGGTAGTTGGGCCTGCTGGTCAGCCTGGTCAGCGTGCTCTGGGGTTCGAAGGTCAAGACGTCGTTCCTGCTCTAATCCCACTCCTCAGAACGGGGGACAACATTGTATTGGAGAACCCACTGAGTCGTCAGACTGTGAAGACCAAGACCTGCAATACTTGAAGTCAGAGAGAGTTGAAGTTTTATTTTGCAGTATGAATTTTTTAACATTTTTGTAACAAGCACCAGGAGTCATTGCATTAAATTTACAATAAGATGAAGTTTCCCACTGGTTTTCATCAATATACAAGTCTACAACATCCTATTTTTAACTATTTTTCTACAGAACCATGGAGCCTCAGTGCTTTGACCAAACTCTCCCAGCAAGTCAGAAGTGTGGAAACCCACCTGTTCTCATCAATGGCTACATCCTGGTAAAGATGAAGCCAAACTTGAAGTTACCGTACATTATGGAACAAGTTATTGCAATCATTTTTACAATCACACTAATTGATTTTACAGTATTGGGTCAGTCAGTATTACACAGAAGGCAAAGGTGGTTTGTCTTTACATCAGTCAGCCTAATTGAAATATTCATATTTCAGTCTCTTAATTTCTGTTCAATTTTAAGATGTTTCTGTATAGAAATCAGAACTAAAAAATAAAATGTAATCACTTTTTTGTCACTCTATGCTCCACAGGTCCCTAAGGACATTTACCTTGTGGGTAGTAAGGTTGAGTATACCTGCATTGCAGGTTATTATCTTGTTGGTGACAGCACCCTAGAATGCACTGCTAATCAATCCTGGTCTACCAGCCCTGGACTGTGCACAGGTGAATACCCGTAACCAAAGTTTAACATTTACAATCAAAATAAATTACAGTGTTACTTTGTTAAAGTCCCACTTTTCTCCCAGTCTCAAGGTGCAACATTAAATCCCTCACTAAAGACGTCATAGCCTCGCCTTTACAGCAGGCCTATGCCATAGGGGACACAGTCACCTTGTCCTGTCCAGCGGGTAGACAGCTACTTGGAGAAACAACAATTATTTGTGACCCCAGTCTGCATTTTTCACCAGACCCAGCAGGAATCAAATGCAGCCCAGGTACATTTTACTTCAAAGTTTAAAACTACAAAAGACTATTAAAAGTAGTCCAATGGATGGCATGGACCTGCTGTGTAACAAATTGGACTGCAGTATATTTTACTTTCAACTTTTCATTTCAATCAGGAGAGACTTCATTTAAGAGTGAAAATAAGTTTAATGAACATGGTGCATGATAGGTTGATATGTTAGAGTCTTTGGTGATTAGACTGCATCGCAGTGTTAAATTATAAGGGGAATAGAGGCCGTAGATATATAGGAATATCCCCCCGATGGAGTCTAGACATTGATGGAGGTGATGAAGGGATAAAGGAAGCCAGAAGATCTGGATGGATGTGATGTGAAGCGAGGCTTCTGATGGAAGAACCCTGGGTGCTGGGAATAATGAGAACTGGAGGTGAATGGGGTGGAGGAGGGTCGCATCAATTTAGACAGCAGCAAAGAGTAGACAGATTTAAAGTTTGAATTCTAACAACACGATAGCTCACAGAGATTGTGGCAAAATCTGGTTGGTTTAACTGAAAGAGTAAATGCCCACGTTCAGCTGATGACAATGAAGCTGATTAGGTTGGGAGAGAGAAATGTGAAGCATAGTAGTCTTCCTGAATGAACTTACGCTGAGCTTCATTTGTTCTTTACTGTTTCATATACTATATTTCTATCATTGAATTGATTGATATTAGTCTGTTATCAATGTGGATAAATTATTTATATGTATCCTACAGTCAGTACATCACAACAACCCTCTCCTTCGGTGCAATGTAAACCGTGGGAGAAGTCTTCCAGAGGAAAATGTGTTTGCAAAATGCCTTTTGAATGCAGGTATGTTTACTCAACCAATCATCACTTTTTGCAAAATGAACTGATTTGATGAATTATTTTGTTACTGTGTTTGATGATGATTTTTGTCCACCAGTTCATCTTTGGAGGTGTGTGCCACTACTTTCGTGAATAGAAAATCAGTCCTTCTGAATGTATGCAAAATGCATGCACTGCAGTGTATGGGAAAGAACCACACGATAGCAGAGGACAGCACCTGCAAGTGGCCAGAGCACAACACAACAGGCTGCACCAACTGTCACATGTGGGAGACCTGTGACGGTAGGGACATCTGTAAGCTAAAAACAATCCATTATAAAAGTATTTGCAATTTGTAGTCATTGATCTTATTTGTCTTCACACCGTTCTTTTAGATCAAACCAACGAGTGTCGCTGTAAGGACTCTGCAGATTGCTTGACCCCGGGATTAAATGTGTGCGTCCAAGTTGGGGAGGATGCGACTGCAGCGTCTCAGACCATGAGCGAGTGTGAAGCAGGACTACAGCGATGTAAGGGACAAAAGGTGTCAGTTGTCAGTATCCTGCCTTGTGCTGCTTGAGGATGTAAGAGGAGGAATTGACCTTATATCTTCACCTTCCTTTACACATTAATCCTCCACACTTAACACTTAACCTCATATTTTCCAGTGAATTAGTATTTTACCAAGTGTCACTGCTTCACCACATTGTAAAAGTACACCTTTATGCATGTATAAAACTATAATGTAAAACTGGATTGAGACAAGGAATAAATAGAGATATGACCCAAAAGCATGTAATATAATTATTCCAGAGAACGTTGAGATGTATATTTCTGTCACAGTAAATACTGCTTGTACACTGCAAAAAGTAAGTCTGGGTTTTAAAAGAAATAGTTTTGTTAATTGCCCTTGAGATAATGTTTGAAAATCTGTGTTCTGGCCTAAGATGGTCTATTTCAAAAGATGTCATGTGCTTACTAAACCAGACAGCGCTCAGCCTGCCAAGCAAACCCTTGCTGAAAATCTATTGTAGCCTCTGGCTAGCTGCCCTCTCCCGGTGTGAGTGCATGTGTCTGAATCTGCCTGTGAAACTGTGTGAAGACACCAGCTACTTGATGTCTCCTTATCACACCAAAATGCTTATTGTCGGCAGATGTGCATCCCTCAGTTACACCGTGTTGTACAGAAAGGCTGGTGGGTGAGAGGAAGGTGCTAAAAAGGTGCTCCAGAGGTAGCACACATGGTCCACTCTTAAAGGTGTGAAACACACAAACTGACATACAGAGGTTTTTTTGGGGTGAGAGAAAGAATATGCAGACATAAACAGGCAGGCTATGACTCTCCATGAGTTCTAAATCTCATTAAGTTCAAGGAACTCTAAATAAATATAAAGATGGGTGACAAAATAGAAATAAACAAACACCAGTAAGGTGTTAGGCGAAAGCCTCTATGTTAGTCAGTGGGAGATGGACAGTAAATCTACAGGTTATAATGCAGCCCTGTTTTCAGCTTTGTGAAGATGCATTTTTAGACACTATACAATAAATTAAAAAAAATATAAATTAATTAACAATAAAAAATATTTAGCTTAAAAGTAGGTAAATTGTATCTGGTTTACACTGGAAAGCGAAAATATATATGTGTATATTCTAAACAACAGTTTATTTAAAACTATTATAGAATCAATTTTGTCCTGTTTTGGTGTTTCTATCCCTGCATGCATTGGGCATGTCCCCAGTTTGTTAAAGGGCTCACATTCACATCTGCAGGCAGTTTAGAGTTATAAATTCACCTAACCTGCTATCTAAATTATAATTAGCATTGTACATTTAGCCCATTTTTGGTGATGATTGGGATTTATGAAAGAAACCATGTCAGCCCCTGATCACTACATGCTGAGGAAACTTTAAAGTTTTTCCTTTACTGATAAAAATATACTTAATTCCAGCAGCAAAAGTAGGTGACCAGTTAGATCTTGTCTGAGGTCTTTCTCTCTCTGTCTCTTTTTCACCCTATTTCTCCAGCCCTCTGTAAAAATAAACAAAATCTGCTTGTTATGGACTTAATAAAAGATTATCTTGCTTTTCTGTCCCTCCCATTCTGTATTTCCATCTATCTATGTCCCCGTCTAACCCTCCTAGATAGAAATGTTTACTATACAAACAGGCTTAAGAGTGGAACAATCAATAGCAAACCAGAAAAAAATACAAAAATAGCATACAGCAAAGTTTGGGATGTTTTTTCCCCAAATATAAATTATAAGAGTTGACCCTTTAACTATCATTCCATTAAATGAATTTAGTTTGACTCACAATTTTTACGAACTCTCAAATACCTAAATGTGTCAGACATTTTCTTTTTTGAAAGTTTGTCTCCACCCAGTGGACACTTCATTGTATTACATGCAAGGCAATTACATAGACTAGTTGATTAGTTTCAATAACAAAAGTTTTATTAACAATGTAAAATGACCTATATCAGCTTTGACTACTGTACCTTCACTGTGCCCTAAACATTGATCACTATCAATAATACGCAAGACCCATGCTGCCTGGCCTCTGTCTGCACTGGATTGCCTCAGACAGAGGGAGACCCTCCCTTCTTATACCAACCAACAGATTATTTGCTAACCATCTTTGAAAATAATTAAGAGAGCATTGTGTAAAGAGTATGTGTATATACAAGTCTAATGTCTTAATTTATAGATAGATATTGTGTGCAAAGAAGTTTTTCATTTTGAGTATTGTATGATATATTCCATTTTGATGCTGGAAAGTTAAAGTTGGATACAGGTACTTGGTTTATGGAAGACTAAATTAAGTACATTAAGAAGAAGAAACAGCAAGGAACAGAAAACAGAGACTGTAATGCACAACAAACGTATTCTGCACAAACCTGTCATCTCAGCTTAGACATACGAAGGACTAACTTTGTCTTAGCAAGCGCCGTCCTGAAATATTCGGATTGGCATCTATTCATAAGTTATTGCATTATTTCTAACAGAAACTGACAATAATATTCCCTTTTTTAAAACGTGAATCATCATTTCATTCACTCAGGTTTGTGGAAGTAATTGAACACTGACATTATTTCAAATGGCCTCTCGGTCTCTTTTACATTGGACAAGCAGATATCAGACTTAATTTACCAAAAAAGGAAAAATCTGTTGCAAAATATCTTAAAATATATGTTCATGACTTTTGTTTTCATTACATTGCAGTTACAGTTCTTCTTTGTATTACAAAATAAAATTATAAAATGGACAGCTTTTAAAAAAAAGAGAGAGAGGCAATTTATTTGAAAATGGCAGTAATAGATTGGTGGGAGACACAAGTGGTGAAGGACAGTGGGTAATGGTGTCTTTGTTGCCGCCTCCTACCCACGAAGGCGGGGCCCTTAGCTGGTTACCAGGCAACAGAGCCCAAAGAACCTCCTCTTCCTCTGTCGGACCAGTGGGTAGGGAGTCAGGTTCAGCAAACTGCTGTCATCTAGACACAAGGACACACAGCGGATCACTGCCAGGTCAGACATTTTTGCTAGATTTAGCAATGCGTTGGTTCAAGCCACTCTTTTTCCCAATAAATCTTGTGAAAGTGTCACTGCTCTATGGGGTTGAGGTTTGTGCATGTAAGGTTAATAAAGTGTTTGGTTTCTATCTTACCTTGGTTCTTCAATGGTAAAGGCATTGTCTCCCTGAGTTTACTGAGAAGGTTCTTCATCTCCCTCATATCCCTGCAATAACACAAATAAGGGCTTTTATGTAGTGTATCTGAAACATCTATCATGTGGTATATTTTCTCACTAACTCACTCACTCACTCACACACACACACACACACACACACACACACACACACACACACACACACACACACACACATATATATATATATATACAAACAACATTTGCTTGAATATCACTTCCTGTTCTGGCTATTGCAGCTATTGCAGAATAGCCTTAATTCTTGGCCAATATATTGACTTGTCAACATGAAACATGTCAGCCACACATGGGCTCTCCACACACACACACACACACACACACACACACACACACACACACACACACACACACACACACACACACACACACACACACACACATTTTTGCAGCGTCATCTTAAATACATCTTAAAATATATTGTACTTTATAAAATGTATTGTATTAGTCTAATTTCAGCACCTCATATAATAAACACTCTGATGAAGCACAGTACACTCTGTGATTACTAGATGCCACCCCAGTATGTCAATTATTTTAGTAAGTAAGTAAAAAACAGTTATGCAATCGTATTTTTTAAACTCAAATATTTAACAAATCCAGCGGTAAAGGAGCAACCATTACATTATTAGTAAGGTTGAAAGAGGAACACTTGGGGTTTGATGTAATTAAATAAAGTGTTTTAACTACATATGAGTGTATTTTAAAGAAAGCATTAGCTGCTAATAATGTTCTGTGAATGAAATGATAAATGATGCAAAATGTTAATTGATCACTAATCTTTTAATAGTACTTGCATAATTTGCATTATGTTTCCTGACACATGTACTTTGATCAACGAGGAACAAGAATTATTCAAAAACATGCACACAGAAGGACGCAAGACATTTTTTGTCTACCTACCTTTCTATGTTTTCTATGTCATTGGCCACCAGCCAGCAGAGCTGAGGAAAGTCAGTGGGGGAGGAAGAGGTGTCCTCCAGGATCGGGATATCTGAGCTCTCCTCTATCTTACTTTCGACCCCGGTAGGGCCACAGGAATCCTTACCTAAAGATAACAGCAGCTAGCCTTAAATACGTCTCACTACTACAGTACATGCATTAAACACTGTCAATAAATACTTACATCTGTGCATATATTTTGAAATCTGCTAGTGTTGTGATAGTCTTCTGTTTTATTTTCTCAGTTTATTTTAAATAAATTAAAATGTTAAAAAGAGAAATAAAGCATGCTGTATATAAACTAGCACACATGCATATATATATATATATATATATATATATATATATATATATATATATATATATATATATATACACAAACTCAAAAGCTATGCCATGAGGCTTATTCATGTATTAACCTTTCCTGTGGAGCTGCAGGGACCCCAGCAAGCAGACGGATTTGAGCATCTCTGTGATGTACATCTCCAGACAGCACTGCAGCTGGATGAATAGCCTACAGATCTCAGGGTGGATCTCCCCGTCCTCCGGCCTAAAATGACACATAGTTGGAACACAGGAAGGTTACTGGCTAGCTGGGACTTAAGAAACTCTGGATACAATGACCAACAAATTAAAATCATAGTCCCGTTATAGAAAAAAGTTCATAGAAAACCTCTTAATGTCTCTGTGTACTGTTAAACAGTAGTTAACAGTAGTTTAACTTAAAGTGTACAAAGTATACTTGAAGTTGTTTCACTTTAGCACAGTACACTTAATACACTTCAAATTGTGCTTTTCTACAATTTAATTACAACTAAAATATATTTCGTATAAAATTAGTTGTTCCAAAATAGCATGCTTCAAGATAACTATTTATTAACACACTTGAAGTATGCTGATGATTAGTCTGTCTTCAAAAACATTCAAGTGTGCTACAATTACACTTAGTATACGTTTTTTTCACCTGGGTTGATTCATGAGTTTAACCTTGTTGTGCTCAGTTACTTAGCAGTAGCAGTTCCACTAAAAGATTTCAATAGTAAACTAGTAAACAATAGTATAGTAAAGTAAAGTTCCTTAAATATTATACCACAGAATGCCCCCCATTTTATGTTAATTATTTGATTAATTGATGTCTCAAAAAATTATTGAAAAAGTTGCCAAAGTTTGAGTGCAGTATGTGTTGATCACTTACATGTGTAGATAAAATGGCGAAAACCGTAATTGACGTCTAACTTTTGTATAATAAATTCAATTTTCAGCATGCACATCTTCTACATCATAAACAGCCATTACTAGCATGCATTTATTTTGAACTATATTAACAAATATAAAGAATAGCCCTCTTAATACAGTTTTGCCTGCTTGTGATTAAATTAATATGATCAATTACCTGAACAATTCAATTACTAATAGTAGCAGCTAATGCCAGAAGGGGTTATAAACTCAAATACATACAAAAAGTTTAGCAAAGTTTACCAAATTTAAACCATCAGATAAGAGATACGGTGTGGAGTTTGCATTAATAATTAAGAAATAGGAGCTATCAGTTTCTTTAGACCTGTTTCTGTTGCTTTATGTCAACAAGCAGACAAGGTCAAAATTGCTACTGACTGGATTTTGCATGATTATGTTGTTGTGTGTCCACATTTTTAGTTTGTTTAACCATCTGAGAATGTATGAATGAAATGCAATGGAGACGTTCAAATGTAAAAACCCCATCTGAATATTTTTCATTTACCCAGAGTTGATCACTTGCTTTTATGAGACACCGCAGTAGCTTCACAACCATATACATCTGGTGTTTAAGGGGAAACTACAGCAGGTGATATTCAGTGGGTGTGATATCACAGAGGAATGTGACAGCGATGAAAGGCGTGAAACTTGCACCTGGTACAATTATTTCTCACACAAATCATGCTGTTGCATTCCAGTCTTCCAACAGCAAGCTTCTCCTTCCCATCGTTGTTTTGTCAAAGTGCTGCCTTTTACAGTACTGTTGTTAAAGCACAGCTGTCATCAATGCTATCCTGCTTATCAGCTTTTCTCTAGCACATCGGCGAGGCCTCACATCACTCAAACCATTCAGACACACTGGCTTTATTTGATTAAAGGGGACTAATCTGTGCTGTCTAATTCAAGCTCTGTGTCTCTAGTGTGTCTCTAGTAGTGGAGATGGACATTGAAATGGCCTGGCGAGCTTTTAGAGAAGGAGGCTTAGAGTATGTGTTGGTGATGATTATGACAATGATGTTGATGCTGTTATCAGTAGGAACTGAGTTCTCTCTAAAGCTGCTGCACTGTCCCTATTTCAATAGCAGCAGCAGAAAATTCAAGCACAGGACTATAATAGATACAACTTGTAGTCTTGGAGGTATGACTGTATCTAGCTGTATAATTACACTATAAATAAAAAAAGTAGTAATATTATATAAAATTATATTATTAAAACATTGTTCAATGGATGTTGTATGACTCATGCCCCTGCATGACAGGAAACATGCAGTAGACATGCTTACTGGCTAACCATTGGAGTGTGGCACGCACATGTGGTTCAAAGCCTCCATACATTAAATGGAAAGATTTTGTCATGCATGTAACAGACAGTGAAATATATGCATTCTTAAATCACTGTGCGATATAACAAGTGGATTAATTATTTAGCCAGGAAATGGGTTACAGAGCAGAGTACAGCCTAACATATTCTAAACTCGTCCTCATGAAAAATGTGGCAGACTAATATTTAATGGGAGAGCATTCAATGGTTTCACAGTTCTCCAACAAATGTGTATGCCTGTTATAAGGAGGAATATGAGCTATAGCAGGAGTAAACCTGATGCTGTTATTGTTCCAATAGTGCCAGGGCTTTGGCAAGCAGTTGGCACTGCAGAATGTCCTCCAAATCTCTCTCACCACTGGCTTCAGTCTGTCTGATTGTTATTTAAGTAAGATTGAGGGTTCCAAGTCAACTTGCATCTTAGCTTCACAGAGGACCTTTAAATCCCAAGCCTAACTTTGCCCTTCTTCCACTGGCACCAATGTGGGGTAGATGTTGTGCTCAATGAAGAGTGCAGGCCAAGTCAACAGACATGTCAGGCTTCTATCATAACTGTTTTCTCTCTATCACCCAAACATCTATCATAAACAAACCTGTATCGTAATATATTTTGCATTGACTTTCATTAGGGTATCATTTGTTTTTGCTAAAAAGGATTTGGATTCTTGCAGATATTCTGTACTCTAGAAAATAATAAACATCCATTGTTGAAAGCATGTTAGTATCTAAATGTTCAAATGACAATAACAGAAACACAGCACACAAAACACACACACACACACACACACACACACACACACACACACACACACACACACACACACACACACACACACACACACCAAACCACTCTCACGATACATTAAAAGTAACAATGCAAAAGTCATTGGCTCCACATTATTGATAATATTATCTCAGAAATTCGTTGTTCTAAGAAGCATTTCACTTCATGCATTAATGTTTTAGACCCCAGATAATAGGAAATGGCCAGTTACAGCATGTTGTTGTGATTGCTTCCTGGTAAAGCTGTACTAAAGCTGTACCCTAGCAATTAGAGACATCATGGTTTAAAAAAAAACTGATCTCATGTTCTGTTTTCCCCAAATTCTTGTCCCACTTCAAGCTCACTAGTTTTACAGTAATGGGGCAGACACTTGAATGATTTCTTTGAAGTGTAGAGGAGTAGGCTTAAGTATAAATGTGCCTAAAACGGGGATGCTTATAGAAATTAGAGATGTACTTTGGTCAAATTTGCTACTTTTCAACTTTAGGCGCAGCAGTGTTGCAGAGCGCCCTATTTGGTGCACTTTCAGAACCATTGATAGCGAGGTACTAATTTTCAGCACCATGGACAGCGTCGGTGCCAACTTACCCCGATATCAAGGAGAGACTGTGGTGTGCCGCTCTCGCCATTTCGCAGCCTTTAGTTCGGGTCTTCAACATTTCGGCCCGTAAGGAAGGACAGTCCACAGTGATTTCGCCAATGGAGATGACCAGCTCACGGTACAGAGCCACAAGCGTATTGAATTCTTGGACGATCTGTGAATGAGACGATAAAATCACACAGAAATAAGTTATTCCCTAAATGACTTAGTCAAGTAAGCACCACACACATATAACAAACAACATTTGCTTGAATATCACACACACACACGCACGCACGCACACACACGCACACACGCGCACACACACACACACACACACACACACACACACACACACACACACACACACACACACACACACACACACACAGGACAAATAATGTGCAGGTGCATTGTGGTTTAGGCATCAATTGAAATAGTATTTCAAAATGTGCAACCTTGCACCTATGCGGTCAAAAGCATATTGATATATAATAGAAACATGCGATTAAGCAAAAAAAAGTGAAGCATTGTCATCAGAATTGTGCGCAAAGTCAAAGTGGATGATACATGAATTGATTTTTCTTTTATTGACAGGGGGTCCCATTATGCTAAGTTTGGTTGTTTGCACAACCTCAGAGCTTGAGATTGCGGGACACAAATATTTCGTTCATTTTGTGCAACTCCTGCATAGCATCCTGCTGCACTTCTGTAGGCTATAGGAATAGAGAGGCTCCATGACGTTCACTAATGTGTGAAAGGGTGAAGCAGGCTATAGCCTACATATGATAATTCCTGCCAACATCTGTCAAAACACGGGACCTCTGTGCTATGAACACCTAGATTATATTGTAATTCAGGCAGTTTTGAAATCAGTCTAAATCATCAGCACTCCAAATGCAAATCACACAGTCAATCTGCACGCCGAGATGATCTGTTTGGCATCACTGCCGACAAAGCAATGCAAATGCATGTAGCTATTTTTAGGCTCCCAGACTGAGTTACAGTCTTTTTTGCAGTTATTAACAGCTGTCGCCTCTGCACCCTGCATGCACGGGATAGTCGATCGTCCTATAGAACAAAGAAAGCTAGGGATAATAACATAGCACTCCTTATCAGCGGCACCATGCAGGCATTGACGTGTCGCAAACCTACCATTCTGCAGTCGGCCACGGCGCGCTGGGCTTTGCGGGTACTTTCGGTGCTCTCCCTCCTCTGTGGGTCTCGGCAAGGAGGCTTGCCAATCTGGAAGATGTTCCCGGAGGATCTGGGGCGGTTTTTGCGCCCATTCGATGCAGAACTCATGCATACACATCCACTAATAAAACAGCCCTAATACAGAACGGTTTTGTCTTATTTCTTCACCAAACTTCACCACTTTCTCTCTTCCTGCCTCACCACCCAGCACCTTACTGTTCACCTTATTCTCTCCTCTGTATACGCTCAATTCACCTTCGCCAACTACTGGCTGGGTTGAATCTCGATTATTGTTATTGCTCTGTCTATCTCTCACGTTCCTCCCCTCTAGTGTGGGAGACGGAGCAAATATTTTCCCGGACGAGCCTCTGAGTGCAGAAAAAAAGTACCGGATGAGCGTCTGCGACTCCTCTCCGCATTGCCTTGACTGCAGCGGGACGCAAGTCACCTTCACCCCAGCAGCACACGGTGCACAGTGAAGACTTCACACCCAACCCGGAGTCCAGCTAGCTGAGGTGTCTTCTCTGACGCACCGATGTCGGAAGGAGACGATCACATTCACGGATATTCTCCAAATGCAACCATTTTTTATGATTGCGCGTTTCCATTAAGCACCAATAAGACGGGCGCTAATCGTTTCTTAGCTGCAGAATCTCCTTATAGAGACGAAATAACGCCACCAATGTCCCCGCTGACAATTTCACTGCGCACACTCCTCTGTGCCGGAGAAAATCTAAACGATAAAAAAAACAACTTAATTCCTGGTATCGCGGTCTCAATTCGGCTCCCAGGGTCTGTTTGTTCGAGTGTCTCCAGCTGGTCGGGCGGGCCTATCTCTAATAACCTTGGAGAGGCAGTAGAAGACGAGCAGTTGCTACAGGCCTGACGTGGCTCTGTGGCTGGCAACACTGCGCACCCAAAGGACGGGAATACTAATAGGGCCCATCAAGTCAGACCCCCGCCCTGAGCTGTATCCTAAACGTGTGAAATTCAGGCTATTGGCCACTTTGCCTCCACAGTAAAAGAGTACATTCAAATTCATTCAATACTGCAGTAAAGACTATATGTATGTCCATTTAAACTTTAGTATTGAATACCACAATTTAAATACACATCTACTACGGTATATTTAAAATAATTATGCAGGCCCATTGTATTGGGACTTAAAGTGTGTTTAATGGTATTATTAATTTTATATCTATGCCTTTCTCAACAGCAATGATATGCCTATAGACACACATTGTGGTTAACATAAAAGTGTTACTTTATTAGAGACCCAAATATATTTTTAAGGTTGTTAAGGTGGTTACTAAGGGTAATCTTGCAGTCCAGGTTATGTTATGTGTAAAACATAATAGTCCAATAGACCAATACAAAACCACAAAAAATGTAAGTAAATTGGAAGTAAGCTTCATGCACACAAACAAATGGAGAGTGGTGGCATCAAATAAAACAAAATACATACAGTATATAGGAATATATAAATGTATAATTTGTTGTTTATGGTTACACCACAAAAACTAAACTCTTTCAACATTTCTATTTTTTTTGTTTGCTATGAATGTGTCTGCTTTCAGCTGTGACAATTGCCCTTCCTGGCTTTTGACAACCACAAAGAGGAAAATATGTGGTAGATATTCTGAATAAATTAGGAGTCCATTTCAGTGTATGGTGAGTGCTCTTTCTAAATCTGCATTACTAATTAATTGTGAATGCAGAAGAAGACTTTCAAAATCCATCTATGTACAGTACATGACATACACCCACAGATACACACAGCTGCACAAACACAAAGAGACACACATCCAGTGACACAGGTAACGTACAGTGTAATTTTATGTCTATTTAAATGTAAAAGATTCTGCACTGATCATGTGTTTGGTTTTGATCTCTTAGAAGAGACGACACCCTAACCCGTCTCCTGGTTTCTTAGCAATGACAAGCCAATTAATTCTTCTTAAATGTTTTTTACTCCAAAATGTGCATACCATTTTTATAAATAAACACATTTAAACTTGGCCAATAGTTAATACGTTTTAAAAAGTCTTTCTCCATATCCTCCCCAAACACCTATCACAATGGAAACTTACAAAGAAAACTGGAAAAGGACAGAGTCCAGTCTCTATCCAAGAGTAAGCAGCGCCTGTGCTTTCCATATAGTAAGCTCCAAATATATCTCTTTGGGACTGCTTTACTTGCTGCACTACTGACCATCTAGGTGACACTTTCTGTCCCAAGTGCCAGTTTTTGTACCCAGAGGTCATTCCACCAAGGCTCGAACACCTTGCCTGCTGTCCAACTGGCAACACACCAGACCACTTGATTGTTATTGTAAAGTTATACCAAACTGTGAACAATATGTGCATTGAGTGAAGCCCACATACTTTACACTGATGCAAGTAGAAAATGAAAGTGAAGCCCTTTGGAAAAGCTAATAAAAGCAGATAAAAGAGGTATCAACTAAACAACTTGAATTGTGTCAGGAAAAAGCAATTTATTTGGCTCTAACACATGATTTCATTACCAAATTGGAAACCGCTTAAATTTACAAATTCATATCAAAGCCACATCTACATACCTGTATGTATGTGTTTCTGTGTAACTTTTGATATAAAATACAGTGACTTATTTCAACATTATTCCCTCCAGGGGGTGCTTAAGAACAATAAAAACCACAAAGTTCCTTCTTGTTGAAAAACAGCAAATTAAAAACATCTAGCACGACATACTGTATATTATAACACAAGTGCCAACTAAAAAGGTTTTAGTAGCAAGGATATTGTGTATGGCAGTAAATTGGAACACAGAGGTTCATAAAACCATAAACAAATGATCTCAACCCATACCAAAGAGCAAATCTCGTATTTAAAGAAGTTTTCTGAGGATGCATAAACTTGAAAATCCACCCAAAAACTGCTCACTCATGTTAGTCTTTTTTTGTTTTATTGTGGGTTAGTCATTATTATTATTATCATTAATAATAATAATAATAATAAACTATGATTTACATTACAGTATTATCATTGGAATATGCAATACCTGTGGTAGTACTGAAATGGTATGTTCTGGTATGTTTTGGGCAAAAGTATAAACAAGCATCTCTACCTCATTGTAGCAGCTTGTTTCCCAATGATAAAATATATTGCAAATTTGTTCCACTGTCCATCAGAAGTTTCTAAATTAGATTTTGAAAATACTGTTTGAATTCATAAGTGAAAAATTCGGAATACAAAGATGATCATATTTTAAAGCATTACCATATGTTTTGTCATGACTGCACATCTCAAAATGAGGTAATATTTTGGGTTGGTAAGTATGAAATTGAAGAAAAGCTAATTGGAATTTTCCACTTTTGCAAATCTGCTGCTAATAAAACACTACAACCTGGGAGATGTTATACTTGACATAATATATGTATTATCTCCCATCCATACAGGAACAGGACATGTTGTGCAACCCACATTACATGTGCAACATGTGGAGACAGAGAACATTGGATCCCCAAACATCCTCCTACACCATTTCCCCATTTCAATCATTTATTAATGAGAGACAACAAGCTGTTTCCCTGCTTGTCTTCTCATTAAAGCCTACAGCTTAGTTTCCCCTATATATATGTGCTTGTCTGCCCTCTGCTTCATTTTACTGCCTTACTTTACCCTCCTCCTGCAGTATCCACAACCTTTCCTCTTTCTATGTTGCTCCATCATTTTAGCTATGACTGTCAAAAAGAAGGGAAGAAGAGGTAGCAAAGGAAGCAGAATATGAAGAAGCCAATAACCCAGTTGACTGAGTAGATATAGATGATGACCATGTCCATGTCAAACCGCCAGCCTCGAGAGTCATCCTCAAAGTCCAGAGCATCCAGACGGTAGCCTCCTCCATGGGGGAACTGGCGTCTAGCAATGGGACTGGACTGCCTCTGGAAGCCTGGTTTGGGTGACAAATAAGTCATCACATCTGGTGGTTTTCATTGAAGTAAAATATTTACATTTACATTTCCATTCTCCTTATTTTTAAATTAATGTCAGGTAAAATGGATTCTAATGGTTTTTATAGTGGGAAAAAAGCATCAAAATCACATTGTCAGGAAGGTAGCTACTATTGAGGAAACCAAGGTCACGTCCTCGGTAATATATCTGGAAAATTATTCTTTTTTTAAGAGTGATTCTGATGTTTTTTTCTGGACAACGTATCTTAAAATCTGCCGAAATGAAGTAAACTACTACTACTAAAGTAACATAAAAGGGATTCAGTCTTCTCCATCAGAATTACACAGTATAGAGAAGGCTGTGGAACATTTAGACCATCAAGTGGGAGATAGCATTTACCAAAAATATTATTGAACAAGTAAATTATGAGTAAATAAAATGTGTAATTTTGTGACCTTTTTTTTTTAAATACTTAAATTTAAGTTTGGTTGGTAGGTAGTCAAACATTTCCTAGGGGGGTGTAGGATTCAATCATAACCTGAGTATATTAGAAAATTCTGAACAAAATGTTTCAATCAACTCCTGCAGCATTATCAACTTTTCTACTGTACCTCCATATGTTCAGTTATATTCCAAACTACCATTATTTATGTATTTAAGTTGTATTGGCTTTATACAGTTCATCCATGTTGTGCTACTGCTTTCCTTGAAGCTGTGAGCCCATATTTTGCTGAAAGTAATTGTTGCCATAAGGGTAGGGTGTTTAATACTCAAAGAGATTTATATTACTTTAAATAATGGTACAACATCAGTAGTTGTACATAGGTTAGAAACTAATTTTGGGAACACTTGCTTCCCCTCAAGATATTCTCCAAGTATTTTGTTTATAATAAGAAATTGCATGTGTGCGTTGGAAAGGCAGCAACTTAAATGTGTATTATGTATGCTATGAAATTAAAGCCTCAGGTTTAATCTACCACTGAACTACTCTGTCACAAGTCTTGTCAAGACCTACAATCTTACTTTAGCATTACAGTAAAGTGGCAATCGTGTCCTTCTGTTGCTGATATTTTGCCAAATCTGTTTATTTTAATCTGAGAGAAATCCGTGTATGAGTATTTAAAAACCTGCCTCCAAAGATACGGAAGAGTTTCCGGCAGCTTGGGAGAGGCCACTTTGCACAACTTGCTTTCTGGAAGTTTTGTTTCCGGGAAAGGTATTCCTTTGGGAAGAATGTTCTTGCTGTTTGGTTTAGCTCTGTAAGAAAGACAAGGAGACAAACTAAATATTATAAAACGTGAACATCTTATTCACACCTACACTTCTTTATAGCCTGGATAGATTATGTTTGGTTGATTCAATGTATTCAAAGAAGCAGCAGATGCAGCATCACCAGACTCTCTCATTTTCTCCTTGTTCTGTTTCTGTGTGACCTTGGTTTTGGTAATCAACACAAGACTCTAATCTACAATCCTTGTCACCTAATCACTCACAATAGCCCTTAGCGTGTCTGCAGTCCTCATAACCATAGCCACTCTTGTCTTTTAATGGCCACAGCAGTGTCCCTGCCGCTCACTCTCTCCTACATACATCTAGAAGTAGGCCAAAGTGAATCACAGAACTGCATTACTTATTCATAGATCAGACTACGTTCCATGTAATCAGCTTGCAATGATCACAAGGTTACATAAAATAAGTATGTCACTATAGAGCATATGTGCAAAAATATTATTACAGTAGATTATGTAAGATTATTGTGTAATGACATCACATATAAGATTAGGGTTTCATTGTCTACAGGTGCCGCAATTGCTAAAAACATATCTTTTGTCATATCGCAATGCTTTTCCCACCCATCAGGTTAACCCTTTTCTTATTTCCATCAGAAAGTACTAAATACTAAATAAAAGTGTTCAGATTCTCGGTTGGGGTGACTCATCTGGTCAGAGCTGAACTAAACGTGTACTCTGCTCCCTACGGGACATCTGCAGCTGGGCCCTCTGAACAATCTGCAGCTTAGATGTCATCTATGCAACAGCCAACAGACATACGAATACACATATAGCCTAGCTGCTAATTTACTGTTACATTATGATTATTTGGTTCTAAACTACACATTTTACTGGCATATTTAAAACTGTATTTTTTATCCATCTCACATTATCTAATCTAAAATTTTAGCAGAGTCATAAGTAGACGTGATTGGTATTTCAAATCATGTGAATTGTACAGCAAGTGCTTTCTGCCCATTAGCTCACCCTTCTGGAAGAAGACATGTGTGATGATTGTTCTGCAGAGGGGGCAGGGGGTGTTGGTGGGGCTGTTCTTAGCCAGCGTCCTCAGACAGGGTTCACAGAAGATGTGGTTGCAGGGGTGACACATGTAAGGACTGAAGTATACATCCAAACACACAGCGCAGATATAACCTTCTCTGTCACCAGCGCTCATGTCCTCATCATCCTCGCTACTGCTGCTGGATGGGTTCCCTGTTGAACTCTGGGTAACGAGCAAACGCATAGGGTGAAAAGATAAATGATGTTGATAGATGTATTAATGCCCATGCATATATTTTCTTGTAGACCTCTTCATGCAGATAAATATTTATGTATGTGTATATATGCAAACATGTACATCTGCAAGCCTTTGTATACTGTAAAAAGTTCAGATATGTGTTGGTTTTTGTGTGTTTTGGATGAGATTCACATCAGATTAGCACCAAACGTCTGAGTTTTATACATTTCAACACTTATTAACCATGATGGCAAACCCATTTCTAAAGAGTCATGTCTACATGGAATGAGCTTCTGCAGACAGACAGATTAAGTAAAAGAAGAAAGGAGACAAATCCAGAAATCTGACCCCCCACATATGAGGTTTATCACTATGTCATTGCACCAGCTGGCAATAAATATAAGTGAAAATGTCCTCTACTGCAGTCCTCTTGAGATTCTGTTTAAAATACTCTTTCTTTAATACACACATTTGATGAGTGTAAATTGTCTTTGACACCCACCTGCACAGCATAATAATATGTGTGAGGACATTAGGGTTTTAGATGTAAGCTCAGCAGAGTAAAACATCTACCTATCTACACTTTTTCACTTCTTATGGAAGAGCATAAACATTGTTTGCTAAATAGAGCATTTTGATCCTGACGCTGGCCCTAATTCAAACTCCCCTTACTCTACAGCAAACAGAGTTGTTGCTCTCTTCAGGTAGAGTTTTTCCATAAGGCACAGTGTGACTCATGCATACACAATTCTGTAAGCTAAAACATTTTGTTTACGCTGTAGATGGCCTGTCCTCAGTTTACCCTTTTAATCTAGTTTGTATCTTTTCATTTCATATGGCACAATACATCTGCCACCCCCACTGCTCCAATCCCTCTCATCTCCTCAGCAGTCAACTGCCCTCCCTCCCAGGTGCCTCTGCACCTAAATCCACACTCAGCATTTCCAAATTCCAAGTAAAATTCATATGAGAGGAAGTACCAAAACGCGTTTTGAGAACAGTATCTGGGGTCCCTCAAGTCCCCCTACTCAGACCTGTGACGGCAGACTTAGAGGATTGGTGTCTGAAACCTCAGTCTTAAAAAAAGCCCAGGGGGTGCTTCCAGAGTAATTACCACTTTATCGCCCAGGGGGAACTCCAGGGACTTCCGTGTTGCACCAGTCCTGCCTCCCAAGGTGTGTCATTAACACAGAGGAGAGAACACAGAGTGTACAGCTCCAAGTAATCATGGGCACTGAGGCTCTCCTATGGCAACATGCACAGTAACATGGCACCTTTGTCTTGGTTGCACTGGTAAATGTGTACATCAATAAATAAATCTTTTTACTAACTTAACTTGTATTAGCTTCATTTGACTAATAGTGCTAATGCACCACTAACCTGACACAAATGTGGTTTGTGTAAACTTGAAAGAATAATAATTATTGTACAATAGCAATAAATGTTTCTGCAGAACTATATGCAGTAGCTACATTCAGCCACAACCACATTTCAGCTTCTGAGCAGCAGCTGGAGTAAGTAACTGAACAATCCAAAACTAATTGCCTCTCCATGACCTACTTCCTGTGGAAAACTGCATGACAATAATACCCGCTCTGACCTTTGGCCTACTGCATACTATCTGCAAAATGCAAAAATTACATGATACACTATCAGGGGGGTTAAAACAACCATTTCCACAAACAATGAAGGCATAGGCAGTAAAGTTGCATGAAATCTGCGAAGGGGGAAATAAATAAAGCATCATATTTGGAAACACATTGTGAAATATGTATCCAGAATATAAACAACTTAAACAAGGTTTTGTGACCAAAGGGTTAAAAAATAATAATAATATGAGAGGGTGAATGAGAAAAACTACTGTTGAGCTGTCCTTGAGAAGTATCCTTAAGTCCCAATGGCTAATCGCTGAAATGCTGTGCTTGTAGTGAGCAGCTCCCAAATGTGAATGAATGTAACTGTGCGAGTGCAAAGTTGGAAAAAGCTGAGGAAAAGCATACACACTCAATAAGCCTTGATATTGATAAATGACCAAGCAAACTCATTTAATTTATTCTGAATTAATAAACAAACACGCTTACTCACTTTTTCTCTGAGAGTTAGGTGAGAAGACCAATACCACTCGCACTGTGCATTAAGTATAGAACTTAGCATAAACACTGGAAGCAGGGGGAAGCAGTGCAGCTAGCCTGGCTTTCTCCAAAGTTCAAATATGTACCAGCACCATTACAACTCACAAACTAATACGCTGTATCTTATTCATACACAAACAAGGACAACTTCCTAGACTCTTGCTTTTACTGTGAGACAGCCAGGTGCCTAGCCAGTGGTCCAGTGTTGCCAACTATTTTCTATGGAAGTAGCTAAGGCCTGCTTGAAGCGTTGCTAGATGTCACTAGATTATGTTACATGTATGTGACGTCAAAACATAACTATTCACATACAAGATTTCAAAACATGTCAAGCTTACCTGATTCTGACTATTTTTATCATTAAGTATTTTTATTTTTTAAATATATCTCATCAAAATGCACAGCACATAACTGTAAAACCACAACTTACATTACATTTTTGTTTGTGTTCACAAAAAAACGAGATATAACATGTTCATAGCTTTAGAGGTGTTGATAGCCATATTTGTTTTCCTTTAGAGAGAGTCAGGCTAGCTGTTATACCCTGCTTCAGTATTTACGCTAAGGTAAACTAAGATAAACTAAGTTAAGCTAAGCTTATCCCCTCTTGACTTGGGCTACATACATAACATTCAAACATTATCAATCTTCTCATCTTACTCTCGGCAAGAACTTTCTAACATTTGCCTCTCGACCCTTAAGATACACGTGATAACTGTAGGGCAAATTGGGAAAAATGTAAAAACACTTCATGCATTTTCCTCATGGTGGCACAAGCCATCTGTTCTCCCCCACAGAAATAATCCACCCCATTATAATGGACACAATTATATCTGCTAGAGAAGATAGTATGTGTATTATGTATCTACATCATGCATACATTAACTGCAATTTGAGGGAGAGAGGAATATCTAAACTAAAAACAATATAATCAGCAGGAGGGCATTGAATTAGGGAATTGATTTTCTGTGTTTCAATGCAACTAATTTTATTCAGCTTTCTCTAACTCAGCAGTCAGAATAATTTCAATCCACCAACGTAACTGCAGATCTGCAGCAGCCAATCAAAACAGAATCTGCTCCGTTGTCTGGTTGCTTTTGAAGGGCTCTCCACCCAAGCCTCATCATGCAACTAATTCAGATGTAACCCCATTTTAAACCGTACAGACAATGGCTATTGAGAGAAGCTGGGTGCTGATAGGGCTGTCGACAGTCAGACTTAGATGAAATTAACACACAGACACAAATACACGTGCAGCCACACAGTCACATAAAGTGCCACAAATAAATAACAGTGAAAAGTGGACCCAACACACAATATTTAGGTCTGATTTGTGTGCATGTTGTATTTTACCACACACACAAACATGCAAAAGTGGATCAGTTAGGTAATTTAAGGCTGAAGTGCCTTGAGACTTGAGCAACTTAAAAGTATCCTAAAGCTTCTTAACTGATAAAAACTGCACATGAAGACAGCAATCTTTGGTTTGGTAAATGATAAATGAAAAAAAGTGTGTCATTGACCAGTAGATAAGTGCCCCTACTGTACTTCTCAGTGTCACATAAAATATCATGGTGCTTTAAGAGTTGATACATTATTTGCATTGTATTAACATAGTATTAATTGGGAAATGGAAGAGAAAAATAAATTATTCAATGATTTAATTATCAACTCTGGTTCTAATACAGCAGCATCAAAAGATATAAGGTAGTTGCCTGATCTTAATCCTAAAATCACTGGTATATCGCATTGCACTTTTCTGCTTTTTTTTTTGCACTTTCGCTGTCTTTGTACTTGTACACTGCACAGTGACAATAAAGTTGGATCTAATCTAATCAAAAACATTTGGTAAAAGAACAGTGACTTCAGTACTCATTGTCATATTTAGGCTCAGTTATTTGTGTCATTCACCTGTCTGCTCTCTTGCAGTTGACTTTGTCTCCACCTCTCCCTTCTTCTCTGCCTCCTCCTCAGACACTTAATCCTGTTCTTCTCTCTTTTACTCATCCTCCTCTCAGGGAGAAAAGGAACACAAGGTGCCACCACTGCTGAGGTCATGGTTTGACCCATCACCTCCATCACACCACTGCCTCCTTCCTCGCCGTCGTCCACGTCCTCTTCTTCCTCCTCTTCTTCTTCTTCTCCTAGCTCTGCGTTGGTGAGAGATGGGATGTGTGTCAGATGGCTTTGTGACGATCGTCCAGTTGCTGTCCCTGTTCTCACCTCCACCCAGAATGGATCTGTCTCTCTGGGCAAACTAAATGGGTTGCAGTGCTGGTCTCCTGCTGCTGTTCTGGATGAAAGTCTCTGAGGGGACAGAGTTGTGGATCTGGTTTGGATGGGAGGCTGAGGGAGAGCAGAAGACATGGACTTCATTGCTGGCCGAGGGGATTGGGGGTTTAAATTGGCGGTGATGTTCCGGGTGCAGCCAGTACTGGGAGGTCTAGGGCACGTGGATCCTCTCTGCAAGTTGTTCACTCCTTCCAAAGGGCTGTTTAACTGGATGTCAGAATTACTGCTAGACAAACTTTCAGCGCTTCCTGTTCCCTGTCTGTCCTGGGCTCCAGCTCCATGTGTACCAGTTCTTTCAGTCTTTCTCTGCCTTTGTTTTCCTCTTTCCCTGCTTCCTGTGTGTTCAACATTTTGTCTCTCCTCATCCCTGTCTTGATTTCCCTCTCTCCATCTTCCTCTGTGGTCCTTGATGCAGGTCTTTCTGTATGCTTTCCTTCCTGGCAGGACAGGTCTCACCAGCTGCTCCACACTGCTCGACCTTCCCTCTCCGGCTGGATCTGCACTCCTCAACCTAGGTCTCACTGTCTTTAAGCATGGGGTGTAAGTCTCGTTGTTGCTGTTTTCTTCACGATCATCTTCACTTCCACGACCTCCAACTCTGCTTGATCCATTAACACCAGAGGGTTCCAAATGGGAGCTCATGGTGACGCTTTTGAGCCCCTCATTCACCAGCAGAGCACATCTGAAGCAAATTCTACCAGCTAGCCTGGTCTTTCCCCTGTCATCTTACCCAAAGTCTTCTCTCTGCCTCCCACTACTTCTGGATGTATAGGTTCAAGCTCTTTAGAGGGACTGTTCCAGTGTAGCTAGTGTAGGTGAGCAGTGCATGCCTCTGGCCTGGCCTATCCTGCCTGTTAGCCCGCTGGGACATTCCATGCTGTTGACAAAGCCAAAGTCCCCCTGATGAGCCCCATTACAATAGGTGCACTGTTCATGGCCTCACTATTGTCCCGTGTGACCTATACAAAACACATCCACTGAATACACAAAATAAGGTGAAAAAACCAGAGCCACCTTTTTTTCTCACATCCACTAATATGGTGTCAGCTTTTTTTACTCTGGGGTTTACAAATAGAGCACAGAGAGTGTGTGTGTGTGTGTGTGTGTGTGTGTGTGTGTGTGTGTGTGTGTGTGTGTGTGTGTGTGTGTGTGTGTGTGTGTGTGTGTGTGTGAGTGAGTGAGTGAGTGAATGAGTGAGTGCCTGGAGAAAATCAAAATGTATTTGAGGAAAAAGATCAGGATAACTTGTTCAATAGCGCTTTGTTGTGACAGACAGCGTTATGGTTTCCAAATAGAGAATTAACAGGAAACAATTAAAAAAAATTACTGGTACTGTATGGACTGAAATACTTTTGTAAGTTGAATAAAACAACAATAAAGATTTTTACTTCTATATATGTATTCTCTCACAGTATACGTTTGATTATAATAGGTCATGCAACTGTTTTTGAGGGGATGCAACTGTTTAATTGAGGGGAATGGCATAAGTTGGTACTTTGCATCATTGTTTAGGTCTTGGTCTTTGATAAAATGTAAATTGACAGCCTTATTTACATAACTATTATTCACACATTCTTAGAAAATGATCACAGTGAATTACATAGCCCATTCTAAGGCATAAATTACCATCTTAGATACAGCTCCACAAGTCCTCTGAGAATGCCTCACTGGTATGTCCTAATTATGTCCTAACAGGCTGAAGACTAAGGTTCATGCCTTTGGCTTTTGGGATACTAAGCATTAGAATATCTCAGGAGATGTGACTGGAAAATCACTTTTGAAATCCCATTTGTGCAGTGTGGCTATTAAGTAATCTTTTCTCATGTATTTTTGTACTGTTTGTAATTTGTTCAAAATAAAGTAATAATCTTTCCTAATAATTTTTAACCGGTTATCTCTACTGTTCTAATATAATCACAAATATCTCGATTTGTGTGATCGTTTAATTAATTAATCAAGTTTGAATGACTTGCATTTTGGTCTCTCTGTCCACTACAGCCAAGGCTGCAAAAGCCCCAGATCATAGTGTGTTACAGTAACTGTTTTTGGTAATTTAACTAATTTCACATTTGTTATGGAATTTTTACCACTTAAGTGTAAAACCCTTCACACGATACATATTGCTACATAAAGTGCTGTTAAATAGAATAACGACAACAGCTTTTGGCCCATTTTTCAGAAAAAGTTAATCTGGCCATGAAGTTGTAAAACTTCACTCTGTCTCTGTGATACTGAAAAACCTCTGTATGGCTCTCTAGAGACACACACACACACACACACACACACACACACACACACACACACACACACACACACACACACACACACACACACACACACACACCATATAAATTGGAATGTAAATTAAAAAATGCTGACACAAGTTCTATTAGAACACAGAACTTCTATTAGAACACAGAGGGATCTATGATCTCACAGTGTATTAATTCCATACTACAGACAGACACAACAGTTCAGTTTAGCATTCTTCTTCACAGTGAACACAACACAGAGATTTTCTGCACTTAACAGGAACTTACAAGAGGAAAGCAAACCACTCCAACTGAGAGAACCTGAAGAGAGAAAGCTCAGAATGAGAGAAAAAAAAGAAAAACAAGTCAACCCAGTTCATCTGAAAATGTCTGAACACAGACAGGTAAGTAAATGCTCTGTATAGAAGTTTAAGAACTAAATTGGTTTATAGTTTAGATATCAATTTGCCCAATTTGAAAACATAGGTGATCAAGGGTGATCAAGATTTTAGTGACGGTGAGCTGGAGGACAGGTTGTGTTTGTTCATTCTGTTTGGCGTTAAACAGAGACAAGATGAAAACTTTACATCCATGATATCTGAACAATGTACTAGAAATCTTGTGTGTAAGGCATGTATAATATAAAGAGCAAGAAACACGTAATACTACATGTTTTATCACAGTGATCTGAATATCTTAAATTAATCTGCAAATTAGAGTACGTTTTATTTTTAAATATACCCAGCTTCTTTAATTTTTTTTACATAGCAAATTCATGCATTCAATGCATTTACTGTGTGAATACATTAGCAAGCAAAAAAATGCATGCAGCCACAGACACGTGTAATGTAAGTTTTTATGTGTCCAACAATCACATGTGCTTATAAGTAAAAGGAGAAAAGTATATATAAGCAACATTGTTTAGAACTATGACACATTATCATGTGCATTATCTGCAGTATTAACACATGGTCATACTATAAATATTATGTTATAATTTTCATTAGGAAAAAGATAAATAAGGACATGTATCATACTGTAAAAAAATATTAAGATCTAATGTTTGATTTAGACTACGGTCCATAATTCAAATAAAATTCAACAATTATTTCCTTAATGTTGTTATACAGCGATATCCACATTTCACTGTACACCGCATACTTGTTTAAAATTATCGACACAAAAATTTAAAACTAAGGCTAGCTCTACTACTTTACGTAAAGGGTTTCAACACCTCTTCTAGCAGAGCTAGTTTTTTCAATGTTTGTGTTTCTCCATTAGAATTCTGTTTCAGGTGACATGGACAAAGAAGCAGAGGACATGGACGATATCTCCAGCACTCCTCTGTTCTCCATGAACTCAGCAACCACTGAGGATCTTGCGGATCTTGATGAGCTGATGCATTGTGATGATGTTTTAGAGGACCAAGAGGTCACCGGGCTGAGGACCCATTCAGTCATCAGTGATGAGAGCGGAATGACATACCCCTCTTCTTGGGGTTCCTCCCCTGATTCAGACATCTCAGATATGATCACACCTTTTGATCAGAATATCGACGAGGAGATTAAAGAAGTATGCCAAAACTTCTTTAATCTAGAGAACCCTGAGACAGAAGCCGATGATTTTGGAGAAAATGAGGATGTCCAGATCACCGATACAGGATCAACCTCCAGTTTTGCTATCAGGTCAAATGAGAGCACGGTACCTGCCTCATGTCCCTCTTCTTCCTCCTCCAACACAGCCATCACTAAGGCAGACAAGATGTTGCTGCAGTCCACTGAGGCTGTCAAGATTCAGACAGACAATTATTTAGAACATGACAGTAAAGAGGTGATGATGGAAGGAGGATCTAAAGGCAAGAGGAAGAAGTCGCAGTGGAAGAGGTGTTTCAGTGGAAGGCGGAGGAATAGGGTTCAGCCAGCTCCATTAGAACATTTGAATGACTTGTCATCTGGGAGCCAACAGGGCTCTCTTTGTTCTGAAGAGATGCCCTCCACCTCCTGCAGTGCTGCTCTGGGAGCAGACCTTAGGTCCACTCAGCTACAGAGAGTGGACTACACGGAGGATGAGGATCAGACACCAGAAGACACAAGAAATGTTCTTTCATCTCTGTCCTCTGCCAGCCTGATTCCACCTGATTATCGGGTTGTTGAGATCACTTGGGCCAAACGCCCAGAGGACCCACCTCTGACTGAATCTACGACTGATGAGTTCCAGGAAAAGATGAGCTCTTCTTTGAGTCAACAGTCCACTGACTCTGGTGAGGAGGATGAAGAACCCTTCAGCCAGAGCTCTGTGGAGCAGTCTCAGTCTGACTCTCATTCAGTTTCAGGTGACATGGACAAAGACATGGACGACATCTCAAGCACTCCTCTGTTCTCCATGAACTCAGCGACCACTGAGAATCTTGCAAATCTTGATGAGCTGATGCATTGTGATGATGTTTTAGAGGACCAAGAGGTCACCGGGCTGAGGACCCATTCAGTCATCAGTGATGAGAACGGGATGACATACCCCTCTTCTTGGTGTTCCTCCCCTGATTCAGACATCTCAGATATGATCACACCTTTTGATCAGAATAACGACGAGGAGATTAAACAACTATGCCAAAACTTCTTTAATTTAGAGAACCCTGAGACAGGGGCAGAAGATTGTGGAGCAAAAGTGGAAGTTCGGACCACCGATACAGGATCAACCTCCAGTCTTGTTATCAGGTCAAATAAGAGCACGGTACCTGCCTCATGTTCCTCTTCTTCCTCCTCTAACACAGCCATCACTAAGGCAGACAAGATGCTAATCTCCCAGATGATTGACGAGACAGTCAATACACCGCAGTCCACTGAGGCCGTAAAGACACTGCAGTCCACTGAGGCCTTAAAGACACCGCAGTCCATTGAGGCCGTAGAGACACGGCAGTCCACTGAGGCCGTAGAGACACGGCAGTCCACTGAGGCCGTAGAGACACCGCAGTCCACTGAGGCCGTAGAGACACCGCAGTCCACTGAGGCCGTAAAGACACCGCAGTCCACTGAGGCCGTAGAGACACCGCAGTCCACTGAGGCCGTAAAGACACCGCAGTCCACTGAGGCCGTAAAGACACCGCAGTCCACTGAGGCCGTAAAGACACCGCAGTCCACTGAGGCCGTAAAGACACCGCAGTCCACTGAGGCTGCAAGGACACCGCAGTCCACTGAGGCCGTAAAGACACCGCAGTCCACTGAGGCCGTAAAGACACTGCAGTCCATTGAGGCCGTAGAGACACCGCAGTCCACTGAGGCCGTAGAGACACGGCAGCCCACTGAGGCCGTAGAGATACCGCAGTCCACTGAGGCCGTAGAGACACCGCAGTCCACTGAGGCCGTAGAGACACCGCAGTCCACAGAGACCGTAGAGACACCGCAGTCCACTGAGGCCGTAAAGACACCGCAGTCCAATGAGGCGGTAAAGACACCGCAGTCCACTGAGGCCGCAAAGACACCGCAGTCCACTGAGGCCGTAAAGACACCGCAGTCCACTAAGGCCGTAAAGACACCGCAGGCCTTACAAGCCTCAATGGAAAGGGGATGCTCCAGCATCACTGCTGCAGCCAGATGCCTGGTGTCAAAGGACAGAGCAGCCAAGAAGACTTTGAAGCGAGCTATCAAAACAATGAAATCCTTTCTCCCAGGACGAAGCACTGCATTGAAGAGGATTCAGACAAGAGGACGTAAAGGCAAGAGTAAGAAGTCGCAGTGGAAGTGGTGTTTCAGTGGAAGGCGGAGGAATAGGATTCAGCCAGCTCCACTACAACATTTGGATGAGACTGTCAGGTCAGCCAGCACTAACTTGACACCTAGGAGCACTGGAGAGAGCGCTCTTTGTTCTCCAGAGACGCCCTCCACCACCTCCTGCATTGCTGCTCTGGGAGCAGACCTTAGGTCCACTAAGCTAGTGTTGGTGGACTACGTGGAGGACGAGGATCAGACACCAGAAGACACCAGAAATGTTATTTCATCTCTGTCTTCTGCCAGCTCAATTACACCAGATTATCAGGTTATGGTTGCTTGGTCCAAACGCCCTGAGAACCCACCTCTGACTGAATCTACAACTGATGAGTCCCAGGAAGATATCACTTCTTTGAGTCAACAGTCCACTGACTCTGATGAGGAGAATGAAGAAACCTTCAGCCAGAGCTCTGTGGAGCAGTCTCAGTCTGACTCTGAGTATCTCAGCAATAACCAAAGGGATGCTGAGGAGACCAAGGCAAAGAGGAGAAACCACTTCTCCCGCTTCATCTGTAAAATCTTCTCAAAGGTAAGGATGCATTTACAAGGGAATTTTAATCAGTGAAACCATTATAAAAGTACACAAGAATAGATTGGACATGATCTGACCAGATGCGATGACAGATATTAAGTCAGGTGGAACAGACCAGCAGAGACAGTATGAAGGATGTATGACAAGTTGTCTCAGCTTTACTTGATGTGTTATCTCTCATCCTAGTTCTCAGTAGTTTTTAACTTCTCTCCTGCCTACTTTCTTTTCTGTCCCTTCCGTCCCTTTATTCTCTAATTATCTCTAATATTCCGAAAGCATCAAAAGCCATGTATTACCAATCCTGTGATTCATGAGAGAAGTGATGATGCTTTTTCTGGACCAAACAAGTCCAGTTGTTTATGACTTGAAGACATCTCCTGATCTTCTGTTAAACTGTAGACATTTATTTGTGTTTCTGTACTAATGTGTTGTTTTCATTTTCTATTATTTTCCAAAAAAAGAATAAACAGGAGGAAAAGGAGAAGGAGGTTTCAGCAGAGAATCAGACCAAGCAGCCTCCCTTTTGGTTGTGGCTGTTGTTCTGCAGTGTGTGCAGCTGTTGCCTTGACAAGTAAAGAACAGGATCAGGGCCAGACTCTACGGGTCTGACAATAAGTGCTCCCCATCTCTCCTTCTCCTAATACACCCTTTTCTCCCCCATCTCCCTCAATTGTCCCACCGTGGTATCTCTTTCTGCCCAGTACTGTTTACCATCTCTATGTCACTGGCTTTAAATATAATGGAGTAATGTACATTGTGTTATATTTTTACAGTGTTCTATCAGACAGCTTAAATAAATTAATACTTTGATGACTGCATATCGATGTTTCTTGTAGTTTGTTGGACACTTACGTGACACTTACAGTACATTAAAAAGAACATGACTTTCATTGTTACTGACAAACCAGACTAAAGTACAACACACACTGTCTGCTGCACGTCAATTGACGATCACATACATGGGAAGTGTCATACAGAAAATACTATAACTATAGTATAGGGCTGAAACATGTACTTGTATTGAGCTCATTAAATAAGTAAATCCACTTTGAATAGTAAGTGCAGCTTGCGGCAGGCATTAGTTAGCCAACATTGCACAGTCAGGCAAAGTCTTCAAACTTCTGCCCTCTGATAAAACTCATCCATGTGTGACTGTGACTGAATGTCTAGTAAAAAATGTTACTAGTGTAAAACATAGTGTAGTATCTGATTGCCTTTGTTATAATACACATGGTTCCATTTGGCTAAAACAAATGGTTAGAGGTCACCTTCTAGAGGAAGTGACTTTCCTGGAGCAAATGAGGGCCACTGACCCCAGCACTGGACTGAACTACCCCCATCACCACGTCTCATGTTACACAGGACAGTACTTAACCTCATGTTTGAAGAGAAAATCTTCAGAGTGACCATTTTGAGAATTGAGAACTGTCCTCTCCGGGTTCTGCAGGACCCGTCATGATGCTGAATCTTTGATGTAATAAACCTTTTATAATCAGGATCAGTGTCAGCGAATACTTCTTCCATACAGCATCACAGCAACGAAACTAAAGATACCACAATAGCTAAAGGGCATAAGCTAGTTACATACTAATTTTCATGTTGAAAGTAGCAGGAGGGTCAGTCAAGTTCAATGGTCATTTGGAGCTTTAGTGGGGGTTAGTAGTGACACGTTGTCCATCTTTATATGCAGTCTATACTGTTGTACTTCATGGACACGAATTTAAATGTATTCTGGGTTAAATGATCTTATAAACTCAAACCACTGTACACCCCTCCCTCCCTTGTTTTTCCTCACTAGCTGTTTTTATTTTAGGCTGTTTTCTGACTCTCGGCTGACATTATTAGTTGGCTCAAACATACTCGAACATGAGCCAAAAACAACTATTGTTTTAATTGTTTTCTAGGGGATCCTCTCTTTCTCTTTCTCTCCCTCAATTTTTTCAATTTCAATTTGCTTTATTGGCATGACATAATCAATTTACTGTGTAGCCAAAGCATAGAAAAAACAACAAGGAAATAAGAGAGTAAATACATGCTCTCACTTTGTCTCTCTGTCTATCGCTCTCCCTCTCTGACTCCATCTTCTAACGCCATCAACAAGGTGCCAGAGGCAGTACGGTAACATTTAAACCTGTGTTGACATCATCAAACACACACACGCAGGCACGCACGCGCGCACACACACACACACACACACACACACACACACACACACACACACACACACACACACACACACACACACACACACACACACACACACACACACACACACACACACACACACACACACACACACAGAGTTTGCTTCTCATCTTCAACCATCTCACTATCTCCCTCGGCAGCTCAACCCCCTCCTGTTTCCTTATCAACTACGATATCTTACTTGCCTTAACCCCAAATACTGATACAACAGTCTTCATCATTTAATGCAGTACCCGTTGTGGGCAGCAGATGGCAGCAGCTCTCCTTTCTGGACTGTTGTGTCGCTGTCCCTAGTCCTGAAACTACCTACTACTAGCTCCCAACGCCCTGGACATGTTACCTTTCTCTACATTCTGACTCGAATTGCGTTGTTGCGCCCTTAAACGCTTTATTTCCACATGTTTCTGAGTTCCCTTTAAGTTCGTTTTACTTGTCAAAACAACTGTTTCAAAGTGAAGTTGGCTCAAACAAGAAAGTTAATTAGAAGTGATACAAATATTAAGATATTTTCTCAGTTTATATTTCCACCTCGCGTATCCCGATATTTTGTAATAACTCAGTTAATAAGTAGTAGTCCTGACTGACACCATTTGAGATGTAAACAAAAAAAAAAAAATCCACAATTTGTTACATTAAGCGAGTCCAAAGAGTAAAATAAAGGTGAGAGTTAAGAAGAGGAGAGCTCTGCGCCCTCATCGGCTTTCTGCAGTGAAAAACGGAGCAACAAGAAAAGCAGAGGCACAAAACTCCAGGGCGACCTCCACACGGTCTGACGTACCCAAATCTGCTGGTATAAATGAATTCACGGCGTCACCAAGCTCAGAGGGTTTGCAGTACCAGGGAGCGCACCCGTCTGTTAACACTCACAGGCTATAACACACACACACACACACACACACACACACACACACACACACACACACACACACACACACACACGCACACGCGCGCACACGCACACGCACACCCCTCACACACGTCTGCGTCATGCGTCCTGAGAGCCACGGCACGAACGCGGTAACTCCGATGGACCCAGGTAAAACGCACAGTGGCAGCAGTCTGAGGGGCTGACTGTGTCCTGCTTATCTTTCCAGTTGCGTGTCCCTCACTGTTCTGAGAAGGTCGCGCTCTGAGTGTGGTCGCATTATGGATTTTATAACAACAAGCAGCAACAACAACAGCAACGCGACCAGCGGTTACCCTGATGGGGTGGACATGGTTGCCGACTGGGACGTGGGTGAGAATGGCACGGGGTCTGGGTCTCTTCCAGATGTGAAGCTGAGTTACCAGATTATCACCTCTCTGCTCTTGGGGGCCCTTATCCTCGCCTCCATATTTGGCAATGCGTGCGTCGTGGCAGCCATCGCCCTGGAGAGATCTCTCCAGAATGTGGCTAACTATCTGATTGGATCCCTGGCCGTGACAGACCTTATGGTATCGGTACTGGTTCTGCCAATGGCGGCCCTCTATCAGGTTTTGAACAAGTGGACTCTGGGGCAGGAGATCTGTGACATATTCATTTCACTAGATGTACTGTGTTGCACATCATCCATCCTGCATCTGTGCGCCATTGCCCTGGACAGGTACTGGGCCATAACAGACCCAATTGACTATGTAAATAAACGGACACCAAGGCGAGCTGCGATCTTGATAAGCGTGACTTGGCTAATTGGTTTCTCCATCTCTATTCCGCCTATGTTAGGCTGGAGAAGCGCGGAAGACAGGGCGAACCCCGACGCCTGCATCATCAGCCAGGACCCGGGCTACACCATCTACTCCACATTTGGGGCATTTTACATCCCTCTCATCCTCATGTTGGTCCTGTACGGCCGAATATTCAAGGCTGCACGGTTTCGGATTCGAAAAACAGTCAAGAAAACCGAAAAAGAAAAAGTGTCAGAAAAGTGCTTGACTGTGTCTCCGGCCATCTTCCATAAGAAAACCAACGGGGAGGCCGAGGGCAAAGGCTGGAAGCGCAGCGACGAGTCCAAACACAGCTCTCCGTGCGTAAACGGCGCGGTGAAGCACGGAGAGGAGGGTGAGTCACTTGAGATCATAGAAGTTATCAGCAACTCAAAGACGCACCTGCCGTTGCCCAACACCCCTCAGTCCTCCTCGCAGGGCTTTGAAAACATGAATGAAAAGACCTCGGGGGCGAAGAGAAAGATCGCGCTGGCCAGGGAACGTAAAACGGTGAAAACACTGGGGATCATCATGGGAACTTTCATCTTCTGCTGGCTGCCCTTTTTCATCGTCGCACTTGTGCTGCCTTTCTGTGCAGAGAGCTGCTACATGCCTGACTGGCTGGGTGCAGTCATAAACTGGCTGGGCTACTCCAACTCTCTCCTCAACCCCATCATATATGCCTACTTCAACAAAGACTTCCAAAGTGCTTTCAAGAAGATCATAAGATGCAAATTCCACAGACTGTAACCACACACAGTGAAAACATTTGTCTACTTAAATGTGGAGTAAATTAACTGACAGCAGGAAATGTTCACTGACAGTATGGGGGAAATAATACAGACTTTCATTCAGGGACAGTCTCTTTTCGGTGTGTGTTCGAGGACCGTGTAGAAAGAAAACCCGCGGGGTCACTGGCCGATGAAATGAGACAGGAACTTTCACTCTTAATGTACAAGCTCATGTTTATTCAGTGTTGTAGCTACAGTATATATCCTATATGCGACGGCAGCCATTGTTGTATTGCCATGCAACACGTGTCATATGCTGATTCCATACATTTTATCATGAGATAAACGCGGGGTTTCCGTCCTACATCAAGAGCTTTGTAGCACTGAAACAATAAAAGCAATCAAAGATTATTATTAAGAAATATGGGTCAATTTATGTTTAGAAAATAAAATAAAAAAGTAATGAACCAAGGAGAGATAAGGGCTATTATGAACAATCACAGTTTCACTTGGGACCTGTCTCATCATACATCTTCATATATGTAACAAATGAATCATTGACTGATGTTGCGCAAAGAAAGCAGTGAGCACTTATTAATTTGCTTTGACAGACAACACTGGTGATGATGGGGGTGATCAGGTTATCAGTGCACGGTGTGTTTATTTACTTACAGCAAATGGGTATCTAAAAAACCCCACCGCCTATCCATCAAATCCATCTCAAAGTCGAAAGCAAAAAGAGCTGGGCAATTATTTATTTATTTTTCAAAAAAAGGAGGCTGGTATTACATTTCTCATACATGTTCTCAGTCTCCCCCTCTCTCTCTTCTTATTCCAGAGCTCCCCAATCCCATCTCTCTATTTCAGATTGTGCTGTGTGTGTGTGTGTGTGTGTGTGTGTGTGTGTGTGTGTGTGTGTGTGTGTGTGTGTGTGTGTGTGTGTGTGTGCGTGTGTGTGTGTGTGTGTGTGTGTGTGTGTGTGTGTGTGTCGAGGGGGAGCATTAAACATGTTCTTCTATATTAGATTATACAGTACCATTTCCTATCCAGTGCATTGAGTGTTTAAGAAGACAGCTCGTTACATCATTAGCATCAAGAAAAGCAGTGCTAAATTTAGTACATGCACTTATATCACCACATAATGTAAAGGGTTGCTCAGAGATATAGACGACATAACAGAAAGAGTTGCAGAAAACATCACTGCTATAACTGCGCTCTTCAATCAAGCAAATCCCAGACACAAATCCACTTATCCACACAGTAGATACAAAGATAAAGACTGTCAGACGTTAAAAGAGGAAGGAGGAAAACAACTTTCAGGAAGAAGTCCCAATGAGGCCTACACGCTTCACAAGATGGGTGGCTATTTGGCTTGTTGTCTTGGCAACGCATCAAGCCCAAGGCATCATGGTCCAGACAAGGTGGTCGGCAGACTGGGTGAGCATGGACCAGAAAGTAATGTACATTGTGGCAATTTAGAGATGACACCCGTGCATGTATACTACAGAAAACAGTACAGCAGTGATGCTGAGGTCTCAGGAGCACAGTAACACTGCACTAGAGTTGAAATGTTGTTAATTCATTTGCCAGAAAGGTTATTCTGCAACTCTTGATAATCAATCAACATATTGTTCCAGCTTCTCAAAAGTGAGGATTTGATGCATTTCTCTGTCACATAGTCATTTGTCATTTTCATCATCCATCCATCTTCATCCGCTTATCCGGGGTCGGGTCGCGGGGGTAGCAGCTCCAGCAGGGGACCCCAAACTTCCCTTTCAACAAAATATCTTTTGTTTTTGGGACTGTTGATCAGGTAAAAAAAACCCAGATATTTAAAATTGAATTTCACTGTTTGTTTTTTTACAAAATACTTAGTCGACAAAAAACAGCAGCTTAATCGATACTGAAAATAACCGTTGGCAGTGGCCAGCCCCAATATGCACTTATATTGACATTAAAAAGTACATAATTTTCTTACCAAATATTAATACTAAACTAGATTAGGCATCCATAACCACAACCAGCTGATTTTAGTTACAAAAACCTAACCTAAATGCATGATGTGTAACAGATAATTGTGTCAGGAGAAAACTGAGCTGGGAGGACTTCATTAAAAGCCTCTATCTCTCACGACACTAGTTTCTTTTCTCCATCTGATCATTTTTGCTCTGCAGTGCATCAGTGCGACATCAATGCGCTCAAAAGACTTTTAGAAAAGTTACTGTCATACCTGTGACCTGTAGGTCAAATTCTGGGTTTATGACGGTCTCAGAGAAGCCCATAGAGAATGAGGTGTGAGTCAATATGCATTGTAGAGTATATTTTTTAATTGTGAGTCACACTGTATGTAAGACCATTAAAATCATTAACATTTTTTACATTTTGGTCCTGATTCATGGGATTACAAAGCAGCTGACCTCCTTTTAACTATACTATAACTAGTAATATCAAAACTTTGGATTGCATTAGTAATCCCACTCCCTCTAGGATTCTTAAACGTAATGTAGGTAGGTGCGAGCAGTGTAATGACGCAGGAGCATCTCCTTCGACCCAGAAGGAGAGGAGAACAGAGGATTATATAAAAATGCAGCATAAACAGGGTGATTATTTATTACATGTGTAATACTGCCCTCTGGCCTAAAACTGTGGTAAAATTGTATGTGATTCTGCAGTGGGTTGTTATTGGTCCTATAGGAACATTTTAGTAAGAATGAAAAGCCAGTTAAAGAACGGTCAATTGCAAATGTAGAGCTCCTGTTATAACACATTTTTCAACACTAAAAGTGGTGTCAACTTTCTCCTCTAACAACACACAGGACATTAAATATTTAAAGAGTTTGTACTGAAAAGTCACACAGGAAATAACACGCGTTAACACCCTGTCAATTTTAAAATGACATTTAATTTGGGTACATAATTGTAATTCTTTCCACCGATCAATATCAAACAGCAGTGGCCACCTGAAAATGTGATACCACATAACTTTGTAAATTGATGTTCTTCACTGATCACTTTAGACAGAGGTACAGTCTAAGGTAGCATGTACTATAGACTGACAAGGTGTTAATGCATAGTTGATATGGATAATAACAATATTTAAAGTGCATGTACATGCATGTCAAATGTTAATTTCAAAATGATTAAAAATTGTTAATTAAAATGGGCTGTCATCTAAGAGCAGTTGACTAACATAAGCCTGTCATAACACAGTGTTTCAAATTGAAATCTCTAAATAAACCAACAAATGTAGGCTGCATTCAAAGGAAGGACTGCTATGCTGATATTTTCATAAACAATGATCACAGTCTAAAAATATTTGTTGCATAACGATAAGAATTTCTTTCATTGACGATAAAAAAATTTTTTTTGCCAGTAATGTGGATCATCAGCACCACAATACATTTTTAATAACAAACAAGTGTAAATATTTCAACTATTTTAAGGGAAGTTCTAACACATAAACTGTTACTTAAGGCTGTATTTGATACCAAATATTATGGCATGTTTTTTTAGGTATTTGGCCTAATGCAAGTTTTAACTGAATTTGTGTTCAATTAAAGGACATAAAGGACACATTTATATATGTTACATCATTGACATTTGTTCAATGTAAGTAATGTATGCATCTACAACCAATCAATCTAAAACAATTCCTTTCTCTGTAAGTAAGTACTTTCAAAAATAATCCTATAAAATACAGAAAGAAGGAAAATCACATTTAGTTAAAGAGGTTAGTGATGGGAGAAGCAGAAAGCAACACAGAGAGCAAGAAAGACAGAGATGGAAAAAATGTTTCAAAGACAATGAGAAGAGGAGAGAGGCAAAGGCAAGAAGAAAGTGAGAGAAAGAGAGAAATGACTGAACACTCAGCACAACACGTTTGTGCTTCGCCCCCTCCTACTTTAGAGTCTTTTTGATCTGTCAAGAGAATCTCACAGCCCCCAGCCCGTCACACGCCGAAGGCTCTCTCTCTCTCTCCGTCCAAGCCTGAGAGAGAGAGAGAACAGGAAGGGAAGAGCACCAGAAAACACATTTTGGCGCGGAGAGATGAGGATTTGGGTGTTTTCAGATACAGCGGTTATTTTTTACTACAAAGGTCAGTTTACCTCGTTTAGAAACAGATCCTGACACTTCTGTTCCGCAGTAGAGTCCAAACATTGATGGATTAAACAAAGTGTTCTCTCTCTCTCTCTCAATTCAATGGTGCTTTATTGGCATGAAAGTTTCAATAACAATGTTGCCAAAGCTTCAACATAGAATTTGTCCAAATATTCAGACAAAACACAATAAACAGTAATATGAACATTAACACAATATTAGGATGATTTATATTAATTGCAAAAATCTCTTTGTATGGCAAATATGAAACACAAATATGAAACAAAAGTTATTAAGCAATATGCAGGGAAAACAAAAATCTCTCTCTCTCTCTCTCTCTCACCACACCTCATCACTTCAATGGAGGGCAGGCATCACTTGTTCAAGGACAACAGCAAACACAAAAAAGGTACACTGTAAGAAAAAAACCCGTAAAAAAAACGGTCAATGACTGGCAGCTACGGCTGCCAAACATTGACCGTGAAATTAAAGTAAAATACCCTAATTCAAACAATGTGTAAAAACATTAAATTTACGGAAAATTTCATTAAAATGTTTACAGAAAATACCGTTATTTTACAGATTTTTCCCAGATAATCATGATCAATCACCTTCAATAAAGGGACAATCATAAAAATTCTACAGAAAAATACCGTTATTTTACAGATTTTTCCCAAATAGTTATGATCAATCACCTTCAATAAAGGGACAATCCTAAAAATTCTACAGGAAAATACCATTATTTTACAGATTTTTGCTAAATTATTACGATCAGACACCAAAATATGATCTTCAAAATTACTGTGAAATATCCTCAACTGAAAACATACTCAAGCAATACAAAATATATACATCATTTTCACTGTTTCAATTAAAATGTTGTAGGAAATTAACTACAAATAAAGTAAACACCACTATTGATTCTAAAATCCTTTTATTTAATGCATTCAGATGTCAATTTACAATATCAACCAATTATTCACAAACAGTTCTTTAGAGCCCCCCAGGAGGAACTGAAAAACAAAAAATGGTACTTCTTCATGTGTGTAACATGTTTCTGTAAGCATTTCTATCAAAATGAGGTCAAGATTCCCCTTTGAAAAGGATGGAGGAAGCAACAAATTGTGCTGTTGAGCTGAGGGAGTTGTGGTCTTCTTCTTCTTCATTCTCCTAACCCTTGGGGGCTCTGTATAAGGTAGTTCTGATAACATTTAAGAATCCTACCTATATAGTGTATTATTAAGTAAAATTAAAACATACCACAAAAGGTCAATGTATCTGTAACAGACGTGCAACATAGCAGAAAGATCAGACTTCCTCCAAATGGCCAGTAATCGTCTGGATCTGCTCCTGGAGGGGACACACACAGAGAGAAAATATTACTGAAAGGTCTTTACTGTAAAAAGTAGGATTTTATTTATAGTTCATTTTAAATGAACACTGCTGGACTTTCACAGGAAATCAGTGTTGTAGCATTTTCCCAAACAACTGCAGAAAATAGTGACTACGTTTTAAATGCAAAAAACAACTCAAGAATCTTCAGGTTCTTAGCTCTGCACTGTGGTCCAGCAAACCCACACACACAGATCAAGCAGTGTGTACGTTAACACAGCTCCCAGCTAAGAAGCTACAGTGAAGATTTCTGCTAAACACATGGTGTAAATGACAACTTTTCAGGTCAATGTGGCTTGTCTGGACTTTTGAAAACTTGGATTACGATAGACAAGCAGTATGAAGGCCTTTTTTGTTTTTGTAAAGTTGTTTTTTAACGTTTGAAACAAAGCCGCTGTTGACTACAGTTGTTTGGGAGGATGCGGCAAGCTGTTTTCATGTGAAAACTCCAGAGTGTTTTGTGAATTGAAAAAATAACCTGACCTTCTTTCAGAATGAGAGTTAGGTAATGACTGATTTTTTATTTAAAATGAGCTACCATTTTAAACAAACGTCATTTACATTTTCTATGAGACATTATAGTTAAAGGTTTTTACCCAGAAAGGATGTTAAAGTCGGTTAGGGTTAGAGTTAGTTAAAATGGCCATTGGACTGCAGAGCTATTTCCTGGATAACTTTGGGGAATGACGAGCCAACTTACATTACTGCACACTCCCATTGTGTTACAAATACTACTGGCCAGCATGATGGAAAAGTCATAGAAAACAGGGGTTCATGTTTATGTGTGGAATGGAATTCATGTTTGTGCCACTATGTACATTTTCATATTCGAAAGAAGTTGTTTAACCATTGTTAACCATTTGGCACCACTGGATTCATACACAGCATATAGATGAGTACAATATTGTTTGTCTTTGTGCTGACAAACTGGCAGTAATATGGACACTAGTATGCACATTATACATTCACAGTCTTTATGTCAGCATAACATGAATACTCACTGGCTCCTAAGATCTTGTGGCAGGAGACCTTTCATTTCCAAAATGTCTGGTTCATGAGGGGAAAACACACAGACAAACAAAGGCTATTAGCCAGTTTACTGTCAGACATAGGCATGCAAAAATATTAATCAACAGCCTCACACATTCATTCTTACATAATATTCAAATTTGACCTGGACCATACTGTGAGGGCATTGGATATGAACAGTTTGTAAGGGTTAAGTAAATGAAATATCCATTAAACAAGGACGAGATTAGCCTAAATCCTCACAGTCACACAATGTTTGTGGAGGTTAATATTTTGGATGTTATAACAAGCTGTTAACTGTTCACTGCACCTGATATTTTTATATTTTTACTTACTGTGTTGTTACTGTGTGTAATGCTCCTGCTACACTGCAATTTCCTTGGAATTAGAGATGGTCCGATACCATTTTTTGCTTCCCGATACCGATTCCGATACTTGCGTATCGGCCGATACCGAGTACCGATCCGATACCAGTGTGTCATATATTTTATTATGTTTTAAGAACTGTATACTACTATCCCTGTATGGATGTGATTTTGTTGTCGGTCTGGCTCAGCTCTTTGTGAAACATGAATGCCACAGAACGTTCTTTTAATATACAGTTTGACAGTCAGTTATAATGGAAAAAGAACATAAATATACTACTTTAACGTATTTTTTCTTTAGGGTTTTATTACATGGTATCGGATCGGTGCATAAACTCCAGTACTTCCCGATACCGATACCAGCGTTTTAGGCAGTATCGGAGCCGATACCGATACTGGTTTCGGTATCGGAACATCTCTACTTGGAATCAATAAAGTATATCTAGCTATCTATCTAATGTGAAATAGTCACATCTGACCATCTAAAGCTAACAAGGCAGGGCAGGGAACAAACACAAAAAGATTCCAGTTAGTTCTAATGAGCATAACATTACATTAGACCAGTCATCTCTCTCTCTCTCTCTCTCTCTCTCTCTCTCTCACACACACACACACACACACACACACACACACATTGTGACCAGAAGTAAGGCTGCATTATTACTTTTAAATTAATATTTTCAGAAGGCAGTAAGGCTGTTACCACTCACCAAAACTGCTACCGTTATTACACAAGCAAGTACAATTACGTTAAAACAACGTAACGTAAGTAAACGCTATTACTGAGCTGTACATTAGGTTGACTCAGCAACACGTGTCTGTAATGTTAGTAACATAACGTTAATGGCATTATAAATAGTTGCTGCCTGTAAACAGAACAAGCAAACCATCTCGACTAAAACCACACTCAATATTAACGTTGTGTTTTGCTAACATGAATCATGCCGAGCTTAACAAGCTAATGTTAGCTAACGTTACCACATTAAGTATCTGTAACATCAGTTAACGTTAATTACTCAGCATTTAGCTAACCTAACAGTCTGACAACGTTACAGTCTAAATTATGGATATGAACACAAACATTACGTTAGGTTATTAACTTAGAAAAATAACAGGGAAATGTTTTCTTACCTGATATCGCCAGGATAACAGTTATAACGTGAAGTTCATGTTAGGAGAGCAAACAGATCCTGACTCTTCCACTGTGTCCATATTACCCATTTTTTGTTTTGTTGTTTTGTTCTCCGTTGAAATCCCACAACTCAAATAATAATTTGGCATGCAGATGTAAAATAATCCAGGTAATGATCCACGTAATTCATTAAGAGTGGAGCAACAGAGTAGCGCTGAAGTCCTGCAGCATTCAAACTAACGTAGCTACTTTCAAATGAAGGCGCGCTCAGTGCTCATTGGCCAGTTTCTTGGATGACAGCCACATTGACCAATCATACAAAATAAATTAAAATTTAAATGGTTTTATCAAATGGCTTTAACACTGTACATATTGCCAAAGCAAGCGTTTGGATTTAAAAATATTAATAACAATATTAGAAAACAATATTTACAATAAAATAATTATAATCTATACTGTTTGTAATACTGTCACTATGATTGACTCAATCACAATCCCAGTCACAATCAATCAATCTCAGTCAATAAGTAATTAATCACAATGAATCAATCTATCAATAAGTTTGTGTCAATTAAAATTGTCATTAAAACAAGTAGTCTGTTGTCAATATAACAGTAATAACAAAGAAGAAGAAAAAAAGTTAGAAAATGAAAATCTTAAATTGTCAGTATGGAGATAAACCTTTATAGAACGAGCAAAACATTTAATAACAGGCAAATATCATAATTATTACAGTAATTTTCTGTACAAAAAATGGGCAAATAACTGTAGTTTGTCATTATTGGTTGTTAGATAATAATAGATAATATCTGTAATTTTACTGTTTTTTTATACTATTTTTAAAAAACGGAAAAACTACTGTAAAAATTTAGAGCCATTTACTGTAAAATTGTGGGGTTTTTTTAGAGTGTAAGAGTAAACAATGTCCAGTGCTTTCTGGGCTTCCCACTTTCACAAACAATCTAGAAGCATAAGTGGGATGAAGAGTTGTGCTTCAGTGCCCATTGTTATGTTAAGTATCACAAAGAAACACTTCACCTCAGATTTTGAAATGTTTAAAGAACTCTTCTGCATCTCATTCAACAAGAGACAAACATTTGCAGCTGCTTCATTTATCCTCTCTTTTCTCCCAACCTCTTTTCCCAGAGGATCAATTAGCGCTTTATAAAAAGTGCCATTTAGCTAAAACTTTGATGGGATAAAATATGTGGGTAGACACAGAATGGATGAGGTACCAAATATTAACTAGGTGACACACACTGACTGTGTGAACAAAGACCACTTCAAACAAAACAAGCGGCTCTCAGTTTGCCTGGAGGCAGTGAATACTTTTCAGTTGCTTGTGTTTGTCTGTGTGTGTGTGTGTGTGTGTGTGTGTGTGTGTGTGTGTGTGTGTGTGTGTGTGTGTGTGTGTGTGTGTGTTTTAAGAGGGTTTAAAGAGGATTAAAATCTTTGTCATTATTTACAAGACTAAGTGTCAGTTGACGCGCCACCTTTAATTTTAACTTCATTGTCTTTAAGGGGAAATTTGTGTTGTAGCCAGGTCAAACAGACAACTGATACAGACTGAAACATAAGATGCATAAAACATACATCCATCATCATCCAACCCATCAACAGTGGTTTGAACATCATCATCATTACTCCACGAATTTTACATGGAAGACTCATCATCAGCTGACTCATCCTGAGCATTCAACACAACAGTTTAATGACATGAAAGAAAAAGGATTTCCCACCTTGTTAGAGCTGGAATTCCTGTCCAGAAGGGAGAAGCTCAATCTCTCCATCTGGAGGCAGAAGAGAACACTTTAAGATTCCTCAAGTTCCTCTTTCGCAGAAAATGTGAGTTAGTTGGCGGATGACTATTTTAAAAAACAAAAAACTTTTTTAAACCTAAAGGGAAGTTTGAAGCCTGGCCATTTGTTTACTGCTCACCACTAAATTGTCAACCCTGCCTCCTAGAAATTACATTTAGAAACTACTAATATGGTTGTCTGGACCTAGCAGTGGTGAAAAGTTGATTACATTTTCTTATGTACCACACTTTGGAGGTATTTCAATTTTATGCTACTTTATGCTTCTACTCCACCACATTTCAGCTGGAAATATTGTACTTTTTCTCCACTACATTTACACAACAGTTATATTTCCTATTTTTACATATACGCTTATAAAGTGCAATGCATTCTTAAAGATTAAACCAGCGATCCACGACATGTTTGGTTTACAAAAAAGCTGTGTCTGATTGTGGTTCCTCTGTCACATTTCAGATGTCTGAGTTGTCAGCAAAGAGACGTTCACAGATGGTTATATTTAGATAAGTTTTCAAGGCCAAAAATTGTAAAATTATCCAAACATTTACAAAATAATACATATTAGTAAAAAGTAAAAATAAATTATATTAATTTGTGTACAAGAACTTTGAGCATTTTGGAGGAGGAAACCACTTGATTAAATTGCTTAACTGTTTATAAAGTATCTTGATGAAACAATAAGGTTAAAAATCTCTATCAACACACACATTAGACAAAGTGACATTGTCTTTGTATTTTGAAAGACATATTATACAGCAGATGGGCTACACTTTGAAGGCACTTGTCATCTACCCTCCACACTCTGTCGCTGTAGTGGTGTATTACGATTTACTGAATTTTTAAAGCAATTATTTGGGGAAATGAAATATATACTGTATTATATATAATATAGAAAATTGCTGCTACTGAAACATCTTTACTCAAATAATATAACTTCACAAAAGGAAACAGAATGCAATAAATGTGCATAATAATAATCCAAAAAACAAGCAGAATGATGAATCATCACAGTCCACATTAAGCTATAACAGCAACTGACTGTATTTCATTAGAGAAATCCAAATTTTAGAGCCACAAGAGGAACATATTGGCAGCTTGTCTCCTCTGGTTTTCTCACTTGTCCCAAACTATCTGCAGTAAAACTTTACATACTTATAATAAAAGGCAAGGCAAGGCAGCTTTATTTGTATAGCACATTTCAGCAACAGGGCAATTCAAAGTGCTTTACATGAAAACAGATAAAAAAATTTAAAACAGATTTACATGAAAACAGATTAAAAAATTAAAAACAGATAAAATACGAGAAAAAAAGTTACAGTGCATAAGAAATTAAACATTGAAGAGCAGTTAAAACAGTTAAATATATAAGCAGATAAAATAATTTTCCTGGACTCAATGATCCATTTTTTGGAAAGCCAAAGCTTTTTGACCAATATGACAGATATCTCAAGCAGTCCGGTCCATATTTTCTAACCATCTCACCCACTATGGGTCCAGATGCTTCGCACGGCTTTGAGGTTTCATTCCCCATATTTACAGAAGCTTTTCTTGAGTATACTCTTATCATTTTCGATGTGGTCGTCACCGCAAAGCTTAGTTCTTTTCTTCGGCAAACCTTGTAAAACCCGGTACAGCCTTGCAGACAAAAATCTTTTAATAGCCAAGAACGTATTCTTAAACTATTTTATTTCTTCTGCAGTCTGTCTCTAAATAGTCAAGAACTCGCTCAGAGTGTTGATAGACTATTTCTTTTCTTTTTAGGCCTTCTGTCTAAATTAGTTAGTTACTTTGACTAACTTTTGACCAGCCCAACGTCTGTCTCTTCTGTCAACTATTGTCATGCCTGCATCAGAGAAATAATCAGAGATATGTCCGTTTCTGCAAAAGAATGTCACCGGAATAATCATAAATTCAATTCTATTATTTGTTTTAGGAATTTCTCTTTATATGCTTATATAGATTGTTATACAGTGTCAACAATGCAGCTTCAGTATAAGAAATTAACAGTTATTTAAAGAAAGGCAACATCAAAAAGATAGGTCTTTCACCCTTGATTTAAAAGAACTGAGAGTTGCAGCAGACCTGGAGTTTTCTGGGAGTTTGTTCCAGATATGTGGAGCATAAAAACTAAACGCTGCTTCCCCCTGTTTAGTTCTGACTCTGGGGACAACAAGCAGGCCTGTCCGTGATGACTTGAGAGGTCTGGGTGGTTCATAGTGTAGTAGCAGATCAAAAGAGTAGTAGCAGAACCAAAAGAGCAATAGTAGTAACAATTTTGTTGCAAAACCACGATCACAGTGTAAAACCTGTCACAGACCCCATTTCATGAGTGTGTGTGTGTGTGTGTGTGTGTGTGTGTGTGTGTGTGTGTGTGTGTGTGTGTGTTTCTCTTAAGGCTGTAGTGGGGGTTTTAAAAAAAGCAGCACAGTGCCCTCAGTAACGATGGCTTTATTGCTGCCTCACACATCTTTAATAACATCATCTCAGTGCTAGCCGTTTTGTATCCTCTGAGACATCTTTGCTTACAGTCATGTTGTCTTAATTGCCAACAAGATACTGAAACTGGCAGAACATGTGCACATTAATTGTTATGAAAACACACACACACACAGACACACAATTTTGTACAGACAGAAACAAACAGATATTCCCCTAAGATACATTGACTGTCCTGTTACTACAAAGTGATGGTAGAGCATCTGACAGAGTGACATACACTTCTGTTGCTTACAATAAAATTGTATCTCGTATACAGTGAGATACTTAGACTACACCTTAGTCTGCTTTGTGTGTGTGTTTTTTTTTCTTTTAATGTGTAGAATCAATCTGCCCAGGGACTGCACATGAAAATCAGCCTTCTGCTAAATCTGACACATTTTACTGTACATAATATTGATGTTAATGTGTAGTGTATATTGTCCCCCATAAATACATGAATAAAGTAAAGTAGTCTAGATGAAACAGGCAAAGAGGCTAATATTAGAAATATTTGATCATCTGCACTTCTTCACTGTCAAATCCTACAGCAGCAACGCAATGGTGAACAACAATTCAGAATCTTAAAAAAAGGGCCATAATATGTCTCTCAAACTAAGAGGACTGGTCAAATCTAAGATAAACCCTTCCCCTTTCTTGATTCATTAAGCAATTGCTCACTGGTTTATTGTAAACATTGTTTTAGGGTGTACTTTATCAGTGGGGAGAGGTTTAAAGATTTGCGTGAAATGGTTGGCTTACTAATGTTTGGTGAGTGTTACATTTACCATTATCGCTGTTTGTCTTAGCTAGTACAATTGCTTCAATTACTTAATGCTTTGTGATGCATATGCCCATATATTAAAGCAGGAAGATGGTGAACAGGGCACATGATGGGGCCATGTGTGGAAAAAAGAGAGAGACAGAAAGAGAGCTAGTTTTGATATTAAAATATTGTCTTTGGCATCAGGCTTTAGCCAAACATGCAGGCTTGTGCACTACTACACTCAGGAAGCACATTTTTTTGTGAAGAAATCTTCAGTATGTGTAAGGATAACCAAAGTCCTGGCTCAAAGCTAAGCTGAAGGCCTTAGGGAAACTGTTCCTGTGCACACCTATAGGCAGTACTTTTTCAGAGATGGAATACATACAGTACAGTTATATGTTCCTATGTACAGCAGCATGTGCTGTATATTTTTCATCAAGTTTAAACTGTATCTGAATATGTCGTCTCTGGAAATGAGCAGGCAGGCACCCTGAGGGTGTTGATATGGCTATATGAGATTGTCAGACCTAAAAAAACAAGCTGTGTGCCTACAGTATGTAGTATAGCATGCTCTCATTTGTATTTTTTAATCGATGTGTGTGATTTATTTGAGAGCAGCAGCAGTCCCCTTGGTAAAGTCTATCTATTAGTCTCTGTCACACCCCAGCTGCAGCTCCACGTATCTAAGTATGAGAGCTCGCTGACACTTGATCATTCGCAAATTGAGCCTCTAAAGGAGGCCATTTAGATACATGCAGTGCTAACAGCAGGAGGGGCTTATCTTATGATGTTCTTACCATGGCATTTAACAGTGAGTATAGTAGTACAGTATATGAGAGTGCATGCACAGAGCTCTGTGGGTAGTATGCATGATAGTCTGTGCAAACAGAAACACATGTAATTGAACGCTCGCACCACAACGTCACATTAGGGATATATGGAAGATCCATATATAAGGAACTGTGCTATTCATAAAGATGTGATGTGATTAACCCTAAGGGGTTCCTCAGTAGGATAAGAAATCCCTACAGCATGTTTTGAGTCTGTCTTCCTAGGAGGAAATCCTAGAAAACAGGGAAGAGTCTTGGAGGCATCCTGATCAATATGTAGAATTAACAAATTCCACCCCCTAAGCTGTCCTGGTTCCAAACCAATGGACTGCTGTTGATTAAAATGATTTAAAAGCAAAATGATTCCCTGTGTTTTTCTCTGCAATGCGAAGTTGCTGTCTAGTATAATAATTGGCAGAGATGAAAGCCAAAGAGCGGACATATAAATCATCCTCACAACCCCTAGCCCCTTTTCTCGTCTTTGCACTTGTCTCCCTCCCCTTTGTCCTTATCTCTTTTTTTTTTGCACCTCCCATGCTCTTCAATTTTCACCTTTTTCCTTCTCTCCAACTGTTCCCCAAGCAAATCTCCTCTCCTCTCTCCACAGTCTATTCTCATAGACTTTCCACTTAGAGCAGCAGAAAAAACAGGTCAGAGAAGAGCAGCACCCACTTGCTGTCTGGCTGGCAGAAATCCTTGACCTTTCGCTCTTGTTCCGTTTTTCTGAGCAGCAGAGCCTGTCAGATGACCTCTCGTCTTAAATGTTGAGAGACCCTTTAAATGTTTTGAAGAGAGATAGACAAAAAAAGAGAAAAGTCATGAAGAGAGGCATAGCTATTTGGTTCAGGAGTATCTGCTGGCTCCAAACCATTTGATCGAATTTAATAATTTCAACACCAATATCACTCACTATTAAAGTATTTTACCACTGCTTCGTTTTAATTTAGCAGTTTCAATATTCAAAACTCTAAACACAACATGCTATATTCCTGAAATTGGGTTCAAGATTTCACATACAGTAGCATGCATAACACCTGTATCCAATAAGGTAATGCATCATGTTTATTAGTGAATCACAATATTGTATATGTTCATCACTGAATTTAATTATTTATTTCGAAATAAAAGGGTCTAAATAATATTTTGTCTCATCAAAACAGAGCATGCAATGACAATTTCCTTAAAGATAACCCAAATAGCTGTGATAAGAAATGTGGATTGTAACTGTATTTCACTGCATTAGTTTACTTTTCTTCTGTTCTTTATCTACCAGACATTATGTCTTTTTGTGCAAGATATCAATTCAGTTATCAAACATTAACTATTCCAGTCACTTGAAAGTTTACATTAATCCTCCAACATATAGCAAGTCACTATAATAGTTTTAATGTTGGAAAGCACTAACAGTATAAACACCATTCCACTTTGAGAAACTCAAAATGACATAATTGTACAACAAGAAAGAAATGTATTTCAGTACTTGTAAGGTGATAGGCATTTATGTTGCAATGCTGCTAACCTAATGAGCTACTAAAAAGCTTTTAACTTGTGCCAACATTAAGTGGCTTTTTTGGCCGACTATGCCTGAAAAAAACTTTTATTTTCACCTTGTCTTTCAGGGTTTCGGTAGATTTAGTGTAGGGATAACATTTTTGTTGTTGTTTAAGGGTAAAATTGAGTCGGCATTGAATTATACAATACGTGAAAATGAGCACATATGGATGAGAAGCAGAGAAAAGTACAGTCAAAAAAAGAAAAGTGAGGGAACACTATACAAAATAGGAATGGATACTGTACATACAGTATATTGATAATGTATGGCTGGCTCAGCTCTGATTAATTATGTAGACCCAGGAGAAAAATACTATCAAAGTTTGCAGAGTCAGTGCAATTTCTGTATACCATTATAGTGATCCCTACTCTTAAACTGCACCCAAATATTCTCCAATCCTCCTTTTCTGAGGATATTCACAGATGTGCTGCTGAGCAGTTTGTGCATGTGTGTGTGTGTGTGTGTGTGTATGCATGCATAAGTGATGCATTCAGACACAAATACATTGATCATATTAGAATTTCAGTTATGATTTACATTTCATGCTGACAGCTTGTTTTTTTTTTATCTCCAGGGTGTTGTGTTCTACCACTCTACCACTCACTCACACGACCGGTGCAAAAGGTCCTGTGATCTGGTTCCAGTTGGAAAAAAACCTTAACATGGTGCCATGGACTTTCCTCTTACTAGCACATACAGTACTGTACCCTTCAAACAGCCCATTTTGGCATTGGGTTGTACATAAAGGGGAAGCGCTCAGCTACACTGTAGGATGTGGTATATTGTATATTTTTGATGCAAAAAGGCCTCAGAGGGGGAAAAAGCAGTAAATAAGAAGAAGCAGACTCAACTTAAGCTGTCAATTACCATGACGAGGGGGAAGAAAGAAGCGTGGGCGAAAAGGGGCACGACCACATTTAATGAGAAATGACAAAAGCATCATAGCTGGTTAACGTTTGAATAAGAAATCAACTAAATGCTTTTGGCAAGACCACTACGTTTAAACTCCTAAAACATTATTTTGCTGCTACTGTTGTGACAAGGAACCTACAATAGAGCATATTTTACACTGCAGCAGAGTTTGGACTCACACATTCTACTGATTTTTTAAAAACTTTTCTTGAGTAGTTCTTGAGGTAAAAAACTGAACTCAGCTTTGTTGTAGGCAGACTGATAGAGCACAATTAGTCTGCCTGGACTATTTTATTTTCGTCTCTACTTTGGTTTTACAACTGCTCATCAATCTCATGTTAAAATTTTGTTTTTGTTGTTACTTTTAATGATCATATTTCAGTTCTTTTATGCAATTTACGAAGCACTTAGAATTGCCACTGTGTGTGAAATTTGCAATATGAAGAAAACTGTCCTGCTTTCATGTGTGTCCGCTCATTATGCTTTAGTACTCCATAGAGTCTGGCCACTGAGGTCAAAAGTGATTCCATGTAATGCAAAAGTATGCATATGACGTGGTTGAACTCTTTGGGTTAAATACAGTGGGGATGAAGAGGATCATTCATAGTTCCTTGACTAAACTGATAATCCTGTGACATTAAGCTGACAAGGCCACATTTGAATAAGCATACAGTAAATGCATTTGAGCCACACATTCCACTTAATGTGGCATGTAAAGAAATGAATGCAACATGTTTTCATATGATTTTTTCTTTCTTTATTGTGTGACAGAATGATTGTCACTAAAGCAGTGTTATAGCCTTCATCATATCCATAGGAGTATAAATCTGATGAATGAATACATTTAACTCAAAGTCACTTAGCTACAACATGTCAGTAAATCTGAACATCTGAATGTTCGCCTCAGCAGAAGGATGAATTTTCATTCCTGACACAGAGTGTAATAAAATGCTTCATGCAAAGGTCTCCTTTCCCCAGAATGACACAAGAGTGGAACTACAGTAAAGGAGAAAGTATACAGTGGATAAAATATGCTGTTTGACAAAATATGAATTATGCAGACAAGCTTCTTGACTGATTATCGTAAATATGATTTTGCACACCACACATCTTCTTTGATGGGTTTTCTTTGATGTAAAGTGGGAGTCATCTGCCCTTATATATTGTCATGTTTCAAAAGTGCAAATGTTTAAGAAAAACTGGAACACATCAGCTAGGATGAGCGGCAGTGACAAATTATAAGAAAATAGATAGAGGCTGCAGACAGTGAAATAATACATCTCAGATTATTTCTTCTCCTGCTAAACTAGAACATTCTCTTCTCATCAAGTGTCAATAATGTTTAGCCTCAAAACCCCAGAGGAATCTCCTGCTCATCCACCAGGACCAGACCGGGATTATCAGAGATGTGTGAACAATACACTGCACTGATTGCAAAACTCAGTGTCGCAAAATGACAAGAATTCACTATGTGAAACTCCAGGGGGGGAGCGAGACTTCTGTAAATTGGAAACCAGAGAAGTTTGACTCTTAAAATGCTCTCAGGCTTTCTTACTTAATGCAAGCAGACATATGCACTCTTGGGGGGAAAAAACACACATGCGCACACATACCACTGTAGACTTAATGCTGGTTCTCTCTTCTTTTTTCCCTCCTGGCTTTCCTCCTATAGCTCCTATAGCTCAATTAGTCTCTTTCTCCCCCTTGTACTCTTTCATTTCATAGAACTTAAAATGTTCACCCTTTCAGTAATTCTATCCTATTTTCCTCCTCTCTTCCGGTCTCCTTCTACTTCTACTACTTACTTTTAAAGTTTGGTTAGTTTTATTTACACGTAAAGCCCAAAATGAAAAATTTGCCCCAACGGGCTTTACAATACAGCATAAAACACCCTCTTTCCCTGAAAACTACAAAAACATATATAAAAATCCTCCAAATTGAACAACAAAATCCACAGCTTGTAACTGCTGTCGAGAATGACTTATACAAGCATTTTATAATCTGGCACCCTTATCATCAGGAAAACATTATTTGTCTGTGTCTCCATAAACCATAGCAATTCACTGTTAAAAACAAATTGCTTTTATGATCTGACAACATTTGGTTAAGGTTTGGTTGGGTTTATGCACAAACACGACTGTTAGGAAAAGAGCATGTTTCGGGTTAAAATAAGTACTTAGTTAAGTCTAGAAAAGCATCTTGGCTTGGGTTAAAATCACTACTTCATTGAGGTTTGGGGAGCGTCGTCATCGTGTTTACAGTAATAAAGCAGTAATAAAATACAGTACCATGTCTGTTGACCTGCCAATACACCCCGTCCTCGTCCATCTGCTCTATTACAATGTCACCTGACATTAGTTTTTTAGTCTCAAAAAACAACCTCTAATTGGGAAACAAAGAAAGAACTCTCAGGAAAGCAGAGAGGCAGAGAGACCAAAGGTAAGGCTGAGTCTGCTGGAGGGGGAAGATCCAAAATTGAGACATCCTTTCCTCTCTTCTCCATCCTTCTTCTAACTTTGTCTCCTATCTACTGCACTCTACACTCAGCACAATCCTCTTCCCAACTCTTTGGAGAGCCACAATCTGTCCTCTCCTCTGTCATTAAGATGCAGTGCTGGAAAGTGATTGCTGCTCCAGACCCCAGGGATATCTTTGAGGATCCACTGAAATAAGTGCTGCTGGTAATGGTTCAGCATACACAACAAGAAACATGAAGTGGGCAGTTTTTTTCACAGATGGCTGTAGACAGGGAGCAATTTCATACGATACGGCTTCCAACTTGTTTACAGGAAATATGTAATCCATCCCCTTTTTCAAAATGTGTTGTTCTGTGAAGGTCTTATTTTTTAAAAACAAATCCATCACATCTAACTCTAATTTTAAACCCGTTGTGAACTGCAGTCAAAATCCTCAGTTGATCAGTTATTCCTTCTGTCTTTCAAATAACTGTAGGCTTTGCAATACAGATGTAAAATCAGAGAAAAGTAAAAGTTTCCCAAAATACATGCTTATTATTATGTATTAAGGCAGTCTCATAGTCCCTAGCTCTGTCACTTGTTTCACCGGGAGCTATGTGCTTCCTAGTCTATATCAACGACGTTCCACTTCCGGGATTGCTCCATTGCCGCTGGAAATTCCGCTGGACTTCAATCTTTCCGGCCAGATGTCCGTTACCTTAGTTACCGTTACCTTACTTAGTTCGGTATTTATGGAATGGACCACCGGAGGAAAATAGGGGAGGGTCATGTCTTTTTATGTTTTTGTTGAGGGGAGGGTCATCCAACATTTTTTAGTCTGGGCGGGGGGGGGGGGTCACCCAACTTTTTTTTTCATGAAAAGAGCAAAATTTCAAAGTAGCTTGTTTGGTGCATATTTATCCATGTAGTTCTCAGTCTCGGCCCCCTAGCAGATGGGTCTGACCGCATACGCAGAGTTTGCGGGGGGGGGGGAGCACTGCCCCCTGGTGGCTGAAACGGGTAATTGCATTGTTTAAAAACTGAGTGGAATAATTACGTCTGGCATTACCAGATATTTTATAAATATCTTAAATAACACAAAACAACTAAATGGTGGTAGGTAATACATCTGATTTCATATACTGCTTTAGTAAAAAAAATATTACCTGGCTGATGATGGGAGCAGCAGGACGCAAAAAACAAAAGTTACTGTTGCACTTGTCTGGACATCTTGCCGTGCCAACCTTGCAATAAAGGTTTCCTAAATGCAATGTATATAAATGTGATGTCAGCTTACTAATTGATTGCGGGTTTTGGGCAGATTTAGACTTGTATACGTTTATTCCACTTTGTTTAAACGGCGAAGTGGAGAGGCCTCGTTCACCTGTTTGGAGCTGGCTGGTGAATGTGATGCTCGTATCGGCCTTGCTGGATAAACCGTGACTCTGTTTGTGGATCTACTGATCGCTGTGGATTACTTTTTTTTTTCCATGTCATTGGATTACGGCAAAATACGGATCTTTTTTTTTTAACGTGTTTTAACGTTTTATGGTGAGTTTGGAGAGGCATCTCAACAGACTGTAGGTCCAACACTGATTGTTCACCATTACATTTTAGTTGAATTTAAGCGTCTGTCTATTGCGTTCCCAAACAGCCGTGCCGCGATTGGATTTCATAAGGGCGAATTGTTAAATTGTTACAATGTAATTTAAAATCTGCTTTAAAAATAAACAGATGTGTTTTGGAATATAATGTTCAGCTTCGGCACCTTTACCTATGTGCTAAAATATACAATGACGAAGCCTAGTGACAAGTCCATAGCAACCAGTGTTGAATTGTTATTACCCAGTGTCCTTTGCTGAATGGTCTCAATGTTGTATTGTTTTATTTCATGTGAATACTAGTTTACTAGAGGAGGAACTTAGTATTTCAAGTAATGCAGTAATGCATGAAGTGTGCATTTAGTTTCCATGCTTATTGTGTTTCCACAACAATGTTAGTGAGTAAATCTACTGAAATGGCCACCACACCATAACAGAGGAGTGTGACGAGTAAGATGAGAATGCAGAGGTTAACTCCTATATATCATGGCTGTATAAATCAAATGGCATCTGTACTTCTTTGCTACATGCAAACTTGTATGTAAGGAGATTGTTGGTCCTCATTTTCAGATCATTTTGGAGGGACATAGGAAAATTAGTACTAATGAGGGGAGGGTCAAGTCTTTTAAGGTTAGAGGCCACAAAACTCCTCTGGTGGCCCCTTAATTAATTAATGAACAGTCCCTTACGCTTTCTTGGTGTTGGAATTTTAAACTTTGGTCGATTTATAAGCACTATGGTTAACAGCTCCTCAGATCTCTGCAGCGTAAATCCAGACAGCTAGCTAGACTATATGTCCAATCTGAGTTTTCTGTTCTGTTCTGCACAACTAAAACAACTTTTGAACGTTCCTTCCCGAGGTTCTTTTGCAGCGCGCGGTGGCTCTGCCCAGTGCTTAGCACCGTGCATGACGATTGTGAGTGGTTTAAAGAAATGCCAATAAACCAGAGCACGTTTTTCTCCCATCCCGAAATGCTGTGTGGACTAGCCAGACCCTCCTCCGCAGCGCTGTGGAGAAAGGTCTGGCAGTGAGACTATGTGCTTCCTAAATTAATCAGGTACATTAATTATATGACTCTTATTACCTTGTAGAGTTACAATGAAGTTTATATGGTAGCAGGTCAATCACATACTACCTGGAAGCCATGCATTTCTGCCATAATTGCATTTGGCAGTATTCAATGGTAAAAATGTAACAACCTTCGTTGTTGCACTGGAGTGTGAAGAGGATTGTAATTCAAAGTGCTTTGACGTATAGCTTAGTCATCAAGTCTAATACAGGAAAAGAGAGGGAGACTGATGGGACCGTGGGATACAGCAGAATGATAGCCATACAAATGGCTGAGCTGAAATCATTCACATTGTGGGTGTGTGCATTCATCAATAATAATACGTGAGGAAAAGGGTAGCTAAAGCAGGGTGCATTTGGTAGAAGTACACAAGACAAATGGCTGTAACACATCATATGTTTATTTTGAGATACGTTACAATCTGTCATCTACTGGTATCATCCTGGCATCTATCCATCTATCCAGCATGGGTATCGATATCCCTCCTGCCTGGTTAGGATCAATGCTTTGCACATAAAGATCCTTTGTGAACACAGGAAAGAAAATCCTTTTCTTTCAGTAGCCTCACTGAGCCCTCACCAAGCTCTCCTTTCTCTCCCTGAGCAGTTACCATCCATTAAGTGCCTGTCTCTCTTTCTCTCTTTCACTCACACAAATGTGATCTTCTGTGTCTCATCTCTTCCATTTCTCCCTTTCTATTTCGGTGTCTCTCCCAGTCTCTCCGTCTCCCTCTCTCCCTGGCCCCAGATGTGCAGTATCTCCACACAAAAGCGTTTTCCTCCTCCAGGGCACAATAAACAGTTGTTTGCAGTGTGGAATAACAAAAATTGTCACCATGGATACTCTGTCATCCCATGAGTGCTGAATGGCCCTTTCCGAGTTCTAAAAAGAGCAATTATCTGATGACATCAAAGACAGGCGACAGCATTAAAAAGCAAAGCGAGGGAATTGGGCCCAAGCCATTTATCAGACAGGTGGAGAGGGGGTCTAGTTCGCCTAATTCGGCCAGGATGATGGGCTTCAGGCAACACACCTAAAGGGGTGTGAGGCAGTTATATTAACATAGTCATTCTGCTTGAAATGACCTGGCTTCCATGAAATACAATAAGAAAGACCCACAGCTCCAGTGTATTCTTTAAATGTAGGCCAGGAGGGGGAAGGATATCTCGCTAAAAGCATTAACAGGATCACACTGCAACCGCTTTATTTTATTGCAAAACACCATAAATGGTACACTGATGACACACTCAGCCAACCCAAGTATACGTCAAACCTAATTATATATTCCTTAAACACAAAAGGACAGTTTCTAAAGGCAGTCCTTCTGTATGCACATCATTAATTTAAAGGCAAGCCACTAGAATGTATTTCCAGATAAAAAATGATTAAGTCATCTTTGGATAACTACTGTAATAAGAATAAGAAATGAATGTAAAATAATGGTTACATAGGCGACACTGTTTAGCATAAATCCTAAAATCATACACACTGTCCATTATTAAACCATATCAGCTTATGCGTCTCTCTGTACATGGAGCACTTTGGCCATTGTTTTCCAATCTTTCTTTGAGTACTTATCCATTTATTTAACTATATTGTCATGCACATACAAGTGGCCATCCCACATGGACTTACAAATCACAAAGGGGGCAACATTGCAATAAATTTGCAATGTCGTCATAACCTCATGCTACTATAGACTTAACTGACAACCCTCTTATTCCTTTCTTTTATTGAATTGGTCCTTTGAGAATACAAAATGACACATAAATCACCTCTCTATCATGCTGTTATGTAAAGCAAGAGTTTGTGGAGGACCAGTGCTTTTGTTTTGGGATAAAAGCAAGAAAGAAACTCCTTGGAAGAAGTTCAGACACCAGTGTTAGATTCAGTATAGTTTTACAATATCTGTACATAATGAGCTTCAAGTGAACCACAGGGGCCTTTGGGCAAATCAACATTGAAGGTTCTTGATATTTTCACTTTTTTTTAATTTTTCAGCATTAGAAAACTGATTGTAATGTTGCTCCCTTAAGAGCTAGGCTGGCATTTTCATATCATGGGAGCTGACAACTCTCAGAAATAATTTATAGTCCGTGGAGATCTCATCTCATTATAACCAAGCGATGATCTCTGGCAAAGTTCAACATAAAAAAATGAATTGCAAAAATGAAGAGTTTTCCAGAATTAGGATCATGTGTGACAAAACGTGGAAAGTGACTGATTTGCAGTCTCAGGAGACATAGAGTAAAATAAAAGGTAAACCTGAAATAGAGTACGAATGCATGATAGAAAGTATGTTTTAAGGAGAAGTAAGTCGGAGCTTAGATGGAGTCAGAAGAGAGCCAGAGAACAGAGTGAGACCCTACCACTGAATTAAGTGAAAAAGGAACTGGAGTGTGAGAGGAGAGATGGGAGTCAGGGCTATGGGTTGAACTGACACTGTCCTCATCAGAAATACTACAGCATCTGCAGTTTGTTCACTTAAATGACAATCTTAACATTCTCCTGACAAGCGACCTCTTGTGGTCATGAGGATTATGATTCTCCTCAATTGGAAACAAAGGCAGAGTCAGTTGGGTCACTTTTTGAATCATAACAAGTGTGAAAGTCGGTGTTTGAGCTTCTCTCAAGCTCTCTTTTTTCATTCTTCACATTACTTTGGTCACATTTTGTGCCTACCACTGAGTGTACCATGCCTTCAAGGAGAGACTGTCCACAAGTGTGCACCGTTATCCCCCATTCATAAGAATTTTCCCATTCCTCCCTTTTCTACGGCAGGCTTTAAGTGTGACCATTTGAAACCGATATCAACACTACAAACAAGTTAGTTTGAAGCATACTAAGACTTTAACAGCCACCAATGGTTGGCATTGTCACAATTTTTCTTTAACCATGATCTATTGCTAACCTCCCTAAGTAAGGAGTTTTAGGTTAAGGTGACCAGATTTCTGAGACAAAATCACACTGGGACATTTTCAGCTCAGAATCGTAAATACCTCCAAAACAGGTAATGTTTTTATCTTTATAAAACTTAAAACGGAGACACTGCCCCAGGGGGGTCACAAGACCTAGAGCTGCACTGGGGCACAAGCTCCCCTAGGGGGGTCCATGGGCATGCTCCCCTGTAAGAAAATGTTATCTATTTTAACGTTTAAATGCATCAATCTGTTGCACTTTGAAAAGAAATTCAGAGGTTAGACTTGATTATTCTTATCTATGGATGGAAATATTTGTGCTGTAGCCTGAACTATTTTGCACTTTTTAAGTGTAATTTTAAGGTGGAATAGTTTTTTCTTCATATTTTTGCATTAATGTCACTAGGAAGCATACCAGTAGAAATATATATTCATATTTGTAAGTAGGATGGGTAGTTGGGTGTACTGTGGAGTGGGTAAGACTGTTTTTAATGGCAGGCTAGCAGATACTGTTGACTTGCGCTAGCCTAGCACCAGCGAACTCTGCAACTGGAAGGACTGGATGAAAAGTGTTGAAAACGGTCTCCACTGATAAATAACAAACTGGCTAACTTGGAAATGAGGTCCTATGTCAAAAATTCTGAACCACCCCTTTAAGAAAACCTGAGTACAATTGCGCAAACCTGAACACTATGAAAACATAATTCAGTAACAAATTATGTTTAGTTATTGTTTTTTTGAGTTTAAAGGATTTCAAAATGAAGCATTTTGCCTTAGTGCACAACAGTGATTTACATCTGTTCTCAAAGGGTTGCTGTGTTTGATATTCAAGTAAACCAGCTTATTTAGTGCTGCTCAGACATAGTTATTCATCTGTGATTTTGTTGTTGGCTTTCCGGCAAACACATTTAAAACCTTTATAAAAATAAACATAAAGGGCTTTATGGAGGGCTTCATCTCCAATGAAACAGAGGATTAAGCCCAGGAACATCAAATGTAAATGAGAAACAACTTAGTAAGTCACAGGAGGTGTACAAAGGCAAAGCATATTAGATCTAAAAATGTACTTTCAGTTCAGTTGGCCTCGAGTACAGGACTGACAGGTTTGAAGTTCTGCTCAGAGGTCCAGTGTCTCTTTGAGCTTGAGTTCTGACACACACATAAACTGACAACTCTTGCTGTGAACTGTGTTAGAGAAGACTGTAGATGGACATCAAATAAACTGAGCATTACAGTGTGGTACAGTATCAGTGGAGAAGGTTGTTTGGGGTTTCTTGGTAGGTTCAGGCCTGTCAGAGTCAAGTTGGACATTTACAGACAGATGATTTGCTTCTCTGTATCTAATTTTAACTTTTCTCTTCCATCTCGTCGCTTTAATCAACACCATCATCATCATACTCATCATCATCATCACCACAATCCAATGTTGTAGTCAAGACTACCTAAACCGAGACCAAGTCATCACCAAGACCAGAGTGTATCGAGACTGAGACAAGACCAAGTCTTTGAGGGGTCGAGACCAAGTTCAGACCAGTGCAAGAGTCCCACACTGCCTGAGACGATAAAATGTGGAAAATACTAACCAAAGGCACTCCTCAAATTGATCTGAAAGATCCACATTTCCATAAAAAAACAAAATAAGATTCTTCTTCATTCACCTCTGTTATTGACGTAAAGTGTATCATTAGGAATGCCTTGATAAACATCAGCCATTAGTGTTACAATACCAACCCAAAGCAAAATTACATATTTGGTCATCACCATACACGCAGCGCTACAGCGAGTTGTCCAGGACAACTATGAAACTATATTAAGTAGTGTTCAAAGGGATCTGGCCAATTGGTCTGCGCTGCTGGCATCACTACGGTCCAGGATTGCTGTTGTTAAAATGAACATAGTTCCTTGTGTGAATTTCAATAATAAGTACAATGATCCCCTTATCCCCACCAATACATTTCTGGAAGAAACTTGATACCTTAATTTGGCAGTATATTTGGAATAATAAACAACCTAGGCTAAAATACTCTACCCTGCAACGTACCACAAACACGGGAGGCTTGGCCCTCCTCAAACTTAAAGTGTATAACAGAGCCTTTCAGCTACGGGCCCTCAGAGTGTGTATGGAACCCTCCCCATCTACAGTTCCTTGGAAAGAAATAGAGCAACACCTCATTGGAAGTCTAAGACTGCAAGACCTTGCCTTTGCAGGTGTGTGTCCAAAAATGTGTATGCTAGCTTATGGCCCTATTATCACCAACACATTGACCAACTTTAAACAGGTGGAGGAGCAACTACGCCACACCAATAAGTAGCATTTGAATACCCCAATATGGCACAATGCACACTTAATGTCTGGTAACAAAACTTTTGCTTGTAAGCAGTGGAGTGACACAGGTATTTATACTTTAGACCAGCTATTCAATGAGAAAGGTATGTTGAGTTTTGAAGACCTGAGAGCTAGTTTTGAGGTCCCCAGGACATCCTTCTACTTTTATCTGCGCTTAAGATCAGCACTAAAATGTTATGGAGTGCCATGGGGAAATAGTCTTGAGGCGCACTCATTAAATGGTTTGTTGATTTTCCTGTGAGAGGATTAGTGTCTAAATTTAATGCTAAACCGATGCAAGTATCCATAGGAGAACTCCAAATAGTAAATAAATGGGAACGAGAGCTGAGTCCTAAGGGGAACGCAATTAATTGGGAGACAGTTTGGGACATTTTCCACTGTTCCAAAAACCCAAATCACCAGTATATCCACTTCAACATATGCCATAGGACATATTGGACTCCTCAGAAGAGATACATCTATAAAGTCATTCCCACTCCCTATTGTACTTTCTGTCAACCTGAACAAACTGGAACTTTCCTGCATATGGTCTGGGAGTGTGAACAGGTGCACGAGTTTTGGAATAAAACAACGTCAATAATATCTGATGTGATAGGATGTCAAGTTTCTACTGACCCGATTGTTTTGTTACTTAATGACGACTCTAAATTACACCTGCTTGGGAGACAGAGGAACATTTGGCTAGCTGGCTCAACTGCAACCAAGAAAATGATAGCTCAGCGCTGGCTCCACCCTCACTCGCTTTGTATAAAACAGTGGTTGGTGTATTTTCTGAACATAGTTATGCTTGAGCTCTCTACAGCAAGGATTAACAAAGCCAAATCATCAACTATCAGCCTATGGTAATGTATACATAAATGTGTGAATAATTTGGTGCTCTTAGCATGATAATGTGGTATATGTTTGTGGTCTGATTACTCTGTAGTTTATGTAAGGACATTTAAAAAAAAATAATTCAGGTTAGTTTTTGTACAAAAGAAGTAAAGTTAAAGGGGTTAAAGTTAAAACTATACGCAAAAAAATCCTTCGACAGTGAGCTGTGTTCTCTATCTTAAAGGCCCGGACACACAGAGCCGATAATCGGCCGTTAGACAGTCTGGCAAGGTCAGTGACTCGAGTCTGTTTGGTGTGTTCCGTGCTGTCGTCCGTCTGAGGGGCCGTCGTCCTTCATTTTGGCCGATTTGGCACTGCCGGTAGTCGGACTCAAATGACCCATCTGATTGTTAGAGTGCTAACCCGGAAACGGGGAGTGGAATGAGCGTGACCTGAGTCTCTCAAAATCTGACGAAAATTGTTTAAACTGACCTTTGTTGATCTGACCTTCTGTTGACAGATTCAGCAACTGCATGGCCTATTTCTCGCTTAAAATGTTTTCAGAAACACGTTTCAGTAAACTATTTTAGTACAATATGAGATTATATTCGGAAAAAGCCGCCATGACAGTCTGTCTTTAAATTTCCGGAGAAGCAAGACCCACGTGACGCATCCGTCCAATCAGCTGCCGGTTTTAATTTTTGGGTGAGAATACAGATTAGCGCCGCCTGCTGTTATGGAGATGTATTAAATCTGGTCTCTTCGGTGTGTTCTGAGCCATTTTTTTGACCAACTCGGGGAGACTGATCAGTCCAACTGCCTTTTCTGCCGACAGTTGGCCGTGTGGTTGGTGTGTAAGCAGCTTTAGATGTATTTTGGTGAAGAGAAAGTCATATACGCACACATTTAAATAATACTTACCGTAGGAATTATTTACACTTCATCAATTACACAACATACATGCACTCCATCTATTACTCCATCATCCTGTTTCTCACTCTATCCATCACTCTCTCTGTTTCTCTCCTTGCATATGTCCCACAAGAATACTTCTTTAACAATTCTTTCATCTCATCCATGTCAGTCATCTTCTTTTTCATTCATCTGTAATCTTGGATTACATTTATATTCTTGGCTCCGAATGCTTGTCACATTGTATCTTGTCTTCTTTCTCTCACCAGCTCAGGAAGAGAAAGAGAGAAGAGTAGCCAGAGATCCCATGCTCACGTTGCATTTCTCTCACAAATGCTAAGGCTATGGATGTTAACGCAAACACACATAGAACTGTTCCAGAAACAGAAACATGCTCCGTGCTCCCATTCACTGTTATTCCTCTCAGAGAATGTGTTAAATCTATGAGCTGTTCTAAATACATCAATCAACGTTAGACCATACAGTAGAACCTCAGTAAAGTTTAATGCATTAGGTTTTTAGTTTAAAGTTACTTAGGTCATAATATAAATGTTTCATTGCTGTTAATTCATCATATTGAGAATAGTATTTGAAGTCCTGATGTAAAAAAAACAAAAAAAAACGTTATCCGATCACCCAGACAGCAGTAGGTGCACACAGCTTAAACAGCTAACAGATTTGAAAATTTAAGGACTGGTTGATTAATTCTGAAAAAAAGCCAAAACGGTTGGTACCATGCCAGAAATGTCCAATGCTAGGTATTCTAAAAGTTTAAGGATGCAGGAGCAGATTTATGAGGTCGCTAAGCTTCCTTAAGATAAACTACACAGATGTTGACTACACAATATGTTTTGTTGACAAAAAGCATTGTAGTATACCAGATTATGTCAAACTGGCTTCATGTGTCCCTCTCCTATTCATAATATAATTTAATTATAATATTTCAAACTCATAACGCAATCCTATCTCATTTCTTTACCTGTATGTTCTTCAGATCAAGTGCTCCAGTCTGTAATATACGCAGACTTTACTGCAGAGTTGTCCCTCTTCACAGCCATGTTAAAATTATTTACTGGCTGAATTGGCATAGCCAGATTTTAAGGCTGGCTCACAGGCCCAGCTCATTTGATTATTCACATTATCAAAGTCCTGCCAAAATCAAAAGGTGACTGAGTGAAGGAAAGTGAGCAGAGACAAGCTGAAAGGAAGCAAAAGACATGTAAAGTATTTTTAATCCAGCTCGCTAAATAGAGTCGATAGGTTGACAGATGTGCAAAAATAGATTCTTTGGTATAAAAATGTAGGTTCTATTTAAAAACTGATGTCGTATGGAATAATGATGGCAGCAATTGGTTTTGAATTTCTACCTTTGTCTTTTTCTGTGAGTGCTGTCATTGGTTCTCCAGTGATGTTGTGAAACTCAAGATACAATGGTTTGTCCTTTTAAACACATGCTGCAAAAGGCAAAGTAGTATACAGAACACCAGCAAGATGTATAAACGTATGTTGTGACCCCAGTCACAAACTCTTTGAGACACTCCCCTCTGGCAGGACACTGAGGTCCATCAGGACCAAAACCTCACGTCATATGAACAGCTTTTTCCCCTCCACCACTAGCCTTATTAACAAGGCCCGGAAACCACCCTGACTCTCCACCTTCATGCCATTGTTCTCTCTCTGCTGTAAGGCTCTTTGCTCTTTATTTTTTATTTATATCTTTATTTATTCTTTATTTTTAACTTAATACATACTGTGTAAATATACTTATACTTATATTGTTTGTACCTATACTTATATTGTTTAATATTCAATCTAAAGAATGTGTGATGTGCACCAACAACACCAAAACAAATTCCTTGTATGTGTTAAAAAACGTACTTGGCAATAAAACCCTTTCTGATTCTGATTCTGATTCTGATAATATAAGACCTGATTTAGACAGCTATGAATGTCTGTACTGTACTGTAAATGTAAACAAAATAATACGGGTGTGCAAAAAAGAGAGTTTGGGCAGATTTCGGATTTTATAACCTCGAAGGGAAGACGGAACTTGATAGGAATCATGCTATATGCAGGCTTTGCAAAGCGAAAGTTAAGTATTTTGGAAACACCACAAACTTGAGAACTCACATGGTACGCCATCACCCAGAGATAAACTTTAGATTAAAGACAGCCTAAAGTACCTCAACACTCAATGCTCTAAACTCCCACCGAACTCTGAACGAAAAGATCTTTTTATTTAACAGTTTTATTTTATACTTGAATTAAATGTATTTGAAAGCTGGCCAAAGCTTGGCACTTTGCAGTTTTTAGTTGCAAAAGCTTTTTTTTTGTATGAAGACATATAAAGTAATATCAAAATACATTTCATTTGTTGTGTTTCTTTTCTTTTAAATTGTATGTCTACTGTAATCACATGGGAAAAGTAACTACATTTACATACTGTGAGTCATTTTTTTAATCGAGAATTGTTTTTGAATCGAAAATCGATTTTGAATTGAATTTTGAGCCTAAAAATCGATATTGAATCGAATCGTGCCATTTTCTGAATCGTGCACCCCTACAAAATGATATCCCTCAACAAAACATTTAACCCCCGACTCCACCAAGGGTCCCCACCTTGTCAGAAGGCGAAGAGAGGAATTCCCTTGAGGGATAAGTGACCCTTTCACATTGGGGGTTTTTTTTGTTTATAGGAAAATATTTCATGTCCACATTTTGTGGTCAGCATGATACAAACAGCCATGTCCAATGAGGACTTTCTGGCTATATATGTTTAACCACAAATTGTACAATTCCACACTGTTACATGTACAACTGTATTAGTTATGACTATTGAAATGGAGTGTTCTCTGACTATTGCATTGGCATGTTTGAATTTCCATTTTTCCACGTTCCTAAACCCAACCAGTTGTTCTTTTCCTGAACATAATCCAACCCCGTTCTTCTTTTCCTAATCCCAACCATTTTTTTTCCTAAATCCAACCCAACCCCATTCTTCTTTTCCTAATCCCAACCGTTTCTTCTTTTCCTGAACGCAACCCGCGTGTGATGTAGCCTCGCGATAACACGTAGCCTGACGATAACACGCCACTTGGCTTTAGGAAAGTGGCACATCCCAGGACATGCCACTTCCGCCTGTCACATGCCACTTAAAAATCTAACTCCTACTGGTTTAACTTGCAGCACAACGAGCGCAACTTGATGCCACATTGCAAAGGTAGATGACTGATTTGCTTTATTCCAAAATGTTTAAATGCGTAATTCTCGCATTTGTTCGTCGTTAAAAATGCTACCACTATCAATATATAAATATAAGTAACGCAAATTACTGAATGTTAACATATGGGCTACTTTTTCGTGTTAAATGTACTTTTGCCGTCAATGGCTAGTTTCTGAAGTTGCATTTTATGCTGCCTTCAGGTGCTATTGGAATTATGGTAAATACGAGTAGCTAAATGGAATTTGCACATAGACACCCCCTCAACTCATAATTTTGGGTGGAAAATTCGGAGAAGCAGGTGAGAATAAACCTTGCGTCCACCTTTTGTCATTTCGCTCTGACAACAAAGCACTTCACACACAAACATCACAAACTCATAATTCCAACTTCACAAATGGTAAATAGGAACTTAGCACACGAAGGCAGCATAGCATTTTTCTGTAGATAACGTAAACTGTTTAATATATAACGTTAACCGTGTGTTTAGCTTTATTGTGTGCAGCCATGGATGAAGACGAGAGGCATCATTTGAAGCCATTCAAGTTTGTCTTTCACAAAATGGAAGATATGTGGAAGTTTCTGGAGGAAATCGCGGATAGGCGGCACTACTTGACCTACTGTGAATGCCAAGAAGACAGACAGAAGTGCTGCTGGTTCTCCTTCTCTCTCCCCTTTTTACTCCTCTCCTGCTGTGTTCTGTGTTTACGCTGATTTGCAGATTTGCAGTTTTTAGTATAAGTTGGCTGTTGGTCTTCAAGTTAAAGTGTTGACGTTACTGTCAATTTGTGTAAAATATTATAATAATAGGCCTACATACATTCTTTATTAAATATATTGCCTGACTGTGGTACTGCGTCATACAGTAATATGCTTTGCTGTGCATTTCTATCCTAAATATAGGACTTATATTTCTCTTTTTTATGAGACATGTATAAGTCACTTTGATATTTTTTTTTAAATATTTTAATAGATTGACAGACCTAATATATAGACATATTTTAAATGCACGGGTATTCGAGCGGTACCAGCCGATACGGTATCTGAATCAGGAAGCAAAAAATGGTATCAGAACATTTCTAATACTTTTTTATCTGTTATTTAACATCATCTCTAATGTCACCTAACATACCAAATTAAAACCTTACATTTCAAAGTGCATGGTAGAAGAAGGACCATTTATGTATTTCATACTTTGCACAGTATAAGGGCGGAGTATTACATTTCATGGAGCAGAGTCCTTTAAGATCAATATGAAAACGAATATGAAAGGGCAACAATTACCCGCAGTTTTATTTCTTGCTCTTGGGCTGAGGCTCTGAGGTTACTTACAGTGTGTGTGTGTGTGTGTGTGTGTGTGTGTGTGTGTGTGTGTGTGTGCGCGTTCCTGCCTGCCTGCCTGCGTGCGTGTGTAAGGCAGAGACAGATGTTGTTACCGGCCAAGCTTAGAAACTGCCAAATATTGTAAACTGCTCATGTGCAATTGATTAATTCAGTTTGAGACCTCAAGCAGGTGTATTGATTAGCTTTGCAGACAACAGGTGGCAAACTTGAAAATAGAACAAGGCTTTTTTACATTTGCTTGTCCTTGGATTTAGTTGCCATCCTTCATTATCCATTTCTTATGACTTTACATATTATGTCAGCATTTTATACCAATATTTAGTACTGCTATAGATTCAGAAATTGCTTCGCAGCCAAGCCTTGGAGAAAAGTGTTTCCAATTATTTTTCCTAGTTATCATTTAGTGTGAGCGTATTGGAGTTTTAGTTTGGAGGGTAAACCAATGTGAAAATGGAATTGTTGATGTGTGTGTGCATGCACGGATACATCCATGCCGGGTGTTTGTGTTTGTGTGTGTGTGTGTGTGTGTGTGTGTGTGTGTGCATTGTTAACTACAGACTTTATCAGGGGTTTTCAGTCAGTGCATGGCCTACTGTAACGATGACTCCTCCACCTCCAGCTACCTGGATGATTGGTTTGACTGTGATCAATAAACAATCAATCCATGGCCACTGTGTCACTGCAGACTTTTCTGTGACAACTGAGTTGTGTGTGTGTGTGTGTGTGTGTGTGTAGTAGTAGTGGTGTAGGGGGTGGATGGGGTTGGGGATTTGGGGACAAGCCTGTTAAGATCATTCTCCTGTGACAGACCACTCGCTCTCATCCTTTCTGCTCTCAAAGTCAACTCATCGCGCTCTCATTTCACACTTGATGGCAAATGGAAGGGGGGAAAGAAAAACGAGGAATAGGGAAGAGTGAGGAAGAGCTGTGGAAAAGGACAGTGAGGAGGAAAGATGGAATGGAGAAGGGCGGGTCAAGAGGGGTCACAGAAGGGCAAATGAGAAAAGCTGTTGGGGGGCTGGAGAGATGAGTAGAAGAAATGGACTAAAACAGAGAAAATGCTTGTATCAGAGCAGCGGAGCTGTTGTTTCTTGTTGTTTTTAAAGATGTGCTTTGATTTTATCATTTGCAAAGGTAAACAAACGTGGTGCCATGACAGGGGCATATGACTTAACGTATCACTGTATCTCACCAATGGGTGAAAGTGCAGACATTTTCTGGTGTGAATTAATATTTTGAGAAGTTGGCTATTGATCAATTTACATACTACTAACAATGATTGGGTGTTGGTGAATACTACTACTAATAATAATAATAATCTCTCTAATACAGTAAATTGGGGAACCTCTGTGTGTGTGTGTGTGTGTGTGTGTGTGTGTGTGTGTGTGTGTGTGTGTGTGTGCGCGCGTGCACGCACGTGCATGTGTGTGTGTGTGTGTGTGTGTGTGTGTATCTGTCTTTGAAATATCTGATCTAACCGTTCATCTAATCTACTTCACACTTGGTTTCCTGGGTACCCAGGTTCCTGGGTTTGGAATTTGGAGCAGTTTTTACTGTATGTTAAAAAAAAACATTCACCTAGTCTAAATATTATACGATACCTAACTAATATATAAAGTCTAGCACCAATTATATTCAAATACTGCTTGCACATTAAGTTATCAATGATGCCACACTTTTACTTGTAATTAAGTAGGTCATGGTATTGCTGCCTTTGCTTAAGGATCTGAATATTTTTATTCACTACAGCCTTCATCATACTCACATAACTGGGAGCTGCCTAGTCTTCTCTTGTTGGCCACTTAGACATTTTGGGTCAAATACATTGATCAAGGGCGTTTCTAATGAAGTTGGAGCTGTATTTGTATACTACTCATTTCCTGAACTTGAAAATTCAGTATTCAATTCCTGAAATTCAGATGAGCATTCCTCCAGTAACATGCCCATTATTTAACCTTTTCAGTACACTCTGTTTGCATAAATTACTTTGCTTTGCTGGATAGCTTCAAAATGTGAAGGCCAGTATCTATAGAGGGAGGACTTCCTTTAACTAAGAAAAAAAATCTAAATTGTGTACTCTCCCTGGAGCTTTAATTACACATTTAACCAAATACTTCAACTATAGAGTCAAAACCTTTGCTTATTAGAAATGCAGACTGGATTGTATTGATAAGGAAACTGCCGTTTCAGTGATTAACTATTAAAGTAGCCCCACATCATCACGTACCCTTCACCATATGGCATGGGGTACTTTCCATAAAATCATCTCTCAATGCAAATCAAACCAGCTATTAGGCTAACTGAAATAAAACCATGCCAATCTCTAGGTATGGTGAAGGGTATGTGATGATGTGAGGCTATTTTAATTCCAAAGGCCAAGGGAACTTTATCAGGATGCATAGTATCCTGGATCCATGAAATAACTGGCCTTTAAAAATAAAAATCTGCCTCCCTCTATGAGAATTTAACATAGGGGTGTACTTACTTATGCCCCCTGTATTTTAAGGACGAACATTTATTTATTTACGATACATTATTCATTCACAAAGAAAATTGGTGTCCTTAAAGGTTGGGCTTTTCCTCATTTTTCTAATTAAGGCATTAAGATCAATTTCCAAAAGATTATTTTTTTATTCCTCTTTTTAGTCAACTTTAGCATGGGTTCATAAACTTATGAGTGCCACTGTATATACTATACATACTGATTCTACGTGTATTAACAGTGAAAGTCATACATTTAATTTTACCTGCTAAAACATTTTCCCTCGTCTTTTATCCCAACATAGAAGGGTGAGGCATTTGAAAGCTGCTTTCGTGTTTGGACATGGTGACACACAGAAAGGACAATGGGGTTGTCTCATCTTAAGCTGCTTCCTTTATTTTGTAAGATATTTTTTTTCTTATTTATCTATGGATAAAGTCAGAGATGAGATAGAGAGGAAGGGGCAATGGGAGCAAGAGAGAGTGCATAGTTTTTCTGTGTGTCTGCAATTTCCCCCAAAAAAACAGGAGAGAGACTGTGCCAAGCTTCAAACGACATGGTCTGTTCTTTGTTCTGTGCCATAGTGTTTGCACTGGAAGCTTTTTATGAAAAGTCTCTCTATGACTCAAGAGCTCCCACTCTGTGCCTCCATCCACTTAGATTTATTTCAGGGTAGACTGACGGCACTCCACTTGATCAAGGGATCAAACCGAAACAGAACAAATCAAAGAAATTCGAAATTCTGCTATTTTAGGAGTATTAACTTCAAACTACGTCATCCACAAATGCCACTTCACTTTTCGCACACCGCCGGGTGGACGTGCGAGAAATCAAAGCTGGGTCTTTTTTTATTGAGAGATAGACACAGACAAGACAGAGATGCAGAAAGGGATGAGATGAAGAGGGACACTGCTGCTGCTTCCCTCAGCCAACGCTTTTAGTGAGTGTGCTATAATTTTCTAAAACAGGAAGAGTGACTGCATCAAGCTTTAAACAGCAGGACCTGCTCTTTGATCTATATATTTTCATGAAAAGACTTCATCTGTGCCTTAAGAGTTTCCAATTTGCCTTCTGCCTTTAATATTTAAATGAATAGAAATAGCTTCAGATTCAGCCTTAGCACACAATTACATGTTACACTGTGCAATTAGAAATGTACTCATTTGCATATTTGCCTGAGGCAACAAAATTAAGAGCACCTGAATGTATTGACCCCAAAATGTTCAGAGAACAGGATGAGTCATTCAGATCAGGGTTAAGAGAAGGACTGACACAAAGGGTGTTAAGGCTGTAGTTTCGACCCAGAACAAACAGATACACGCAGGACACAGAAAAACAGTTTTAATAAGTATTTAAATACTCAGGAGATGTACAGCTGAGACTGAGCTGGGAGGCTTTCGGTGACTGGACTGAAGCTCGAGGGGAGTCAGGAGTGGAAGATCCGGAAAAAATCCCAGAATAGGATCCAGGTGAAGCTGGTGGTTAAGTCTGAGGGTAATGAGGCAGGCAGCACGGTGAAGCACGACAGGTAGGAAGCAGCTAACCAGCGGAATCTGAACAAAGGAACTGGAGTTAGACAGAATACTACACAATCACAAATGCTGCTACCAAACACGAGCAGGGATTCTGAACCAAGTTACCACATAGGTGTATGTAACGATCTGGCACTGAAGAGGTGAACAGCCCGAGTCTAAATACTGCAGGGGAGAATCATGGAATGTGCATCAGCTGTGTAACAGAGCAGGGATGAATAACCACGCCTCTTGACCTAGTTCCTCTTGACACGCCCCTTGCCACTTGCAGGTGGAGACAAACAGCACAGACAGACACACAGGGGAAAAGGGAGATACAAACACACAGGATGGGGAAAAAAGGCAGCTGACCCACAACAAAGGGATGGCTGATGGTGGAATATAACTCACTTCCCTACAGTCTCCAGGGAGTAACGGAGATGTATTTACAATTTGTAAACTTGCCCGTTATTGGACTTTGTTTTACAATGCAAAGAAAGACATCACTGCATGCCAATGAAGTTCATCTCACTGTGGCTAATGAGCAGAGGAGGACTCATCTGCATATCATATCAAGCAATACTGTATATATTATATATTATATATAAATATATTAAGATTTCCAAGAGATATACAGTATTACTGCAAGCCACAGTCCCCACCTGTCTGAAAACCGCCACCATAATCCCTACCCAAAACCACAAACATCAAGTAGGACACTTCAGACCCCAGACACTCCCTGTTCACTACCCTACCCTTAGGCAGACTGAGAACCCCCAGCACATGCACAAATAGACACCGGAACAGCTTCTTCCCCAGAGCTGTGAACATATTACAGAAATCATACACACATCCACACATACAAACATAAAAACATACACACATCCATCCCTTGCCCCCTCAGTGCAATCGGACTGTGCAATAACTGCTGTGTTTACTGTTTTCTAGCTATTTATTATAGCTTTTTTTTGGCCATAGGGACTGGTAGGAGGGGTAAGGGAGCAGTGTTGGGGAGTAACGGAATACATGTACCGGCGTTACGTATTCAGAATACAAATTATGAGTAACTGTATCTGTGTCTGTTACAGTTACAATTTAAATAGTTGGTATTTAGAATACAGTTACATTGTTGAAATCAATGGATTACATGACAATACTTCTCTGTTTCACAAGTTTATTTACTCTCTGAATTCACTCTCTGCAACTCCATGCATTTCCCAGAAGCCCCAATATGAAATGATAGAGGTAGAGCTGGAGCCGGAACCGGCACAACAGAGCCAGGGCAGGAATGCGTTTCTATCTTGGAAATTCAAACAGTATTTAACATTAAAGAAAGAGAAGGGAGAACTAAAGATAACTTTGCAGTGCAACCTCTGCTTGCCAGCAACCAACCTCCTTTGAGTGTCCAAATTACTCCACCTCCAACCTGAAGAAGCATCTTAAAGTACGTTTTTTTTTTTTTTATTAGCCAAGGGTAGTCGTCTGCTGTAGTTTTACTGGTCACCTTGCTATTTTATAGTTGACGTGCGACTTTACATTCTCCTACGTGCTGATTTACTAGTCCCAGAGCCGTTGAAAGACTGACTAGCCCCGTTTGACATGCTAGCTAAAATTAGCTCATGGTAGCTTAGACTGCGGTTAGATTTTTGTAGTATGCAGTTCGGGACTACAAATCAAAAAATCTATCTGCTTGTTTCAAGACTGTATGGCTGCAGCCTGGAGCATCCCGTGTCATGCCGTCCCCGAGCTTCTACTTTTCAAAATAAAAGCTTGCGTCTGGAATAAAATCCCCGAGCTTCTACTTTTCAAAATAAAAGCTCGCGTCTGGAATAAAATACTTCAAAATACTTTAAAAAATATCTCTCTTACTTTTCAAAGTAAAAGCTTCCCCGAGCTTCTACTTTTCAAAGTAAAAGCTTGCATCAACTATCATGCTAATGAATAAAATACTCTATATATTTGGTGTTTTTTTAACTAAACCGTAACGGCAATCATACAAATGAATAAAATACTTAAAAATATATGTCTGTCTATAAAATAAATGCAGATTATAGGCAAACAAAAAAATTCATTCTATGGCTGCAACCTGGAGTCTCCCATCTCATGCCCTCTCGCCTTGCTGATAACCAATTGTATTTGCAGCAATGTCCCAGTGAAGTGTGAAAACAATATACACTATAAAAATAAAAAGTATTGGAAAGAGTGTAACATGTTATTTTTGTATTCTTGTGTGTGAAGATCCTTGTTATCCATCCTCAGGAAATCCGGTCAGTGTATGTTTTGGTCATTAGATTTTCATTTCATTAACCGATATTAAAAAACAAAAAAAACTTGAAAATTTGATTTTCGTTTTAAAATACAAAATTTAAAATTGAAATACAAGGCGTTTTTTCCTTTTCCTTGTCAAAAGGGAATGTGAACATTTTAAACATGCTTCGACTTTCATTTCCTATTTCATATAACAAAAAATGAAATCACTAGAAAACAGAAATTAAAAAATGCCTTTTTCTTTCATATTCTGCAAAGAAAAGAAAATAGGAATAAAACACGAGCGCAGCAGTTTCGTCTGATTCCCAGCTGAGCTAGAGCGGGTAACGCTAGCTCTGCAGACGGACCAGAGTCAGTCAACACCGGGGAGCGAACATAGAGCGGTACCAGGGACCCAGGTCATAGGTCTGGTGGCTAGCTGCTAGCTAGCTGTAGCGGCAGCAGCGAACATTATAACATTAGACCCAGCACCGGAGGTCTGATCCCCATGATCTGATCCCGAACCGCCGGTGACTTTCTGCCAGATCAGCAAGCTTAACGACAACAACAGAAAGTTTGCTGGGATCAGACTTTGGCGCTGTACGGTAACGTTAATGTAACAGTAACGTTACAGCCGTGAACTGAAAGTCTATTTCCTCAGCTAGTTTGACTCTCTTCGGGCAAAGCTGTCTGCTGCGGGTAGAGACAGAGAGTCAGAGGAAGGCAGGGAGAGAGGGTAATAAAGAAATGTATCGAATCGAATGACCAAAACATACACTGACCCTCCTTGATTGCAAACGTGGTCACGAACTTACCCGTGACTCCATCTGGAAAATAATTTGCGATTTCGTATTTTGGCCCGCTGAACTTACCGTTGGACACACCTCGGCATGAGACGGAATGGCATGACATAGGACGCAGCCATACCCGCCTCGCTTGTTTAGGTACACATTCAGCCAGTTGAAACAGAAGAACACACCAGAATAGGCCTGTTTAGTAAGCTGTATGTGATGGCCGTATTCCTACACTTATAAAATGCAATTTAATGTGGAAGTAATCCAAATTACTAAAAGAATACGTTACTCAGATTGAGTAACGTAACACGTTACAAATTACATTTCTGGGCATGTATTCTAGGGTGACCAGACGTCCCAGGTTTCCGGGGACAGTCCCCGGTTTCGGTGACAGCTGGAGCTGTCCCCGGAAATGTCCCCGGTTTTCACTGTGACTGACAGACCCGAAATTGGAATGAAATAGTCGTGCACCCTACATGCACAGGCTCAAGACAGCCAGAGCAAGCACTGCTCAGAGCTCAGAGATGTTTTAGAATGCCCATTTTACGATGCTAATATTACTGTTTATTTACATGGAGTCTGGTGGGTTCAGCGCAATTTCGCGGACTTTTTATGTTTTAAAAAAAGGATCTTACTCTTTTAACAGAAAGGTCGACCTCCTTAGAAATCCTTTCCATAATGTTGTCAGACACTTAGAATATTAATCTGAGCCTGTCAGTGGCAAAGCAAGCACTTTTATGAACGTAAAAACAAGCTGTACAATTGACGTCCTATTAACTTACATTGTAGCTTGTTTCGCTGTTAACCCCATTGCTGTGACAAATTGCAAGAAAATTATCATTGAACTTACATGAAATGTTATCATATTTGCATTCTGCATAAATCTCTGCACACCCATTACTCTCTGTGAAATATCTCACAAACTCTTCACTCAACACATGCATCAGTACAACAAGTGGTCCCTAAGTAATCCGGTTTTGAAATTGCAACAAAATTTCTACATGGTCTACAACTTTATAATGTATTCTCATGTAAACTATTTATGTCAGCACAGATATTTTTTGTAAATTGCTTAGCTAGTGTATTCTACCATAATGGTTAATATATTGCCAGATTCCAGACAATCCCACTTACTTATATATATCCCACTTACAAATATAAATATATATTTCTACTGGTATGCTTCCTAGTGACATTAATGCAAAAATATGAAGAAGAAACTATTCCACCTGTGTGTGCATGGTTAAAATTCTGAAGTGCAAAATAGCTCAGGCTACAGCACAAATATTTCCATCCATAGATATATGAATAATCAAGTCTAACCTCTGAATTTCTTTTCAAAGTGCACCAGATTTATGCATTTAAACTAGGGCTGTCAAAATAACGCGTTAATTTCGATTAATTAATCTGAGAAAAAATAACGCGTTAAAAAAAATTAACAGATTAATCCATTCCATATTGACGTTTGCATACAGACGAAAATCTGGTACCACTGATATGTCTGCGCTTCTCTCTGATGCTCTGAAACAGACGTTACAGGAAACAAACCCCGCTGCATGTGACGCTAGTTAACACAATACTCAACAGCAGCTAACGTTAGCCTACCGCTAGTTAGTAGCTGGATTAAACATGGTTAAAATGCTGACAGCTAACGCTAAACGGTGTAAAGTTTGACTGTGTTTTACTGTAGAGGATTCAACACCGGGATGTAACAATCTGTAGCTGCCATCGGAGAAACAACACAGCCGGTGCGTTCAATGAAACTGGTAAACTACATCCTCGTGGTGCATTTGAAGTTATTGTAAATGTCCTTTTCCTATCTGGTTGTTGTTTTTGTCGTTCAAAAGCAATTTACTAGTGAAATAAGTTATTGTTATACATTATTATTAAATCATTTAATTTTGACCATATGGCCTTAGCAATAAACAAGCCGTTCTTTAATGTCACCAACTGTTGTTTAGTACCCTTTTTTTTTTACTTTCTTAAAAAGTATCGGTTCAGGCACCGTTAATTATGTATGCGATTAATTTCGATTAATTAATCACAGAGTATGTAATTAATTAGATTACATTTTTTAATCGATTGACAGCCCTAATTTAAACATTAAAATACACAAAATTTTCTTACAGGGGAGCATGCCCATGGACCCCCCCCCCCCCCTAGGGGGGCTTGTGCCCCAGTGCAGCTCTAGGTCTAGTGACCCCCCTGGGGCAGTGTCCCCGTTTTAAGTTTACAAAGATAAAACAATTACCTGTTTTGGAGGTATTTACGCTTCTGAGCTGAAAATGTCCCCGGATTTTGTCTCATAAATCTGGTCACCTTAATGTATTCTGTAACAGAATACGTTTTGAAAGTATCCTTCCCAACACTGTAAGGGAGTGATGCAAGCACGGCAACAGTCTTTATAGCCTCTTATTTACAAGACCAGTCTGAGAGACCTCCAGCTTACAGCGGGGTCTCTGAGCATAACTGGCCGAGTGAGGAGCTAGCAGCAGGGGCAGGCGCCTGCTAGCTGTCGCCTCACTTCATGGAGCTCATGAAGCAAATTGTCAATTCGGCATCAATTTTTGCAAGACTGCCTATAAACAGTAAACAGTAAACTCTAAACAGTTAATTTCTCGCCTAAAACGTTGTCATAAGTGAAATTAGTAAAAATTGTTAAAATTGTCCCGTTGTTGGTCTGTCTGTACCGGAAACCTGACCCTCGTTCACCTAGGTTCATATGCTGAAAAGGGAAAAGAGAAAAGACCCTGCCCTGAAGTACGAGCTGAAAGAGTTACAGGAACTGCGGCCAGAGGGACTTAAAAATCCCCAAATTGGTCCAGTCGGAACATGAGAAAAAAAAGGGTTCTAGGAATTTTCTGTTCTAGAAACTGCAAAAATCCCTCTGGTCGGAAAGCGGCTGTTAACGTTAGTGTCTGGCTGTAATAATTCCGTTTCAGTCTTTTTGTGTATTGAACGTTCAAAAGAGATAAATGAAGTTAGGCTTACTGCCAAGGTGTATGTCTTTGTCCGCTTCAGCACTGAGCTGAGGACAGCGACACAAGAGCCACACAGTTAGGCTACTGAGTCAAAATCCTGGCGCCGCTAGTGCTACGTCCTATACTCTATTGTATGTATTGCATGTAAGTATTATACAGTAAGAACAATATATGAGTACGTTATAACTGGGAACGGATTAAATTACATTTAATCATAGAAAACTCAACACAAATCCACTAACACAAATACAATGTATATTTAAGACTTATGTGTTCAAATTAAATATGCACAATTGAAATGCTTTTTTGTATCTTTTTTTACAAGGCCTGCCGTAACTGCTCTTCTACTCAATGTGTGATTTATGAGAGATATTTAAGTGAGAATGATGACTAATCAGAAGTGTAATCTAACCTTGTCAGAGTGTGCTGGACCTGTAAAGTATCTGATTGATTACTGTATAACAGTCAGGGGCCTGGGACTAATAAACAGCCTTAATCATTCTGAATTATGCACAAGAGAGAGGCTGTAAATCTGAGAGTAGAACAGAGGGGTAAAAATCATGCCATGCTGGGGTAGTGTTAGAGGCAGCCAAGCCACAGAAAACATTAGTAATGGCACTGTGTCAGCGCTTGAGCATATGCGCTTGAAATGCAGCTTCAAATTAAGATTGAATGCCGTGGCTGGAGACATGTCAGAATCTAGAGAGATGAAATTAATTATAACTTAAATAACCTACACTGGAATTATTTCCAAAAGTATTCCATCTCTATTAGTAAGGTAATGCCACTGGTATCAGGATGGAATCTTATTTTATTTTTTATGTAAAGATGACTAGACATGACCCAAGGGGCCAAGACAAGCATGTAGTCTCTCATTGCCAGACCTATCTCCACAGCGCTGTGGAGTTAAGGTCTGGCTCCTCCACACATACATTCCAGGATAGGAGAACAATTTTTTTTCTTTAAACCAATCACAATCGTCTTGGGCGGCGCTAAACCCCGGTCGTAGAGACGGTGGCTCTGCAAAATGGTCTCGGGAAGGAACTTGTTTTGGTGGAACATTTACTCGCAAAAGAAAATGCCACATACAATATTAAATGAAGTTCACTGTTCACACAATACAGTAATGTGCGGTATTTTAATTAGCTGGACACATGGTTAAAAGTAATTTGCTCATACCAGTGTATAGCTGTGTGTATTGTGTCCATAGCAAATCCCTGCCAATCAGTCCCAAAACGTCCCAGTTAGAGGACGTAAACACATTCCTAGTAAATGTTTACAATCATTCCCTAAAAGAGCCGGCAGGTTTGTTGTTGTTTCCCGAAGAGTATGGAGTAAGACAACGGCAACATTCATCACAGGAACGCCGGATGTTTCGGTGGTTACCCTGGAAATTAACTTTTGTTGATCCAGACTACTAGACATGTAATGAAAAATGTCAGGAGTCTATTCTGTTTCTTGAATCCTTCTGTACAGTAAAAGTCTATAGAAAAATTGGCCTGAAGTAGTGTAGAAGAAAATTAATTACCTAACCGTTTTAGATTAATTTTATCCTGATATCCTCTTTCCTGCTCACTGATTAAGTTCCTATTATTTTCTCTAAACAACAAACTCTTAGTGTCTCCTGAATGAATTACGTGTGTCTGGCTTTTTTCTAGCCTAGCTTTAAAATGAAGCATTTTACTTTGGTCACTGTGAGTGAAACCATTTGTTTAGAGACGGAGCCAGCCTCCAGCAGAGTTCACACCTCTTTTAAACAAAGGACCGTTTTTCAATAGTTTGAGCAGACGGTATTGGATCTATGCACATCTACTCAGAGTTTTGTGCCTCCAGGTTCATTATTGCAACTGAATGGCACTGCTTTCAACAAGCAGCAATGCACATACACATAAAAGAGATGTACTGGTTATGAGTATAGAAATTAGGCCTGTACGATATGAGGAAAATATGTGATATGTGATAACGTTGTTGAATATCACAACGATATTACGTGCGATAAATAAACATGATAAAGTGTACCTATTTCTACATTTCTGCTGCTTTCAGTATTCTGCTAAAATACAAAAAAATGCTTTTTGAATTTTTAATGAAATCATTACCAAAATTTTTTTATTGAACAAATTGAACATATATTTGAGCAAATAAAAGGCACCACTATAAAAAGATTTATTATAAAGTGCAATTTTACACTGATATTTTCCTTGAACTATATATATATATTATATATTGTGCAGCCCTAATAGAAATACATGCATGTACACACTTAAACACATGCAGGACGGAGAACACACAATCATTCGACAGACGGGCCAAGCTCAGCATGAGAAAGCACAGACAATCATCCAGTAAGAGAAACAGAAGGTAGGCAATCAGTGACTGACGGGTTTGGTTCTCTTACTGACCCACACAGTATATCATTTCATGCATAGCTCACAAAGCTCCACAGGGGCCCATCTCGAAATCCCATCCGTCCTGCTTCAGACTTATAACAACAACATCGACATTAAATCTGTTTGAAAAAGAGGATCTTACAGACGGTCTGTAAAAATCAATGGGGATCACTTGCAGTCAGGTGTGGGCACACACCTGTGGGCCGTTTCCACAGTACCTGGGGCAAATCTTTGGAAAGTGTTCTCTTTCCTGAATACAAATTAAATGCCTAAGACAAGATTTAATATTATGTGTCGCAGGCAGTCCGCTTGACACAGGAGCTGCTGCCATTAGATAACTCAGTAGTTCTAGCTTAAATCCTTCATTATAGTTTGGGAGAGCAAAGGTGAAACTCTGAAAAAGTTTAAAAGAAGTTAATTTCAGATTTTCACTTACTCATCTCTAACCGCTTATCCAGGGTCAGGTCGTGGGGGCAGCAGCTCCAGCAGGGGAGTTCAACATCCCTTTCCCAAACCACAACAACCATCTCGAGGCGTTCCAAGGCCAGTGTGGAGATATAATCTCTCCACCTAGTCCTGGCTCTTCTCCATGGCCTCCTCCCAGCTGGACGTGCCTGGAACACCTCCCTATTTTAGATTTTACTGACTAAAAAAATGCCCCCAGGATGAGGACCGTATTTATTATTAAATTATAAAATGTTCTTCAGATGCAAATACTTTTCATTTGCATTTAAGCTCAGAGATGTAGCCGAGTGCCTCAAGGGTGCTTGTTTGATGTTTTTGGTCCTGGCAAAGGGAAAAGAATATACATTGACGCATTTTAGTTCTGCTTGGATTCATGTTCATACTGATTTGACAAGCGAACCAAGAGGACTAAACATAAAGTTATACACTGGAGACTAACAGGTAACTCATTGATTGTACAATTTTGGCGATTGTCAGCCTGTATCATCAGCGCATCATCAGGACCTAGGTGGGGAAAATAAATTCCAGTGACTGACAGCAGTTTAATGTGATGAAGTCTGTTGACGCTAGCTTGGTTATTTTTCCATAGAGAGCAACAAAATTGCAAACAAATAAAGAAAGATAAAAGTGCATTCCAATTTCGCAAGACTCCAAAATGTTTAATTTAAAGAACTCTGTAAATATGAGGTCAGTCCTTTACCTACATATGGATTTCTTGTGTTTTTACCAAGGCAATGTAAAACGTATACAACTTAAAACTTCAGTTAAAGCTTTTCAATGTACTGCACCAAGGTCAGCAAAGGTCAGGTTACAATGGTGTGTTGGTTTTAATCTTCGGCTCAAATTTAAAAGGCCTTCTTGAAAGCCACAATTTTCTTTACTAGGCTCTAGCAGGTGTTATTTTAAAGGGGTGGTTCAGAATTTTGGACATATGGTTCGCGTTTGTGCCTTTCCGAATTGTGGCAACAGAATGATAAAATACAAGTACCTAAACTTTAATCATCTACCTTTCCATGACCATGATATACTGTAGTTGTGGCTAGTTGTACTTTAGCTTGATGTGCAAATTCCCATACAAGTACTACGCGATAAAGATCACCGCATTTGCAGCTCAACATTTTGAGAAGAATGACTACACAGACACAACACAACGGGGCCGGCTGAATAAAAATGCAATGGAAAAAGAGGTAGGTGACAGTACAAACTTTGAATTTAAACAGTTTCTTCACATGCATCTTGTTGTCACGTAAGGGCCCTGTTCATGTTGCAAAGACATTTTAATTGCATTTTGTGTCTGTTAAGAGGCACAAAGGCACTCTTTAGAACATGCCCCCACAACTGACATATTAGCTAACTGGGAGCTTTGGCCATTAGCTGCAGCATCTCCAATTTGCTAGCACCAATTTTGGTAGTTTTTTTTCTTCCTATCGACAATGCTCTGTGACATCTAGCGATCAAGATTCAGGTAAAAATCGGCCAGAATTCTCCGTACATGCTGGCTTTAGAGCCTGTGTCTTAAAATTAAAGCCAATTGTTGCCACACATGCATATATACAGACGTTGCAGTGCTGACTGTATTAAGAGCAATTAGTTTAATGCTGTGTAGTATGTGAGCTGAAGTTCCCATTTCTCCTGCTAAGACTATTACACTGTTATTTTATTTTAAAGCAGCTCTGTTGTAGACTGGGTAAACACAGCACGATCTGCCAGCGATTTGATTTTGCCCTGCAGCTCAGGCTGGAAACCTGTATGTTTATTTATCCTGCTTCCGTTACAAATTTGCGGGAACCAATCACAAACTGGCTTATCCACCTGGCGCGCTATTGGCGGGTTTAACACGATGACGATAGAGAAGCGACCAGGCAGCTTTTTGTTTACATTCAACAAGCCGGCCACCGAAGCGCAGCACTCCATGGCAGCAACCCATTGATGCCGCTGTCGCTGCTACGTCACCCGGATGTCTGTTTGGTTGAAGGACTATCCAATTGCGTACAGAGTCATTTGAACTATGCCCGTTGATCACGCCTCTTGTGCAGTAGAAAATTAAGAGTAGACTCCCTAGACTAATGTTCAATCTTAAAAGATTGAACTTGGTCTGGGGATAGCCAGACTAGCTCTGTTGTGTAGGCAAAGATACTATACCCTTAAAGCGTAACTCTCGCCAAAATGCAACCTAGGGTCTTTTTGTGAATGTACCCGAGTCAAACTTTTGTTTAAAAGCATATTTAGGACGGAAGCGTCACTTTTAAGATTTACCGTATCTTCGTTTTTTCGGTCAAATGGCCTTTTGAATGGGAGTGCTAGGGGCACTTTTATGCTACCCTCAAAATCACTATTTTTAAAACACTAAGAAGGCTCGACACAACATGAAACTTTGCTCGAAGTATCACCAGGGTCTCTACACATGAACTCGAGCATTGATAACCGTTTGTGTACACAGAGTTTACTAAAAAGAAAGGTTTTGAGCAACTCACTGTAGCTGTTGTTCTTCCGGTCGCCGTCTATCGAGCCAGTCAAAAATAGTTGAGGGAGGAGAGTAAAGATGGAAAGCTCCTAAAGCTTAGTTCCATATAAATGCACAGATAATTTGTTGTTTTGTCATTAGTGAAAAACAATATTGACCTTGTAGTTGAAAAAGGATCCTCATATAAGAAAGACATTTCCTCCTATGGAGTCCTTTCATTCGCATTCTGAGATTGCCTATTTTTCAAAAGGTCATTTGACCGAAAAACGAAGATACGGTAAATCTTAAAATCAGAATCAGAAATACTTTAATAATCCCAGGGGGAAATTATTATTGTTACAAACTCCAGATATACAAACAACATATATTATACAGACAACATATATATGAGGAACAGAATATGAATATAACTATATATCTATCTATATCTATAAATCTATATATATATATATATATATATATATATAACTATATATATATATATCTATAACTATATATATATATATATATATATATAACTATATATATCTATATCTATCTATATCTATATCTATATCTATATATATCTATATCTATATCTATATATAACTATATCTATATATATATATATATATCTATAACTATATATATAGAAGAACAAATGTAAAACAAACAAATTTAAAACAAATTTACAGTTGTAATATATAAAAGATCAAATATATCAACAGTATTAATGTGCAAAGAGTGCAAAAAAAAGTAATTGTCTATGTTTGGGATGATTACTGAGAGGGGGTGTGTGACTCTCCGAGGGAGGCGTTGTACAGTTTAATGACCACAGGCAGGATTTCCTGTGGTGCTCTGTGGTGCATCTGGGTGAGAGGAGTCTTCTGCTGAAGGTACTCCTCTGCTGGGCCCGTGTGTCGTAGAGAGGGTGTGAGACATTATCCAAGATGGACTGAAGCCTGGACAGCATCCTCCTCTCAGCCACGGTCGTCAGTGTGTCCAGCACCTCCCCCACGACATCACCAGCCCTCCTGATCAGTTTGTTTAGTCTGTTGCTGTCAGCGACCTTCAACCCACTGCCCCAGCATGTGACAGCGAAGAAGATAGCACTGGCCTCAGCCTCCTGAGGAAAAAGAGTCGACTTTGGCCCTTTTTGTAGACAGCCTCTGCATTTCTAGTCCAGTCCAGCTTATTATTTAAGTACACCCCCAGGTACTTATACTCAACAGTGTCCACAGGGACCCCCTGGATGGAAACAGGGGTCACAGGTGATTTCACCTTCCTCAGATCCACTACGAGCTCATTCGTTTTTGTCATGTTGAGCTGCAGATGGTTCAGCTCACTCCAAGTGACAAAGTTGCCCACAACAGTCCTGTATTCATTCTCATCACCCTTTTCAATGCAGCCAACTATTGCTGAGTCATCAGACAACTTCTGAAGGTGGCAGGACTGGCAATAGTTGAAGTCTGAGGTGAAGAGTGTGGTAAATTAAGTTGCAGCGCTGCGTTGCTGATGTGTGGAGAAGGAACTTCGTTGACACTGTTCTTGATTATAAAAAGGTTTATTACATCAAAGATTCCAGCATCAATTTACAAGCTTCTGCAGGAGCTCGGAGAGACGACCAACCCAATCTTCAAATATTGTCGCTCTGAGGTTCTGCTGGTCAAACCTGAATACATATACCCTAAGCTGTGTGTAACATGAGATGTTGTGATGGGGGTAGGTGAATCCAGGTCCTGGGGGAAATCAATCAGTAACCCCATTTGCCCTCACAGAGCCATTTCCTCTAACCATATACCTCAGCCAAATGGAACCATGTTTATTGTACCACAGACTTTAAGTCAATCAGATACTAGTGTTATAACAAATACTTAAGTCAATCAGATACTTCATAAGGAAGGGAGAGAGGACAGTCCCCTGTGGGGCCCCAGTGTTGCTGACCACCCTGTCACAGACACAGTTCTGTAGGCGTACATACTGTGTGAAGCTGCAGTTTTTTTTGGGCAGCCAGCAGCAGAGTCTTGTGGGGGATGGGCCGCAGTATCAAACCTATTGAAAAATAGGTTCAGTTCATTGGCCCGGTCCACACGGCCCTCCAACCCCATGCCACCAGTCTTCTGGAACCCAGTGATGGTTTTCATGCCGCTCCACACATCCCTCATATTGTTATGCTGGAGTTTACTCTCCAGCTTTCTCCTATAACTGTCTTTAGCCTCCCTAATTTTGAGTTTGAGTACCCCCTGCACTCTCCTCACCTCATCACGTTGCCATCTCTGAACACCCTCTTCTTTTCATTCAGGATGGCCTTAATGTCCTTGTTGATCCAGGGTTTATTATTGACGTAGCAGGTTACAGTCCGAGCAGGGACATTGCAGTCCACACAGAAATTAATGTAGTCAGTGATGCACTCTGTGAGCCCATCAATGTCCTCCCCGTGGGGCTCACAGAGTGCAGGCCAATCCGTCACTTCAAAGCAGCCCTGCAGTGCCTCATAAGCCTCCTCTGACCACCTCCTCACTGTTCTTGTGGTTGTAGGCTTCCTCTTCACCAGAGGCGGGTAGAGGCATAGCAGGGTTTGAGGTGAACCAGGTTGTGATCTGACCTGCCAAGAGGGGGTAGAGAAGAGGATATGTATGTATCCTTAATGTTAGCATACATCAGGTCCAGGGTCCTCTCTTCTCTGGTAGGACAGCTCACATATTGTTTGAACGTCGGCAGAACTCTATCCATGGTGACGTGGTTAAAGTCTCCCGACATGATGATGAGGGCACTGGGGTGTTGAGTCTGTAGTTTGGAGATGGTGGTGTGAATGATGCTGCAGGCAGATGTTGGGTTTGCAGAGGGAGGGATGTACATGACAACGATGATGACATGAGGGATCTCTCTAGGCAGATGGTATGGACGGAGTCCAACGGCCAGCAGTTCAACATCCGGGCTACAGAGCTGTTCTTTAATCGTGATATGACCGGGATTACACCATCTGCTGTTTACTAGAACAGCAAGCCCCCTGCCTTTCCGCTTACCGCTCTCGGTGCAATCCCGGTCCGCCCGGACAGTGTGGAAGCCATCCACGGAGGCGTTCTGGTCCGTAATGTCCCTGTGCACTCCGGGTGGCTCCGCGTTAGCTCGTCCATTTTGTTGCTAAGGGACCGTACATTTCCCATAACATAACAGAGGGGAGACAGGGCTTAAATCTTCTCCTCTCCATTTGCCCATCACGTCTCAACCCTCCTCTATTCCCCCGACATTGCTTTCCTCCTCTGCATCCCCGGTTTGTTTTTCTCAAGAGTTCGGGTGGTATATTAGCTGGTCTGGCCACAATGCCGGCCGGTGTGCCAGTTTAGCTGGTGATCATGTTAACTGGTGATATTTGCATGAAATCAGTGAATATTCAAGAAGGCCCTACCCTGTGTTCTCCTCTGCCTCCGCCCCTCGAGTGCCAGAGGCTCACATTTTCATGAAGTGTTTGCAAGTGAGACAAAATAATGGATATCGCTGAAAACACCAGTTTATGTGTAATACATGTCCATTTAGCATTATCTACACAAATATGACATACTGTATGAACAGAAAAAAATAAAACAAAACAACGCACTAGAGTCTAGCATCTAGCTGGGATTCGAACCTTGGATGTCATGGACAAAAAAAGTTGACAGACTAGCTTCTACATCATCTATACCAATACACTACAGACCAATGAAAAACTTTTGGGATTTCTAGCTATATATTGGACTTTTAGTCTAAGTTAACACAGGTTAACATATGAGAGAAATATACATCCATGTTAACTGGTGATATCACAATTTAACATGGGCAAATGCAAGCCTCGAAACAGTAAAGTAGGTTCATCTTTGCCTCACATACCAAAACCTAACTGATGTACAACAAACAGGCATGACCCCACTTAACACTTTATTCCGTTTTGGGGGTAAATACCATATAAAAATGAAACACGTCAGTCATGCGCAAACGTGATAATTTATCATTGTTGTGGGCCATCTCATACAAAGAATGTGTAGGTCTATCTCAGCACAAACAGTCTCTTTCAACCTGTGCCACAAGTCAACACACACATGCATCAGAGAGGTACCATGCATCATAGATAATAAATGACTGCAGGTTCCCCAGACCAGGCGAGATAAATGAGCACTGTCAGCATGTTTATCTGGAAAGTTCCTGAAACGGACCACTATTACTACGCTACTCTAGTTCAACAAAATGAGCCTGGGAACTGGGGAAACTGTATCATAGTGCTGCATACATTCACAAACATGATTGGTATGTCATGATCTTTTTTTTTTTTACCACAATAGCTTTCTATTTGACAGAAGGAAGTAACCCAACACCTTATCATTCCAGGAACAGCAACAGTCATACAAGCCTAACCATGAAACATAAAGAAACCATTTACTGTCTGCAGGTGATGAGACATTTCCTATGTTTGCCACCATCTATGAAATGCAGTAGTTACAGTGTGCCACAACAAATTGGACTGGAATTGCATCTAGCCCAGACTGATTGTGGACGAACTCCTTAGTAAATAGACGCTTTATGTCTATGTCCCCACTGAAGGTCAAGGTATGAGGCTTTTCTGTATACAATATAAGTTTGACTTCTTGCTTGTATAAAACGTATAGGCGTTATTGTACAGGGAGACCATATGGGCAAGGATCTTTTGACCAAAACAGAGGGGGATGTTTGCCCCACAAGGCAATCTTTTGGAAAATTTTGGGCTTAAAACTATCGAAAAACCTAAAAGTTTACATTCAATAGTTAAATAAGGTTTTTAGACTTCCCACACTTACTCCATGTAAGGGTTGCATACTGTACAGTCAAATGGTTAGTATACTGGTATTGACATACCATTTTGCTTTCTCCATCAAGAGCACTAAACAAACGACACTCGGTTTCCAACCTGCAGGTATGCTTATCTGAGATGTCAGCAGGTAATGTGAATTTTGAGAGGAAAACACCAGGGATGCTGCGGTGTAATCCGTAACACACTAATATGATATGTAAAGGCCCCCAAGTCATGTTCATATATTATAGTAGGAAGCATTTTTCAGGTGTGGAAATTCAAGGCACAGCTCTGTCAAACACAGACAGTAAGAGCTCACAGGACACAAGGTGAGCTTTATTATTCTGATAGACATTCAACTGCCAGAGATTGATAAACACAGGGGTATAATCAGACACATTCACCTGTGGCTTTGGCAATAAGGTTTGTGTCCATGTGATCAAGTATTATAGGATTTAAGATTAAGTCTTTTTTGCCAATATTGCTCGGTAGAGGTCCGAAAAAACATAACCCTTGTAACGGTACCTCTGATTAAAAGTAAAATATTTACCCACTTTATTGAAGACATGCAGAGACTCTCCTCGACACAGCCTTGCAACAGTTTCATAAAAATGAATTAAGACTTTGGGATGGCCAGTAGTGTTCCTGCCACAGCACTCCTATACTATTCACATTGGTTTGTTGTCAAAATGTTTCTTTGTGCAAACCTATCATATGGGCTACACATGAACCTCAAACACATTAAAAAACACTATCCTATTGTTACAAAATATGGCCACTCTGCTTGTCCATAACAGAATGGGACTAGAGTCAGTATTACTTCCATTGTAGGTAGAGACCAGTAACTGGAATACTTTTAATACATAAAACAACCCAAAAAGGCCTTATGAAATAAATATACTGCATTATGAGGTAGAACATTTTCACCAACAGCCCATATTTATTACCTGAGAACAGAGTCTGTTTATCTCGGCTTTAATACAGCTAGTGTCTGTGGATAGTCTGAAATTGTCATCTAGTAATTTTGTCTGTATCCTGCCAAGGAACAAGAGAGTATTGTCACAGGAAAATCCCAAGGGAGAAATAATGCATCTAAAGGCCAGCTGCAAATACCAAGCCAACTAATATTAGCCAAAGATTCATCTCAAATCCCTTAATGTGTGTATAATTTCTCTTCCCAACCCTGTGTTTGAGAAAACTGATTTGACCATTATTTCCACACTAAACACAATTATATAACATTATTTGCACCATTCAGTATTAAAACATGTGTACACTAGGAAACACTGCGACACATGGGCGCACACACAAATCTAGTACATACATACCCACATGGATGTGGAAGCACACATATTGCTTGTGTAGCAGAAAAAAAGCTACAGACTAATTTGAAAAACCACAAGACTATAAAATGAATAATAAAACTATCCTTAGGCTAAGTCCAAGCCATGAACTGTACCAAACATGCAAAATTTTAGATAACAATTTGCAGAGCTACCATTTCACAGTTGTAACACCAGCACGACCACATGCTATCTCCCAAAGGAAAGTAATTAGGAATGTGAAATGTCGAATGAATAAATTGCAGTTTTAATCTTTGCTGTCTGCTTCATTTGTTTGTCCCTCTGGCTAAATGGTTATGGAAGACACATGATGTTGGCAGTGGAAATATGGGCTGTGTGTAATCTGGTGGAGCCAAAATATTCTATGCAATTTAAAAGCTACGGGCTTTGTCATTGCGCCACTATCTTGCTGCTCTGTGAAATGTCTTCGATAGAGTACTGAGGCACATTTACAGTTTTCTCCAATTGCTAAAACTATTTTTGCAAACTAGGCTGTTTTTTATCAAAATACTTAACACAACTCACAAAACCACACACCCAAACTGCAAAATACCTCATATCCTGCGAAAAAAAAAAACTGCAACCAAAACTACATATAGCCTAGCATTATCAACATCAAACTTTTGCACCAAATGGCACACACTATATTCATAATACCAGATTTTTGTCTAACCAACTACACACTGTATAATAATGCATAATATACATTATGGAAAAACTGTCATCGGATTCTATCGGATCTGGACTAAATGGATGGAGTATGTAAAACCTGTCCAACAGGACTTCATATAACTGCATCTGTATTGAAGGATAACATAATCCCTTTATTTAACTCAGCCTTTAAGGTTACTTCTTTCTAAACCACAAACCTATCCACCAAAGTGTCAATTCATCCCCAGCTTTCATCTTGTTTGCGTATATTTGTTGTGTATATAATGTGTGTGTCATTAAGATAGTCTGTAAGCTCCCTAGTTCAACTTTGCTCTGTGCACTCAAAAAATGGAAAATGGGAAAAGCAAAAGTAGTAATGTTGTTGTATGCAACTGTACTTGTAATGTTTTGCTTTTTCAAATAATTAAAAAGAAAAGAAAATAATGCATAATGAAAAGCACTGTCATCTTTAGTATCAAAAGTTCAAATTGTTTTTTTATTTTTCACCAAACAAGTCAGTGCAACATATGCACAGCAGATATATCTACATTGGACTGAACAAAAATATGCTTACAAAAAACAAACTGAAAAAGAAAAAATGTGACGAAAGAATATATAGAAAACAAAAGGAGGCAAGAAAAAAAAAGGTGCTCACCTGTGGTCTTTTCATAGTGCTTACTTCCTGATTGAAGTGGTAACAATTAACCATTGACGTGTTTAGCCAGGTGGCACATATATTGGCCAATTAGCTCATGTAGTGTCATTTTGAATGGCAGTGTTTCGAAATGGCAAACCTGTGACTTTGTCAGATTGTTGTGTCTTATGCAGTGTGTAAAGCAGAAATTGTTTAGACTTTTGGAGACAACAGAAGAGGTTTTGCTCTGTGTGTCAGATTAAATAATTGTGCTATGCATGTCATTTTTGTGTGTTAGCAATTGGAAAAAAAACTAATACCTACTGCCATTCATCTACAGTATAGTGGCTTTGTTGTTTACAGTAGTCTACAGCTCTGTGACAAATGGCTTGTTCTGAGAGATCTACTTGGCAATCACACTATTCTGCTTCCTGCTGCGACCAACAGTACAGTACATGCTGTGCACATTTGTCCACTTTCACACCTTGTTACAAATTGTAGTGTGTGTTTCTGTATAGGTATATATAAAGCATGAAAAACAGATTTCCACCCCTGTGAAGCATGTTGATGGAAAATCTAACTTCCCCTCAACACCCACAACAAAACAGGACCAGTTCAAAAGTAAATATCAAATTTCACAGCGGGGGCCTGTTGCACAAAACCAGGATAAGGGATTAAGCCGGGATATTCAAGTTATCCTGGATGAATTTAGCTTTGACTTGGTTGCACAAAAGCAGGTTGAATTAAACCCAGCCAAGTAACCATGGAGATGTATTCTTTGCAGCTAGCCTGCTCCAGAGCAGGCTAACAGCCATGCTAAGATTAATCCTGGAGTCTCGTGTTAAATCAGCTGCCGCTCTGATCCAAAATAAACGTGTTTAACAGTTATTCTGTTGTCTTCTGAATGTGTTCTGCTTTATTTTTATTAACATGCATTACTTGTCACTATTGCGGCCACAAGTTTGATGTAAATCCTACTACTGCAGTTCTTTACATGGTAAGAAATGGTTGCACTGGCACCAGAGACACCGTGGAATTTGCCCCGTGCAACATGGAGAGGCGGGGGGAGGCAGGGGGATCCTCCCACACCGTGCAGCGGACTCTAAAGGAGACTTTTAGCGTCAATGGCACCTGACCAAACGTCCATGTTTTACGAGATGGGAGTAGGAATGTGTTGTATCTTTTTATTTTGGTGCTGTCACGCATCTGGGAGTGAGGAAAAAACCCTGAATAGGCTATATTGTTCAACAGATATGCTTAGTGTGTTTTGAAGTCACTTTCTAGTTTTTGTCCAGTCATGTTTGTTCTGTATGAACATTAATTGTAGAAAGAGAATTATAGCTTAGTGCATATGGTTGTAAAACACTCGCATTGTGAATACAGGTTTGAAATTAAGCCTAGTCCTTAGGGTAAATTTCCCAAGGAACATTAATTCCCTCTGCTCACTTTTAAGGCAAAGTAGGCTAAATAAAACAATTTATATAGTGCTTTACAGGCTACTCCGACACTTTACAGTAAAACCAGCACATTTAGCACATAACAGATAGCAATACAACCAACACATAAAACAAGCATATTAATAGCAATTAAAAACAGTGTACAACTTTATAAAAATGTGGAGTGACTAGTAAGTAGATCTTTTTAAATCCTTATGCATTCAGTCGGTCCGCTATTGTCTGTTGGGCTTTTTTCTCTGTCTGATAACAGCCGTATTTTCCCTTTTTGCATTATGTTTCACCTTGTAGTTTTCCATTAAAAGCTGCTGCTCAGGTTAGATATTCCGCACGCGTCTTCTCCATTTCTGCATCAGTAAATCTGTGATCGATACCGTGGTCTATTTAAGAAAGCCGTGTGTGAACGTGCACTTATCCCAGCTATCTACACCTGGCTTGACATAGCTTCACCTTCTCATCCTGGCTCGGCAAACGTGCAACCGATTAAGCCGCGATGAGCGGACCACACTAAGTCAAGCTGCGCTTTTTTTAGTTATCCTGGATTTTTTCATTCTACTTTTGTGCAACAGGCCCCAGGTTTACACAGCCTAAACACACAAAGCATCAACACAAGTGCCTGAGGCCATTGAGTCTGGATGTTTATACAGATTATATGGAGTAAGGGACTTGTTAAGGAGGGTTCAGTTTTAGAGGTTGATTGCCATCGTCATGGGGCATCGGTCAGAACGCATAGGAAAGGCCACAGAAGTTCAGTCCAGTCAATGAAGATTTATTCAACAAAAGGTGGTGAGGCAAATGATAATGATACCATAACAGGACAGAACACACACATGGGTTCGAGAACCTAGGAATAAACAAATAGAAATTATAACTTAAAGTCAATATTCTGACATGTTCATCATAAAGTAATTAGATAAATTAAAGCTGTCATTCAAATAGACACGTTATCAAGAAATACAGTGCAAAGTAAACCTCATCTTACCAGCTGCCGCCCCATGTGAAGGTGTAGAAAAGACCGACTGGGAGGGAGTGCAGTCTTTAAATAAGGAGTGACCAGGTGAACTCAATCAGGTAATTAGGGTGGAAACAAAAGCCAATCAGTTGTGAAGACAGGGGAGGAAAGGAAGTGAGGTACAGGAAGTGAGGTAAGTGTAGAAAGCAAGTGTCAAAATAAGATAAAAATAGGAATCTTTAGTACAGGACTGATTTTTTATTAAAGGGGTTACCGGAGGAGTTTTGGGATATTTAGTCAAAATAGACTTGACCCTCACCTCGCCAGCAATACATTTTTCTATGACCCTCCAAAACAATTGGGAAAAGAGGCATGACCCTCCCCAACAATTTGTTGAAGCCTTCTATACTGGTTTGCATTTGGCAAAGATGTACAGATGCCCATTGTTTTTTTACAATCATGACATACATGACTTAACCTCTGCTTTCTCATCTTACACATCACACTCCACTGTTATGGTGGCCATTTCAGTAGATTTACTCACTTACATTGTTGTAGAAACACAATAAGCATGGAAACTAAATACACACGTCCTGCATTGCTTCAAATACTAAGTTACTCCTCTAGTAAACTAGTATTCACATGAAATAAAACAATAAAACATTGAGACCAAAGACCAAAGCTGAACATTATCCAAAACTCCATTTCTCAGACGAGCGTCAATTTGGGAGCTTGCATGCTACCACTCCTTCCTTCTCAAATGCCTTGAAAAGGCTGTCGTTTGCACAATTTCAAATCACCGGGACCCAGGCGCGGAGCTGTGGGTGGCATTGACAACTGCAACAATCACAACAACCGGATTGCCGTTGTGGCCAACAACTGGAAACTTTATACATTGTTTGTCTGCTATTTCATTACTAAATTCACTTCCGATACTTTTTTATGCGAGAAATCAACTATGTAGAGCTCAAATATGGGCCGTTTTACGGAAATTGATGGCTAACTGCAAATTTGGTCCGACTGTGTCAGAGTTCAGAAGCTCCACAGTCTGACGTGGCAGCTGGCGGGTGCCTGCCGGGGTCGCTGGCATGCCGGTCGGCCTGTCCACCTTCACAGACCCGCTGTGAGCTGGCTGGAGCTCTCTCAGAAGACTCGCGGACAAGAGGCAAGGTTTATTTCTCTGGTCGTTTGTTTAAATAACTCAACACACATATCCATTATAAGATTAACTGGAACCTGTGGTTTTTCAAAGTTATATGCTCCACTGATTGCTGACTGGGCTGTCACTCGCACACACGTGACCATGGAGTAGGCAGAGGAGAGGGAGAGCAGCGTCTGACATGGCAGAAAGATATCCGTCTCCCTTTGACAGTCTTGTAAATAAATTATAATATGTATATTAGATCTGTCAGTCTTCCTCTATCATAGGCGCCGATTTATGTTTTACTCCGTGGGTGCTCACAGGCGCATGTCCTTTAAAAAAAAAGTAGTCAAAAAATGTTTGCATTTCAGAACCTTAGGAAGTGGACAGCGGCCGACAAGAACACACACGCCTATTAACTCGATAATAAAGCCGTAAAGTAGGCGATCTTTCAACTCAGGACAGCGCCACTTCTCACAAATACAGATAGGATTGGAGATGAGAAGTTTAACTTACACGTAACCGCGATCAGCGCTCACACGCTCCACTTAGCAACATCTGCAATGTTTAATTTTAAATGAATGTAGCCTACTGGCAATCTGGCACACGTGGATGCTCAGTATTTTCCGTGGGTGCTCGAGCTTGAGGCAACGTGAAACCTTTGAGCTAGTCAGCTTCATTATATTCCATCTTCATGTCAGTGACGATACTTTGGCAACAGGTGGCGCAGTTAGCTATAGGGTTACATTCTCAAAGAAAGCAACTCCAAACTCGTGTTGCTGTCATGTTGCGATTTTTGTTGGGTCAGACCCATCTGCTAGTGATGGGGGGCAGAGACTGAGAGCTAAATGGAAAAGTATACACCAAACAAGCCACTTTGAAATGTTGCTGTTTTCATGAATACAAAAGTTGGGTGACCCCCCCCCCCCCAGACTAAAAAATGTTGGGTGACCCTCACCTCAACAAAGAATAAAAAGACATGACCCTCACCTATTTTACTCCGGTGGTCCATTCCATAAATACCGAACGGTCCCTAACTACTACTAGTTTAACTGTCCTACATTGAGCGACCTTTAACTGAAAATGATATGAAGACTAACATAAAACACCCGCTTCCCTTCCTTGTCCTTATTCACAGGGCATACACTCTTGAAGAAGGTAAACGTTGAGGTAAACACCAAAATTACACCAAAAAAGAGAATCAAGAAATGGATGGAAAGCAGTTCATGCATGTCTGTGTACGAAAGTATTATTTTCCTCACAGGCTTAGTTTGTGATTGTTCCTTAAATGGTCTAAAGCTGATTTGACCCCATGCTGCCCAAGAAAGACCAACTGCTACTAACATTTCACTCTGCATGATTGTTTATGGAAATATCAAAGGAGGATGTTAATGCAGGGGAGTATGTGTGCCTGAGCAAACAGGGTGCAGCAAAAATGCAAAACGGGTGAATAAATACAGTATATATAAAATAGCCTCTAAAAGTCACTTTAAAAACTTGTAAAAGGAGACAGAAGATTGTAAAAAAAAAAAGAAAAGAAAGTAAAGACAAAAACACAAACATACCACACATACAAGACAGTCACTTCACGATTCATCCTAATACTCAAGTAGCTTTAAGTGCAGTTATGGCTTTTGGATAAAAACTGTTTCTGTGTTTTAATCATCCTAAAACGCCTGCAGTAGTTCAAACAGAGTGTCCGGGGTGAGATGGCTCTTTTAGTATGCGCTGGGCTTTTTTGAGGCAGCAGGAACTGTTAAGATTCTCCAGAGAAGGGACAGGAGAAACGTGAGGGGGTAATGCCTGCAAAACCACTCTACAGACAGTGTGCACAGTTCAAAAAAGAGCAATACGAATTGTGAATAATGTTGGCTTCAATGATCATACTAATTCATTATTTCTTAAGTCAAAAACACTGAAATTCATGGACCTGGTGAACCAGAAAACAGCGTTAGTTCTGTATAAAGCTCGAAATAACCTACTTCCTCCCAACATACAAATAATGTTTAGAGAAAGAGAAGGGGGTTATGCCCTCAGAGGCGAACTCAATTGGAAACAATCTACCTGTAACACAGTGATGAAAAGCAGGTGCATATCTGTCTGTGGCGTGAAGTTATGGAACGCATTACCAGAGGAATTAAAACATAGTAGAAATGTCTTCAAATTTAAAAAAGGGTTCTAAGACAACGCACTAGATAAGTATAGACATTGAGTAGTATTATTCTGTGAGAATGGTGATAATGGTGATGATGATGATGAACATCATTATTATCATTATGGTTATCATCATTATTTAGGATATTATTCACCTTATGGTGGCAATGTACTGTAAGTACTGACCCTTATGGGTACATGTAGGTGTGTATGGAATGTAAGTACTGTATATATGTAGGTAAGTGTATGCATGTATATGCAAACACACTGTGTATGCATCTATGTAGAAAGTTATCTGGGTAAGTGTATATGTTCTTTAGTTTTTTTTGCATCATTTATTTTTATCTTTCTTGTCTTGTAAATGTTCCTTGCCAATTTGTTTGTTACTCTTAAAAAAATGTGAGAAGGGGGGGGCCTTATATAAGCTGAAGCTTCTGACCCTACCCTTTGGTTACGACCAATAAATTAACTCTTTCAATCATTCATTCATTAATTCATTCATTCATTCACCACAGTTTCAAGTAGGGCACCCAAGATTACTGTCACCAATTTAGTATGCGACCGAATGTCTCCTGTTCTCTTCCTGAGTTATGAATACATTGAATAATGGCCAGAAAAGTGTTTTTGTAGGACATTATGATGTCACAGTGAAGTTGACCTGAAATGTCATAATTAGCGTATTAATTCTTTGAGTTATGGCCAAAAAACGCATTTTGTGAGGCACAGTGACCTTGATCTTTGCCCCCCAAAATCGTATCAGTTCATTCTTGAGTCTAAGTGGACATTTCATTGTGAAGAGATTCCCTCCAAGGGTCCCTGAGAAATCACGTTCACAAGAATGGGATGGACATGCGGACGGACAACCCGAAAATGCGCCGGTGCAGAGTCTAAATCCTTAGTGCAGTTTTAATATAGTTTCCTGCATCACTGAGACTAATACCAGCAGTCACATGGACATAGAACTTCTTTAAACTGTTGATCCTGCATCCATATGCCTGCAGTTCAATGAAAAGGAGTTATAGTGCATCTGCAACCAGCAACTTGCAACCAAGTCCTTATTTCACTCAAAATAGCAGCAGAGGGTCAACTACACCACTCCGAAAATACAGAAATTACTCAGCTGGAATGCATGTTTTTATCACTCTACAAAAGATTCTTCACAAATAACACCATCAACAGTCACCTTACTTTTGTTTATGAATCTGTTCTGATAAACAGAACAAAGAGCTGCAACTGCCGAGTTGTTCATTGTTATGTATTTGATAGCTTCTGACAACTTTCATCAAAGTGCTTCAGATTTTAATGTATTCACTTCTGAGATTGCATCTCCTCTTATCTCAGGCCTCCTTCCTCCGCCCGCATCTAACCAGAATCATGATGACTGTCACTGAACTCCATGCTAACAACTTTCTTTGCCTTCTGCCCTCGCTTTGCAGAACACTGTCAAATAATTTCTTTTTTCCACCTGTCAGTAGTAGAAGAGGAGAGGGAGGAAGATGGGGAAAGGTGTGATAATGAATTCTTTCACAGGCAATGTAATCAGAGAAAGGACTTATGGCTTCTAATTGAGTAGGAGAAAAGCTCAAAGGTCGCTTTGGTTTTCGCCACACCTCTCTGCAATAAACTCTGCTGCAGTAATCCTCCAAACATGTCACGCACACTTTTGTAGCAGGTGGGTGGCCAGGAGCTGTATGCAGAATTAACATTTCTGCTTTCAAAAGGCTTCAAAATAAAAGACAGTTAGACAGAGGGATAGGAAGGAAGACAATGAAGAGGAGGGTAAATGAGTTCATGAGGGAGGGGAAAGAACAGAAGATAAATGATATCAGTATTCAACACATGGATACGCAAGCACACACACACATTTAAAAGATGATTAAAGTAGTAGGGCTGCACAATATATTGGTTTTTTTTAATCGTCATTGTGTTATCAACTGGCGCAATAACCATATTGTGAAAGACACGCTGAGATTTTTTTCTGTTAGTTGAAAGAAAATATCAGTAGAAAATTACAATTTTAAATATAACTGTCATTCTCTTTTAGTGCTGCCTTTTATTTTCAATTCAATATTCAATTTCTTCAATAAAAGAATGTTGGAGTGTTGAATGTTTCCTTTTGTTTGTTTGTGTTAAATCTGTTATTTAATCAGAATACTGACAGCATCAGAAATTAGTTCACGTCAATATCTGTTTGTTTATCACAAGTAATATCATTATCGCGATATTCAACAACGTGCATATCACATATTTTCCTCATATTGTGCCGCCATATTAAGTAGAGGTGATTACAGGCAGATTAAGTAGTAACACCAACAGTGGACTGTGTAGGAAGAATTCTCCTCTGAAATCTGTTGCAATATACCAGATGTCAAAAGGCGCCATTCAGTTTAAATATCTGGTTGACCTCTCCTTCTTAATAAAAAGCAGCTATGTATATTGTATTATGTCATCACACTTTTAAACAAACTATCCAGTCAAGACAGTCTGACTTGTAAATCTAAGGTGTATCTGTATCCAGTGAGAAAGTCTCTGCAGGATGATAAAGTGAAAGGAACACTGCTAGTTGAGTATTTTCGAAATCTCTCCCTATTTTCTCCTCACTGCTGCTAACCTAAGAAAATAAAGGTGTGGTTTCATTTCCCCAGCCCTTCATCCCTCTCTTCACACTGGACACGCAGCTCAGCATGCCATCACGACTTTAGCACACTTAATGGGGGGACAAATCCACATCACACAACAAAATAAATAGCCACTCCAATGCACCAGCACTTTTTTGTACAGTGAACAAGGCTTGTGGAACTATACCCCATTAACTACTTTAAACTCTAGATAGCAAGCTGGGCTGGATGATGTATGAAAAGGAAACCTATCTACATACTTCTGAAGAAAATGATCTATACAAAAAAAAAAAATAGATTATTTCTGCCCAAGAATCACCAAAGACAGACAGTGGTTCCCAACTGTTTTGTCTTGTGAACCCTTAAAAATGAAGCAATATCTACTTGTGCAGTTCAATCAAAGAGTTATTTCTTCTGTGTGATTGTTAGGGGTAAAAGTATCCTATATTTCTCAAGAAAAAAGTAAATAGAAAAATGATAGAAATATATACTTTTTTTGGTAACACTTTACTTGAAGGTATAATCATGACATGACACTGTCATAACTATGACATGACACTGTTATGAACGTGTCATAAACGTTATAAACAAGTCATAAACGTTTATGACTTCTGTCATTAAGTGTCATTCGGTTTTTGTCATGACAAACTGACATTGTTTCGTATGTCTTTGTCATGACAACTTGACATAATGTCATCTTGTTTAATGTCTAGTTGTCTTAATAAGGACACTCCAAAGAAATGTAATGTCAAGTTGTCATGACAAACACATCTTCTGGTAATGTCATCCTGGTTAATGTCAAGTTGTCATTACAAAGACATCTTCTGGTAATGTCATCCTGGTTATTGTCAAGTTGTCATTACAAAGACATCCCAAACAAATTTAATGATGACAGATAATGACAGAAGTCATAAACGTTTATGACTTGTTTATAACGTTTATGACACGTTCATGACAGTGTCATGTCATAGTTATGACAGTGTCATGTCACGATTATGTCGATACCTTCAAGTGTTACCAAAAAAGTATATATTTCTATCATTTTTCTATTTACTTTTTTCTTGAGAAATATAGGATACTTTTACCCCTAAAAATCACACAGAAGAAAGAAATTATTGGGTTACACTTTACTTGAAGGTATCGACACTGTCATGAACATGTCATAAACGTTATAAACAAGTCATAAACGTTCATGACTTCTGTCATTAAGTGTCATTCGGTTTTTGTCATTGACATTGTTTGGGTTGTCTTGATTATGACAACTTGACATCAATCAAAGTGACATTACTAGAAGTTGTCTTGGTCATAACAGGTTGACATTACATTTGTTTGGGATGTCTTTGTAATGACAACTTGACATTAACCAGGATGACAGTGTCATGTCATAGTTATGACAGTGTCATGTCACGATTATGTCGATACCTTCAAGTAAAGTGTTACCCTTTTTTTATTTCTTAACCCTTTAATCATTTTGTGACCCCTCAGACTTTACTTGGGACCCTATATGGGGTCCTGCCCCCCATTATTTCTGATGCACAACACTAGAGTAAAGCCCAAAACTCAAAAACTAAAAGTGTGACAGATCTCTGAAAGGAACAAGATGCAAAAAGAGGGCTACGCAGAAACGTACATGTCAGTATTATAAACATAATCCACTGTCATGTGCAAAAACACAACGATAAAGTCTTCATACTGAAGTGAGAATTTGCAGTGTAATTATGAGCAAAGACATTCAAGCTTATTGACATCCCTACTGTGTGACATGTATATCAAACAGGCAGCATACAGAGCCATAATATCATAAGTAAATGCTGTCACTGATGGAAATCCTTTTCTCACCTAGTAAATCCCCTATATTGCGAAATTGAAACGATGGGCAATCAGGTAATCCAGCAACGTGTCTGGACTTCCAGGGCACCCATAAATCTCTTGTTGAAGAACAAGTTGTTAGTCTACCACAATGGGGTGTGATCCCCATTGTGGAAGACTAACAACTGCAGTGTGGGAGCTGGAGGCAGCCAACAGTTTTTTGCACATTACTGAGGAGAAAATGGGAAGGTTACTGTGCTGTTTCTGATATTAAAAAGGAGTGACGATGGAGCCGTTTCATCACTGCGAACACATTTCTCTTTTCAAGATGTAGTGAATAAACAGGAATTATAATGCATGAGTTCGACTACATTAATAGTCATTGTGGACCTGGATGGAGATGTGGCTTTGTAGATGTGCCTTTGTAGAGGAATGCATGCATAATATTCATATATATAACCTTATGTTCTCTTTCCCTGGTAGGGAAAAATAATGACAGTTTTGCTATCCAAAATAATCAGTCACCAGCAGGGAGAGACAGAGATTGAGCCCGATAGAAGGGTCGAAGTGAGAGTTTGGAAAAAAGGGATGATGTGGTGAGCATGTGTTTGTGTGGGTGATGATTTTTACACTCCACTTACTCTTCTCTCTGATCACGCACTCCAGTTACAGGTACTTCAGGGAACCTGTAACCACACTGTCAAACATCTGTCAAGAGGCTGACAGTGTGATTATCACGAGCAATATCAAAAAACACAGCCATCGTCACTCCCGTGCCATAGTTAAACTCGATGATTGATTGATGAAATTAACCAATGATAATTTCGTCTCAGGATTTAGTGAAAGTCTTTCAGCTAATTAACCATCAACACGTTCATGGATAATGACGTAGAGATAAAGACACATTTTGACTATAAACACTTATTCAGCTGTGATATGGAGAAGTCTTTTAGTAACAGCTGCAGCAGCTAAGTGAAAACTACAAAGTAGATGATCCCTCTGCTGACCTGCTGTTTTCTACACATGGTGGACACAATAACAGGAACACCTCTGTAGTATAATTCAATCCAATACAACAGCACTGCAGATAATAATTTACCTACCTTTGCAAATCTAATAGTTTTCCATTTTTGTGGAGGTTTTGTCTGATAGGTATTGATTTAACTTCATTGGGATTTTTCAATTGCAAAGATTTGATTCATCATGCTGCATACGGTATTCTAGTAACTGTGTGTGTCCAGAACCGCAGCTTATCAACAGGCAAGGCAGGCAACTGCTTGGGGCCCCAGGCCGTTAGGGGGCCACAGAGGGCTGACAAACTTTACCCTACAGCAATGTCTCAAAATGTGGCAACCACCCTCCCCGTTAAACAAACAAATTACTATTTGCAATGACATCTGAAGGGGCCCCATGTCATTCCCGTCAAAGCATTATAGAATTTTTTCCCATTGAAAATCAAAGGAAAATGAAGAGGACGTATCCTTCTGGGAAGGTCTTTAGATCTGGAGGACATAGTGGCAGCATTTTCCATAGCCAAAGTCCATAAGCAGCATGTAGTTTAGAACATAATGGTGACGAACTCTGGCTTTGAGGGGCCCCCTAGGAATTCTTGCCTAGGGCCACAACAGACTATAGAATCACCACTGTGTGTCTCTAAGACCTGTAGATAATCAAATGCTCATGGGAAATTTCCCTGTTGATGTGAACATTGGCAGGGAATACTGCCAGAGAGATGTAATTTTGCTGCTAATGTCTGTATCCAAACAGAAAATTGCATGAACATCGATCCTGTTTCAATGTTCATGTTACTGTATGCAAGATACAATGTTTTTCTGCTTCTGTCACTTCTTCTCATTTACATGCAAGATTGTAATTCTCTTCCAATTTTTCTGTGTTTATACTCAATTCAAGTTCCTTTTTCTTAATTCATCACTTTACCAATAGCCACTCAGGCTTGAATTTACATTCATATTTTTCTATGCAAACACACACATGTACAGCCTATACACTATACACATACAAACATCATGACTTTTTCTGTTTCCTTCACATTCATTGTTCCCAGGAACATGACTACTCTACCGTCTGAGTGCCATTAAACAGTGAATAACTGATAAGAGGACATTTTATTTTTATAATACCACTGATAAGGGATGTTGCAGTCTTTTTAGATACAGGGCTTATCTACTTTCCTTTATGGCTACCGCTTATCAATGATTCCTTTCCAGACATTTTAGAGGATTAGGCCAGATTTACTTTAGGATTATTTCTCTCTCGGAATTCCATCCGTTTACACAATCATGTCAGGCACAATATGATAACACTGACAGCCTAAAAATCTATTTGTGGGCAAAGGAACAGATACACTGAAGTATTATTGAGGAGTCAATGATGAGGACTTGAGGATAAATCCAACTTTACTTCCACCTTAGGACACCTTACACACATGCAGGTACGACTATGCAACTCCTATAGTGCATATCACTCTGCCTAGGGTGGTAATCTAGTTCCAAATAACATATCACAACATCCCCCCTGTTTAGCTTAGACTTTCCTAGATAATCAGAAAATACATTACAAATATATGTCTAGCTGTGTGTCAACCATACAAGAATAACTGAATTCAGTTCTTTGTTTCCAAAGATTAACATTAACTGTCACTACACATATTTCAAATCATTTCACTCAATTACCATAACTTGTGCTTCTATTGGCAAGCCATACCTTTTTTCTATCAACCAACTCATTTAAAGCATAACATATCCCTCTTGAACATGGCGATAGGTAAATGTTTTCTTGTTTCTTCACACCAGTAAACATTAAATGCTACATGTGAAATTAGGCAAGAACAATGTTCTGCCTGGGTGGATTACGCTCACTGCTAAACATAGTCTCTGTAGTGAGCTGGTTTGACCACAGCCCTTCCAAATCGTGTACAGATTGGCTGAGGGCTCTTGGGGTCCGGTGCTTCTGATTCAGATCCACAGGATGATGTGGTCTGTGTCTGATCACTGTGACCCTCCTGGCCTTCATCCAGTGCTTGTGGCCCCACAAAGCAAATTCTTTTCACAGTCTTTTGCATCTGTGTGTTGTACGGTCCACGTAGGTGACTCCTGCAACACCTAATCGTATTTCCATTAGGTGTTTGAACAATGTAGCTCCATTGTTTTTGCTGGACAACCGCTGGGTGCCATGTCCTTCTCTCTTTGTTCCACACGGTCACATGCTATCCAGGACGGAGTGTAGGAAGTTCTCTGCGGCAGCTGCGGTCATGGTGTTGCTTCATCACAGCTGCTCTGCGAGCCAGGTGCTGTCGGTGCCCCTCTTTACCTGCGTCTGGACGGCAGTAGGGTGGTGACAGGCCTGCCAAAAAGCAGTTCTGCAGGTGAAGGCAGTTTGCTGTCAATAGGTGTCGCTCTTACTTGTAGCAAAGCTATGTGGAGGTTAACTTTGTTTTGCTGTGTTTTCTTCACAATGGCTTTGATGTGTCGGACATGTCTTTCAATAAATCCATTGCTTTTGGGATAGTGGGGTGAACTGGTGATGTGTCTTACTCCCCATTCTTTCACAAGTCCCTTGAAGGTTTGTCCTGTGTACTGTGGTCCATTATCGGTCAGGATTTCGTCCGGTCGTCCGAATAAGGACATGTATCTCTGCATTTTTTGTGTGACTGCATGGCTGGATACTGGAGTGGATATTTTGAGTATCTGTCTACAGTCAACATGTAGTGGCGGCCATTGACTTCAAAAAGGTCAGAGGCTATTGACTGCCATGGTTTGGACGGTATTTCGTGTGGTTTGAGAGGCTCTTTTGGGTTTGCATCTTGATGCTCTGCACACACACTGCATGATCTGCAGATTCTTTCAACGTCGTCATTCATCTTTGTCCAATAGACACTTTCTCTTGCCAGCCAGCATGTCTTTTCTATGCCTTGGTGGCAGGGCCGGCTCTAGCCCTTTGGTTGTCCTAGGCGAGATTGAGTTCCTGCCCCCCCCCCCCCTAGTATCGCATTGCCAGATCTCCACATTGCTGTGTCAGTGATAGAGTAGCAATGTATGTTCATTTTAGTTTCCAGCTTGCATGTAAATTAGATGGCACCAACATTTGGCCTAATCATAACTGGTCTGGCAACCCAAAGGCCAAGGTTTTGTGTGGCCTGTGTAGCTTAGGCTACATACTAACATTAACTATTATCTGATGGGGAAAATGGCGCGGATCACGGCTCAACCATATATCAATGGGCTCAACGTTGACAATGATGGCTGAATTTGAAGTTGTCTAGTCATTGCAACGTTGCCTACCCCACGTTTGCTTCGCCGTTTTATACTTAAGCTATGGACGTAAGGCTAACTAAAAGAAGCTAGCTTAATAGGCTCCCATTCCTCTGCTCTGAGCAGCGCTGTGTTGTACACTAATGGACACGTAAGATCCTGACAAGAGCCAAACAAATTATTAGGTTAGTCCTACTCAGCATCAACAGTTGCATATGTCTTCCATGGCTCTGTCTGACTGACAGTGTAACTCTGATGATTGGTTTGGATACTACCAAAGCCTGTCTACGGAAAGCCGTTCCACTCCCTATTCAGCCCCATTGTACCGAATTTGGTTGCAGTTCCACCAGAGTTCCACTGGGGGTGATCGCGGTCCAGTGCTAAATGAATGGGACTCTATGGAGCTAGACGGCTACATTTGTCTCTTTCGCCTTATTGTCGTTGAGAAATCTCAGATTTGATTGTAGTTTTTGCAAGTTCAACATGGATTATAGGTCAAAAGTTGAATGAACGAGTACTTGTGTCCTTTCGATTTCTTACAGGTTGAGTCGTTGTTGCCCATAACACGCTAGCATTCTGCTAATGAATGCTGATTGGTCAGTGAAGGACTGATTACGATTGGAGATCCCGCTTGACGGCATCCGAAGCAGAACCAGAATGTCGGAGTGAATATTTTGGCGTGGTCTTTAAAACATTAGCAAACCTCTTTCTAGCACGTGTATTAACAGGGGAGAGGCTAACCTGTCAGCTGTGTTGTCAATGCTTCGAGAGAACAAAGGAAGCGACTCAGAGCTTGCCGTAAAGCAGTATCTCTGGCCGTATATGTGTATGACGTCATTGACATTTTAAAAGGCTTTTTAGAACAAAAAAGCCACTTTAAAAAAATCTAACACCCAGCAGTGTGTATTTTCTTAGCCTCCCCTTTCGAATGCAACATTCAAATTACTAGACAAAAAATGATATCCTGAGAAAAGTGGATTTTGAGGGGTATAGCTCCATAGAGTCCCATTCATTCTGCACTGGCCTGTGAGCACCCCCTATATGGAACTCTGGTGGAACTGCAACCAGTTCAGAAGCCGGAAGTAACGAGAGAGTGGAACTTCTTCCCTTATTAGAAATTCTTTGATACTACCAAGGCCGGATTTACCACCGGGCCGTTTGGGCTGGTGCCCGGGGGCCTCCGACCTCTAGGGGGCCTCCAAGACCCCACTTAACTGTGTGGCCTCATCCTTTTTTTTTTTTTTCTTTCTTTTTTTTATTTTTTTTAAAATTAAATTAAAATCAAATGAATTAATGAGTGTGTGTTTGTGTTTATGTGTGTTAACAATAATTTAGTTGCACACAAAAAAAGTATCATGGATCAGTTTTTTGGCTGTCGGCTGTGTCTGACTATGGTTACCGCAGAAACTGTTGATAGCAGCAAGAGGTAAGCTAAGCGGTAGAGGATAGTGTGAAAGAATGAGAGTAGAGGACATCAACAAACCAAACAACATGGATAAAAAAACAGTGGAGCAGTGGAGCCACAAAACGGAAAGCTAAAAGGGAGAAGGATAGCAGAGAGGATTTAGGAGTAATATTCCAACCATCTCCACTTTTTTCAAAAGTCGGCTCGACTGGCCTGGCGGCGCCTGTGGTGATACTAGCGATGAGGAGTTTAGCACAACATCCAGCCTTGCTATTTCAGATCATAGACTGTATATTAACAGTCTATGTTTCAGATGAACAATTAGAACAACATCACCACCCTGAGCATCAGCAGCACGACATGACAGAGAACCACAGCCCGGCTGGAGTGACAAACACCTGTTTAAAAGCCCCCCCACCACGGTCTCCACCTAGAGATTGGCATGGTTTTATTTCAGTTAGCCAAATAGCTGGTTTGATTTGCATTGAGAGATGATTTTATGGAAAGTGCCCCATGCCAATCTCTAGGTATGGTGGAGGGTATGTGATGATGTGGGGCTATTTTAATTCCAAAGGCCAAGGGAACTTTATCAGGATACATAGTATCCTGGATCCATGAAATAACTGGCCTTTAAAAATAAAAATCTGCCTTATGCCTACTTACTTATGCCCCCTGTATTTTAAGGAAAAACATTTATTTACGATACATTATTCATTCACAAAGAAAATTGGTGTCCTTAAAGATTGGATTTTTGCTTCTTTTTTTTAATTTTTATTACAGCCTTAAGATCAATTTCCAAAAGATGATTTTTTTTATTCCTCTTTTTAGTAAACTTTAGCATGGGTGTCCTAATTTTTTCACATGACTATATATATATAAGTTATACTCAACCTATTTTCAAGATTTTGTGCCCAGGGGCCTCTGCATTCTAAATCTGTGCCTGGATACTACACATTCTAAGGTGGTTGTGAGTTTGAATTACATACCAGGTAACAATTTCTGGTTCCCAGAATGTTCTGGGAACATTCGTTTTTGCTTGCGGAAAAGTTACCGGAAGGTTAGTTTTTGGTTACATCAACCGTTCTCAGAACGTTCCCCTACCATTGTAACCTTTAGAGAACGTTCCCCTACCGTTGTAACCTCTAGGGAATGTTCCCCTACCGTTATTTTTTACATTCCCCTAACCTTTAAATAACTAACGACTGTGGTACCAATTTTATTATTAGTTTAAACTGTCTGTGCATGAGCAGGAATGAATGATTATATATTGGCAGGAATGAATGAACAGGCAACAGGCAAACTTGATGGGATTTAAAACTTTAATATAAAATTAACAAAATACAAAAAATATAAAAGGCCTAAAAAAATATAACAATCAGAAACTATACAAATAAGAAAAAAAAACAATGGAGTGGGATGTAGTGTGCAAAGATGCATATTGGAATGATAATGTAATGAATTATTATATATTAGCATATTAACAAATACAATTGCTTTAATGAAAAAATAGAAGCTGCAAGATGGATAAAAAAGAAAAGAAAAAAGAAATAGAGCTCCATGGTTTGGCTTATAGTCCTTCTCAGCTGGCCTAAAGAGAAAGAAACAAAAGTTTGATACGTCATACTAAGAATCAACACGTTGACAAAAGCAAGACTAATTGCCTTACTAACAACTCTGTTTTTTCACATCATATAGAAGCATTTCAATTTACCATCTGTGTGGGGCAAACTTCAGCGCTCGCCCGATCAAGTCCTCCACCTCTGCTGCAGTCAGCGCGGGGAAGTTCTTCTGGGAGGCCAAGTCAAAATGAAGCCAAGTTACAAGTCAAATTAAAACCTCTTATCAGCCAAGCTAAGCATAATACTGTGAACAATAAAATAACACCTGCCTGTTATAACCCTGCATATAGTCAGGTCCTGGAAGACCTTCTTTGCCTTTCTTCCCCTCAGGCTATACTCTTTCAGCACGTTATTAGTTGCCACTCGCCGTAGCATGCGTCGGACTGCAGTACCTGTGGTCGGACCTCCAAGCGTTGTCAGGAAAAGTTGCTGTAAAACATATAGAAATACTATACATGTGGAACAAAGTGGAGAGCTTGTACAATCTCATTTTGTAAGAGAAGTCAGTTCTGTTATGATGATATTTGAATTTATGCAATTATATAGTGTTAATCTTAGGGCACTTAATTACCATTTTTATCCTCCTCAACGGTTGACCGAGACTCCGGTCAAACTCCTCCAGCTCGGTGTCTGTCGAGCAGGGCGACACCAACATGTCCTCGCCTGGAGCAGAGGGAGGGGACTGGGAGGTCCTTTACAGCATGAGCAGCTCATCCATCTTCTCCTCAAATGCATCCATCTGCTGTGTCAGGCTGGCAATGGATGTCCTCACAGCTATTGAAAAATTAATGTTGTTAGTTTTAGTTGTTATACATTTTAAACTTGCATATGTGAACAACTTAAGTGAGTCTTCTTACCTCTCATTTCCGTCTCCATGGCTCCACGGTCTCCCTCTGTGTGATAAGGTTTGTTGTTTACAAAAAAAAAAAAAAAAGTTAAGTTACTCTCAAGTTCCTTGTCATGAAATTGTATTTAATTGGAAATGGAAAATTCAAAGCCACTGTACCTTCAACTGGGTCCCAAGAAGTGGCAGGCCGAGCTTACAGGTTTCCTGTACGGTAAAAAAGTAGATATGAATATAGGTCAGTTCATTTATGGTAGGTTTCTTGCACATGCCATTGCAAAAGATGAACCTATGCTGTTACATTAGACAATCGCTTAAAAAAAAAAAAAATAACTCTTACATGCAGGTGGTGGAGGCAGTATCATCTGCTGACCTGAAAAAGAGCAGGAAGGGACAAACGCATCAGAACAGTCACGTGATATGCACCAGGTTGAATTTCAGTAGTTCCATGGTAGGAAATATGACTCTGGTTTCTTAAACGCATGCATAAATGTTAACTTACGGACAGGGCTTCCAGACACACGCTCCGTCCTGGAATGCTTTCTTGCTTGTGGAATGGATTCATCTGAAATAAAAGACCATAAAATTTGTAATGATTGCAAAAGAATATTTTAAGTGTAAATAATAATACATAGTCTGTACTTAAGGTCTTACCATGATTATCTAAATAAACGATGGATGTATTTAGACAACCAAGGAGGTGTAGCTAATCATTATGTCGTGCTAGGTTAGCCTGCTGTTTCGTGAATAGAGCTTCTCTTAATACATCCATGGTTTTATCTCTCATCCACGTTACAGGCTTTACAGCATACAGCCCTCGGATGTATCCTACGACAATACCATGGATGTATTAATAAAACACATGGGGAATTACAGCCTCCAGTTTGGACGTGCATTCAGTGAGTCCGACTGAGTTCAGCTCGACTCGCGGTATAATGCTGGCAACCATGTCGGAGCTTTCTTTAAGTTGTTTACCAAAATCTCTCACCTTGTTGTCCAGGTTCCTTATGGTGGTTAAAACATCACCGAGGGAAGGCTCAGTCTCCGTCGCCAACTTTAATGTATGGGGCTAGCAGCGCTCGCAGCATAGCTAGCTGTGGAAAGCTAACTTGTTTCCCGCGTTAGCATACGGGCTAGCAGTCCTGAGCGGAGAAAAGTCTTTACTGTTGACCGCCGACAATGTCTTTCTTGGTATCTTTGTCCTACCTTGCGTTATAACACCGTCGGTGAAGTGTAGTCAGCATATGTTTTAATCAATGGCAATATTTCAGTTCGAATTTGGGACCAAACGAACGGATCTTTTGTCTGCTCTGTTCGCCAGGTGTGTACACCGGTGTTGTATACGGAAGTCAGGACTTGAATCGGTCACCTGAAAGCAGAGGCACTGTCTTCCCCCTACTGGCGTGGGGGTGTAACGGTTGGATTTGTACACTGAACTGAGCCACTTGTTAGACGTGAAATGAAAGAAGTGAATTTTCTTAGTTGTGAAAATCGTTCTATTGATAGATTCTTGTTTTAAGTATTTTCACACAATACAGTTAAAAAAACGAAATCAAGCACAAAAGTATTGTTTTTAACAAAATTGTTATCAGCCTAAAAATAAATATATTCTCTTGCTATGTTGTTTATCTTACTTAGATTTTATAAGACCAATCATTTTTGAGTGAGTCTAAATTAAGTGACTGCAAACCTTTTATTGCTACTTCAAAAACTTAAATGGAGCTGGTTTAAATAAACATTTTCAAAACCGCACTCAGAACAACCCAAAAACAACCAAACGGGAACGTTGTGTGGAGGTACAGTGCAACCACAGGAGAACGTTTCAGTTGGTTGGTTCCCTTAACGTTTAGGGAACGTTATAACCATGAGGGAACGTTCCCTAAACGTTAGTTTTTGGTCTGGTTCGAACTAACCTTTAGGGAACCAGAAACTAACGTTCCCCAACGTTCCCTAAACGTTCTGTGTTAGTGGGGTAGGCATTTAGCGGTCCAACAAATCACGCCATTAACTTGCATTGTGGGAATTGTAGGATCCAGTGTTTTTAGTTGACAGTGGTTAGAAGTACTGAAAAAGCTAGTTAGTGCACCTTGTGTTAAAAAATATTTTGTCAAACTACTTCTTCCAAACTACAATTTACTATTTTTGGTCAAACTACAATGCTCAACATCTTCTGAATTGTAATGTAAATTATATAAATGTGAGGAGTATGTGTTTTGTACAATCCGAAATAAAGGAGAAATGTGTGTATAAATAGCCTATACATACATTTTTGAATTAGGTTTCGATAAAGATGATCATTTGTTATTTCAATGTGTCATGAGAGGTCTTAACATAAACTAAAGCATGATGTCAAAAATGTATGTGCGATGAGTAAAGCATTTCTTTCCTTCACAGCTGAAAAACATGGATGGTTTTTACCTGTGTTCAGTCCACCTTGACTAAATACTTACTACAGATATTTTTACATTTTCACAGATAGGCTATCACATTAGCTTCAGTAGCATGTGAAACACATTTTGATACCCTTAAAGTAAGCTGACAGGATGAACACTAATGAAGACTGACTACTTCATCAATATCTAATTCAGTCGAGTGAAATCTGTGTAACAGGTCTCATCACAGTGCATCACAGAGTTTGCATTAATACAAAGGGAGGTGATTATTGTGCTTAAAACAGAGATCTCTATCATTTTCTGTGTTGTTCAAAAACAACAGCAATTTACATTAAACATAGCCTATTTGATCACAGAATAATATGATATGACAAAAAATCTGACAGGGCATGTTAACATTACCTATGATATTTGACAGTTTTTCATATTCTATGCTATTTTAGTTGATACTCAAAAGATACTGTACTGAGGGTTGGTATGCAGCCCTAGGCATCACCTTAAGAAATACTGAGTCATATTCCTGAGACAACTGACACTGTGGTGATAAAAGGGAGGAAATGTAATAATCACCATATACACTATATGAGCAAACAGGAGACGAGAAAAAAAAGACTACATTATTACCAGAGGAACTCCTAGTGTCCATCAACCTGTCTGATTAGTATTGGCTGCACGCCCAACCGCCTGCAGCATAAAAAAAATACTGTAATACTCTGAGATGAGAAGTAGATTCAGAGAGCAACTCCATTTTATGTGTTCCTGTCTCTGTTCTGCTACAGAATATGAATTATTTTTTTTTGTACTCTAGCATCGCCTAGTGATTTAACTTTTCATCAAATATTCATTTGCATTTGGTTATGCTGACATACTGCTGATGGCTGGTGCAAAGAACAAGTGTTGTTGACAGCATTGTTTCACTTGTAATGATGGTGATATATGAAAAATGTACTGCTTCTGTTCGGCATTTGGATCACTGTCAAATACTTGTCAAAGAGCACTCAAGGACTTCAATTTTACAGCCCTGAGTGCATACAAGAAGGGCTGCAGTGATGATTATTTTAGTGCAGATTAATCTGCCATTTTCTCAATCAATCAATTAAACGTTTTGTCTATTCAATTTCAGAAATAGTGAAAATGCCTATTACGATTTCCTAAAGCCCAAGGTGACGTTATAAAATTGTTGTTTTGTCCGACCAACACTACAACCCCAATTCTATTAAGTTTACCATCACATATGACAAAGGAACAAGTAAAAGTAAGTTATTTTTACTTGAAAAATGACTGTAAATGATTAATCAATTATCAAAATAGTTTTTCTGTCCATGGATTAATGATCATTTCGTCAAAGTCTGTGACGTTGGACATTTTTGTGTAATTTTAGTGTGACTTTATTCTAACCCTTTCATTGACTTTAAGTGACACCTGGCTTTGTCAACATTAAACACGCACACACACACACACACACACACACACACACACAATATTGTGTAGATCTAATGTCAGTGCTATTTTAAATAAAGTAAGAATGGGTTAAGGAGTTTAAAAGTTATTGTTAGTTGCCCCCATACAACGCTCGCTTACCCTACAAAACTCATTAATCAGTGGGCCAAAGTGTGACATTTAATCAGTGGTCTTGTTGCATTCTTGCAACACTCATTAGTGACGAGCGTGGGCAAGATGTTACATACACAAATATGGGAGCTTGATACTTGTGGTACCCATACACCTACTTGAAAGGCACGCTGTATGGCCACGTAATGATCGCACGTTTGGAACCTCAGGTTCTAATTACAGGCTGCCACTTCTAATCAGAATCAATACACAGAGACAAACAGACAATCACCCACATGCTGTCACTGATACTTTCCGGCCACATAAGCTCTCACACAATCAGAATGACAGGTAACTGTCAAAGCACGGAGGACCATGGAGGACATATTCAAGAGCTGTTATACAGGTATGGCCTTTTACTTGTCATTCTTTTTTAAAATCAGGCACACATGAGATTAGCCTGTTTCAGCCTTGAAGGCTCAATGAAAAGATTTCAGTAACTTTGAGAGATGTCTGTTTTGCCTATGCGTGGCAAGAGTGTTAAGGATCAATATGGGTAAACTTGCTGCTGCTATTCATTGACTAGTGGTTGAGGAGACATTCATTGCCATGGATGTCAGATGGAAAGAAAACAGGTATCTGAACAGAACTGCATTTATTTAACAAAACAGGTCAATTTGTTTTTAATTTTTCCTAACAAAGTACCAATATCCTTAAACACCGTCAAGGGGACACTGGATTAAAGTTACGTTTGCAGAGATATACTGTATCTACGATAAAAGTGTGACAAGCTACTTTATATAGCATGAATTCATCAAATGCAGTATATTCATTTGGAGACAAGAATCAAGAACTCTACTTGAAAACTGTTGTTTCCTTCACACACTGACAAACGTTGAATGGTGGTGTGATGGATAGGTCTTAAGTTTCAGACAAAAAGTATTAAAGGAATAGTTCATCTGTTTGGGAATTGCTTTCTTGCCAAGAGTTAGAAGAGATTGATACCACTCATGTCTGTACAATAAATGTGAAGTTACAGCCAATATGTTAAACTATTCATTTTAAATGCTTGCTAAAATAGTTTTGCCAGCTATATGTAAAGTTTTTAATGTCTAAGTTATTAATTTCTTGTATATAAAATGCCAAATAGTAGTGTCAACATTGTGTACACTCTTATTTTTACTACCACCCCTTGTAGCTCTCTTTTTGGAGAGCAACTCCACACCAAGTGTTACTGGACAGTTAAGGGGAAGAACTTGGAAAAAGATGTGTAACTGCAAACAGCTCCATTTACAGCTTTATTTTGTTAATATTTGACTTTCCACATACATAAAATCTTTAAAACACTTAGATCCTCCTGGGAAATGCATTGACAAATGTCTATGAACGGCAGTCCATAAATAACAAAATTAACAATTACACAAAGCTTTGGAGAGAAAAACATGCTGCTGTGTAATGATTATCTTTGAAATGGGGAAGTAATCCAATGAACCCTCCTGCTCTCCTCTGTCATGCATTCCACAGGATAATTAACACAAAGCCTTGCCAATAGTCTACCTGTGGCTCTGTGTGTCTCTAAAGAACTACACTGGTAGTAAGTGGAGTGAGGATGAAAGTGACATGGGAGAAGAAAGATGAATGACTGAGTCCCTTGGATTAATAGTGTTGGGGAGGAAGAAAAAACAGGACAGGAAGTGAAGGTAGGTGTAGAATCCTTAATCGTTTTTTTGCACTAAGTCACTCAAGTGACCACTTGCCAGAAGTACATTTATTCTCGAGCACAGAAGACAAATGGGTCGATGCTGGCCGCTGCTGCCTTTGCTTTCTTGTCGTTTAGCAGTCTGTAGCCAAACTTACAAAAGAAGTTGCCAGTCTGTGGAAAAGCACACTAGATTAAATTGCTTTGTAGAGCCTGTAGTAACTGAGCCGCACTGCTGGTACAACAGGTGCATATGAAACCATTAAAAAAAAGTATCCCACTTGTTCATTACTGCAAAATTTACTGACTACTGCAGCATTTACAGAATTTCCTGAGAGCAATACAATGCTTAGAAAAAGCAATATTGCTCTTTTGTTCTGTCAGATGTCAACATAAACTTTTATCTTTTTTTGTATAATAAATTGGTTTCTACTGTGTATTATTCATGAGTTCCTTATGGATTAGTAAAAGAAAGTTCCTGAATAAATGGACACTATCTTTGATGGAAATAAACTAAGCTCGTCCACTAGAAAAGTAGCACAATGTTGTATGTGGTATCAATTTTGAAAGTAGAGTAAGAAAGAAGAAAAACTTTATAAAGTAAATGTGGCAAAGAGGCCTGACAGTGTAATTAAGCTATAAGAGAAATTCAACCAGAAAGCTTACCTCGCCCAGCATCGTCACATTGCATTTTTTCTACAATCAGTTTTCAGCCATGCTAACATGATGGCTTTAGGGATGACAATGTTGATTGGTCAGTACATATATCCTAATGACTTTGGAGATTTATGATTTGCAGTCATAGAATTTGGTACACACATTCACGTCCCCCACAGAGTTATTAATTTGGTTATCACCATTACATTTCAACTAGCGATATCATGAAGTCAAAATTTTATTTTCAACTACTTTGGTTTATGATCAAATACGTGCAAAACTATTGACATTCCCATCAGCCTCAGCTCTACATTATACCTGCGAAACATCATGTTAATATTGTCATTATGTGCATGTTAGCAATGCGGATCTAGCATTTTGCTGAAAGCCTTACAGAACAGCTAGCATGGCTATAGACTCTAGTCATCTCCATTCCCAATCAATGTGTGGGAAGACATTTTTCCAATCAGTGCAATTACTCCTCTACGGTTAGCTCCCTATTATCTAACCAAACGGTTTCCTTTTTTTCCCCCGAGGTCACTCCCCTCCTTCCCCTTTCCATTGCTATCAAAGTGTAGTCCTCAGTGGTGCAGTATCCAGGGTAACCGTGTGTCTTCAAGTCCATCAGTGAGTTATTAAACTTCATGCAAGTGCAATAGTGGTCTAATATGCTTGAAATTAGTTTTTTGAAACAGTATCAAGGACTCTATAGGATCTGTGTTTTCAGTTCGATACATCGTACAATCAGTAATGGAAATACACAAACTAATATTTTGGCTGATTACTGCATTTTATTGAATGCTTTGGAAAAAGCAACAAGGATTATTTCCCATCAAAGCATAACCAAATGTATAACCCCAAAACATCTATTTACTGTTTTTCGTATTACGTTCTTCACTTCATAATTGCGGTCTTTAACAGAATACAAGGACAGAAATCATCTACTGTTTACACTAGTTAAGAAATGAACATAATAGTAAGAAAGGTCTTTTTAGTTTCAAGGATAGGTAAGGCTGAAAGCATAAGGCCGTAATTCTGACTGCTACTCAACTATCACAGTGTCAAGATGATCTCCTTCCCAGGGAGGTTGACCAACCTAATGAGAGCAAATAAAACCATATTTATCCATAAATTCCAGAAGAATACATTATAAAGGCAGTGTAACCCAAAATAAAATAGTTTTTTCTCAATACGAGTTTCAAATCGCAGAAAAACAGATATTTTTTTAAGACCCCATTTTGGATTCTGCATGAAACAGGTACATGTATAAATGTATTTTTTTCAACTATTAAAGAACTTCGGTGCCAATATTAAGTCATTTATTTTTCTTTACTGTATAGGTTTGCCAAACTTCCAAATAATCAATTGTTCTGAGAAAAAACTGGTTCTTCTGTCAAATCAAATATATCAAATCTTTATCTCTACCACTAAAATGATTGGTCAAATCAGAAAAACCGGCAGGGCAGCAGGACAGCTATGCGCAACACAATGTATTTTGACTCATAAAGTCGCAGTGGCTCACAATGGGACTTCTTTAACAGCTACCTAGGTCAGAATTCATCAAATTCTTTCAAATTAAATAGTTAAGACACAGCCTAATGGCATGTTATGTTATGTCTATTTTGTACAAGTTATTGAGACCTGAAATATGACAACAGTTTAAGATGGGGGTCTTAATGCAACTAAAGCCTAATTCGCATAATCCCGCTGCACTGCTCCGAGGCTTTCTACCACTGTGTTAAACTATGTGAGAAGATGTACCGTTGAGAAAAAGATGAAAACAGGTGAAACAGTTTTTGGTTATTAAAGTGCTCAAACACACCATCAATTAGCAGCAGTATGTATGTACATATAAATGTGGTTCAGCACTCAACCATTTAAAACTCACCCATTTTAAAGTCAACAAAATGTCCCTCTAACTCAACTCAAAAAGAAAGAAAAACACTCATGTGTTCTTTCAGTAGTTACTTCAACTTGACCTCTGGTTACGACACAATTATTATCTTTAAATGGAAGAGAAATTAACACAAACTAAAAACAAACTAAAATATCGTAATGCAGAATATCATCCATACTTTACATACATAAAAAATTACATTTCTTTTTTTCTCTTTTTAAGAATAGATTCTGTAAACACTGCTTTAGGTCCTTTAAGTACGGTGTATGCACATTTCTGCTATGTTTCTCCATAGAAAATAGTCTGAGGCTCCTGCTCTGGCACTGCAGGGGATTTCTCTAACAGTATATACTCCTCAAACCCCCAACTTTTATACCATCCGTCCAATTTTCTACCCATTCCACCTTAAAACCACAGAAAGAGAAGAAACTAGAAGAATTAAGTGGAAGCTCTAGTGTGGTGATGTTTGTATGTGGGTGTGAAGGTACTTTCACATTTTAAAGTACCCACTTAAACCCCATCTTGAAGATGTAAAGGAATCCAAATACTAGAGAAAGGGATGAGGGGTGTTAGCTGAGGATAGTTGACAAGGCTAGGTCTGAATATAGATAAGGCAAAGCATGGGTAGCGGTTGGGAGGGGTGGGATTAGTCCACACGTCGGGCAGATTATTAGCCTTTCGGGTACATTTTTAAAAACGGGAGGAGATGGTTCTGTAAGGTAGTGAAGAATTGTATAGTTGATTCAGAGGCCTTGGAGGAACTCTTGGAGCTGCCTGACGAGCTCTGTGTCCACGGTCTCCATCAGGACCCCGAAGCCCTGGTCCCCCATCATGGCCTGCTGCGCCTTCAGCTTCTCATAGACAAACTGCTGGAGGGAAACGCTGTGCACCGGGTCCTCCAAAGCCAACTGTAGTGGGACAAAGAAAATAGAAAAATTACATTTTGGATGCTGCCTGGGGACGTTGGGGTTATAAAAATATGAAATTTACTGACAGTAAATGAACTGCTCATATTCTTTCTCACGCAATGTTTAACATACAGCCTACTATTTCAGAAACGTTTCAAACAAAGTGACATTTGCAGTAATTGCACACTGAATTCCAAATTAAATAAAGTATGGCTTTTTGTCAACTGTCTAAATAAAACACTTTTCAAGAAACATCATTTCTTGAAAACAAATTGCATGCAAGCATCATGTCTTTTTTAATCTCCTCCTCCTTTCCTGGGTAAATACAGGGAGGTTGGATATTTTGGCAGCAATTAAAGGTTTGATTCTTCTTGGATAGGTCTGCACTGTTGTAGCAAATCTGGATTTGGGGATTTCCTTTTCGCTCTCATTCTTTGTTGAAGATTTGCTCAAGCTCACTCAAGTTGGAACATTTTGTAACAGGATTCAAGTCTGGTTTTGGCTGGGTCAGTATGGGCTTACACATTATTGTTCTGTAGGCATTCCAGGTTTGATTTTGTAGGAGATTGCGTAGCTGAGCTCTCTCTAACAAGCTTCCCAGTCTGGATACTATGCCCAGCTTCTCTCACACCTAGCACTTTGCATTGTAGCTGAAGAGTTATTCTCGTTCCAGCAGAATCAAAGAATCTTTTGCCTAATGCTGTCAGTCTTTCACGCCTTTTTTTTTTTTTTTTTAAAAACAAGAGGCCTCCTAGTCAATCTAACCATTCAGCCCAGCTATGCACTGCACTTACTGACTTCTCTCATTCCAGTAAGATCTCACTTTTATGGGTCAACTGGCATGAGGGTGAGTAGATATTTACAATCGTGAACTTCTCCTTCTAATTCCTGGATGATTAAGGACTAGAGTCTTATACAGTATAGTGAGTCTGGAGCACACTACACACTACATTTCCGTTATGCAGGGTTCTTGGCGTTGCATAATATAAACCGTGAATGAAGAGATAAACCCAAGCCCTATTCACAGTGAATGACAGAAAACTATTTGTTCTTAATTCCACCCGTTTCTGCTCAGGTTGGCAATACAACGTACCTGCAAACGTAGTTGAAAAGGACATTCAGTAGTAAAGCAAGCCCTCACTGTTTTAGAGTCCCTTTTGACAAAAAAAGGAGGAAAAAGCAACACTCCAACTTTGACGTATACATCTAACACAAACTTTGGACTAGAGAAAATGATTCAGTATATGCAGTTGCTGTCATTCATCTTACGCAGACAGCACTGGAAAAATAATCCTTGACAATAGAGGGAAAAAAGCAAGAAAAAGTTGGATGGAGCCGACATATTTCTGCATGCAAGCACGCGGTCATTTATTTTTCTTTGGAATGAAGAAATGGCAGAGGAAAACACAACACCACAGAAAAGTTTGAAATCCTGCACTCTGTTTGCAAATAAATTAGAGGGGTATACACATACTGTGGACACCATCCCACAATCAAATCCTATTCCTATATACAGAAAGGCCAACAAAATCAATTAAAAAGGTAATTATATAAATATGTAAATGGCACTTTCTGTATTATGCAAATTTTCTCTGCATTTGAATCTGTCATGTACACTTAAATCACCAATGTTTTTAAAGTGATATTTATGTGTGTGTATTTGTGCACCTGTATGCCTAAAGCTTGATTCTGGCTCACTCACTTTAATTTCCCCACAGATTAATTATTATTATTATTATTATTATCATTAAGTGATGTTGCTTAACCCTCCTCCTCCAACCTTTTGAAAGCAGGCAGTGTACTGAACTACACACACAAGGTGACCTAATCTTTTTTCACAAGGTAATTATCTTTTTTATAATATCATATTACTATCATACACAAACTTGACATTTGTGCAAGCTTGTGCACTCTTACTCACTCAGTCCCAGAAGAGCCCTAGAAATCCCAAAGAAAAAAGAAAACATTGGGTCCTTTGAGAAGAAGATTATTGTAATAACAACTCTTGATCTCTAGCCAATCACTGTAGAGAATACTTGGCATGCTAATTAGTTCTTTGTCATTACAGTGCAATCAAACTAGTGAAGAGTGGCTGTTGGAGAGTGGCTTAATGGAAAAGCTGTCATCTAACCTGCATAATTACCTTCAGCACAGGGACCTCCAGAATGTGTATGTGTCTGTATAGGACGGTTTCCTCCTAATGTTGTGTGTGTGTGTGTGTGACCATGGCACAAACAACTTTGATGTGTGTGAGCCAAATATAAAAGGTCTTAGTAAGCATTTCTCAATTACTATGATCCTCTTAAATATCTAATCTAACTGGGAAAAAACAATGATACACATCTGTATAAATCCCAATAAATATCAGGTGTTAATTCTGGTTTAGTTAGGAAAAGGACAATTGCAAGTCTGCTGTGTAGATGAGGTGTATAATGTCTCAGCCAAAGAACAAAGGATAAAAAGGTGTGTGCGTGAATGAGCACTTCTAGGAGTGTTTGAAGAAGTTGTGTACATTGAAAAGGATAATTCGAGGTAGAGATGCAACAGATGAAGAGACTGTTAGAGAATGTTAACAGGATGTGAGTAGAAATTAGCTTAAAAGCAGAATGTTTAAGATAGCTGACAACAGAGCGCTGAGATAAAGAGCAAAATGCTGAGGACACCTGCTGTGCTGAGACTCCGCGTACAATACAGCACTGATGCAAACCAATCTGAAGAGTGGAAGCTACGACAATAAGCACAATACGTATGATCCAGTGTCATCCCTGGGGAAAAACAGAGGCAGAGATGAGAAGACAAGAGAGAGGAGAAGAAAGACCAAAGTACAAAGGAGATGTGAGGATCTGATTGCCATGTAAAAAGGAAAGGTGAATCGGAAAGTGAAGAAAGTGACAACACAGAAACACAAATGCAGCAAGAGAAAGGAGTATTGTCGTGCAAAAAAAGAGGTTAACGGGAACTGGCATGACGACGTTGTGGCAGAGAACACCATAAAGAAAGCGATTGACGAAAACAAGATGACGTGGGACGCTGTGAGACGGGGCAGCTGTACCTCATTGGATGCATTCAGGATGCAGAGGAGAAGGAAAGAGGAGTGGGCAACATGAGAGGAGGCAGAGAAAGATGAAGAGACACAGATGAAAAGACAGGGGCTGTGAAAGCCCTCATCCCTGGACTATTGCTGCCTTTTTCCAAAGCAAACAAAGTAAAGCAACCCATGCCACCATTACTGTAAAAACAGTGTTGTTCAAAATCGGCCTGCACGGGAGATTTTAAACATCTCCCACTACAACACACCGACACTAACAAGTGTGCCAAAAACCCAGATAGATAGGTCTGTGGCTCTGAGTGAGAGGCCCACACAAAGGCTAGCACAGTCTTATTAAAAACCAGCTACATTAATATACTGTATCCTACTGTTGCATCAGGAAATCTGGGATTAACAAAGCAGCCACAAACTCACTGATAAACTCACAGAATTAACACAAGTGGGCCTATTAAGAACCTTTTTTACTTTAACCTTCTGACTACTCAAACCTCTCATTTTCATTCCTCTCAGTCATTTACTCACCACAGTAGGCTGCGCTATTCAGTGGAAAAGCACATTTGTAGCAGAGGACATTAAAGGAAAGTCAGGCAGGCAATCGCTAACTGGAGTTAATGATGCAAGAACCTGTACTTTTTAAGCTTTTATCTCATATCCCATGGTGCCTGAAGTCGAACTGCAAACACACAAATATAGTACATAAGTAGTGTGTGTGTGTGTGTGTGAACACATGCACAATCACTTCAGTGTGATGTAAAGAGCTGTGGGGGTGTATGATGTACTGAAGTGTAAACTAAGAACTGTTCTGTGTAATGGGATGCTGACTGTGGGGTTCAGAGGATTACACTGCGGGCAGATGTTAATTTAATCAGATAATTCATGACACATCATCTACAGGCCTCGCCAGCCAGTCGCCTTTGGCAATGCTGACTAGACATGCAAGCTGCTCTCAAGTGGCCAAAAATGACTCAAAGCATAATATTGTTTGAGAATGTCAACACGCGTTTTAACGCCTCCACGGGTATATAAGATACTAAATTCAAGTGCTGCTTGAAAAGCGTAAAAAGCTTGTTTTTATTTTCTAGGGCTGCTCGATTATGGACAAAATCATAATCATGATTATTTTGGTCAATATTGAAATTACAATTATTTAACACGATTAGTCATTGACTTTTGGAAAGATGTTGCAATTACTGAACTTAAAAAACAGTGGACCAAGTTAAATAAATCAACAGTGAAAACACCTAGAACTGTGAAATTTCCCTTAATACTTTTCCCATTTGAACATTTTTGTTTTCATTCAGAACACAACACAAAATAAGAGTTTACTTGCAAAACGTAATGTGCAAAATAATCGTTTTTCTTGATTATTCTGTTTTTGTGATCATTTCTTTTTAGGAGAACTTATGAGTTTTAACTAACCCTGCAAGTCTTTGCAAGTCTATTTGCATTCTATATTGATGTTTTTACCATGCTTTTACGATCTGTAGTACTTTGAGATTTGCTCCAAATGTAAAGTGCATTACAAATAAAATCTATTATTATTATGAACCAAAATGGTAATCATGATTAAAATTCTGATTAAATTGCACAGCCATGTATATGTCTCACACACAAGTTAATCAATAGCCTAATTGAATGACAGCTTGATCTATACAGTAAACCTGCTGCTGTCACACATGAGTACCATGGTTACCATGGTGTCTGCAGAGCCACTTCTCCAATGTTACCTGACACAGAACAGATACTTGGCCGGCGCTTTCATGGGGCATGATACGGGGTATTCACACTACACCATGGTACATCCCAAAGTGAGCCCTGAGGACTAAGGACTAAAGACTCACAGACTTAACTGATCTCAGGTGTTAAGTGAGTGAGTGTGTAAGGCCACATGGGCTCAGATAGGTATAAATGGGATTGGGACAGCACTTCACGAGATCACAGGTTACCTTGGCGACGTTTAATAACAAAGATGTTGCTGACGCTTGCCGGTTTGGGAATTTTCATTTTAAGTTTGTTGCTTTCTACACGGCCAAGGCACAGGAGACGGCTGCCTGATTCCAAATTTTTTCACAAACATTTTTGGACAACAGGTTGGTCTGTGTTCTGTGGTCGTGTGTCGTGCTGTTGTTTACCTTTGTAATTCCCGGATTTCCCTATGGTCTCCGCAGTAAACGTCACAACGCTTTGAAATGTGGGCAATTCCCTTTGGTGAAGTTTGCATCGATGCAGACTCACGGAAAGGGCTCGGTAAGTGTGTACTCAAACCCTCACGCCCTATGAAATTCGACATTGGGACAACCCTAAGCCCTGTGCACCAAAGTCTGTGAGTCCGGATTTTGGGATTGGGCCATTGTGTTCACATATACAATTGCAACAGCTTTATTTTATACTTAATATATCTCTGTTTGGGATGTTTTTTGTGTAACTTTATAAGAAATGTATTTTATTTGTTTTGTGTACAGGCATTTACAAAGGCACGAGGCCTGGAGGAATTGGCAGGGTAAAGATCGCCATCACTTCACTGCTAATTAAATACATTAGTTGAATTTTTGCATGACTGTTTTACGGTTTATTTGAGTATTTGACATTTCTAAATTCTTAAATCTAACCAGTCCAAATGAAAAGTTCACTGACCTTTGTCACAGTAAAATAATTGAATATAAATCAAAACAGAATTAAAAAACAAAGCAGCACTTAACAAGGCAGCACAAAGAAAGAACGGGTCACCTTGGTCAATAAGAAAGGATTAAAACATTAATAAACAACGGCTAATAAACTTACAGTCATGTGAAAAAATTAGGACACCCATGCTAAAGTTGACTAAAAAGAGGAATAAAAAAAAATCATCTTTTGGAAAGTTAATGCCTTAATTAAAAAATTGAGGAAAAATCCAATCTTTAAGGACACCAATTTTCTTTGTGAATGAATAATGTAGCGTAAATAAATAAATGTTCTTCCTTAAAATACAGGGGGCATAAGTAAGTACACCCCTATGTTAAATTCCCATAGAGGCAGGCAGATTTTTATTTTTAAAGGCCAATTATTTCATGGATCCAGGATACTATGCATCCTGATAAAGTTCCCTTGGCCTTTGGAATTAAAATAGCCCCACATCATCACATACCGTTCACCATACCTAGAGATTGGCATGGGGTACTTTCCATAAAATTATCTCTCAATGCAAATCAAACCAGCTATTAGGCTAACTGAAATAAAACCATGCCAATCTCTAGGTATGGTGAAGGGTATGTGATGATGTGGGGCTATTTTAATTCCAAAGGCCAAGGGAACTTTATCAGGATGCATAGTATCCTGGATCCATGAAATAACTGGCCTTTAAGGCCTTTACTTATGCCCCGTGTATTTTAAGGAAGAACATTTATTTATTTATTTACGATACATTAGTCATTCACAAAGAAAATTGGTGTCCTTAAAGATTGGATTTTTCTTCATTTTTTTAATTAAGGCATTAAGATCGATTTCCTAAAGATTATTTTTTTATTCCGCTTTTTAGTCAACTTTAGCATGGGTGTCCTAATTTGTTCACATGACTGTATAATCTCCTGTTTTCTCTGTACAGTAAGTCACTTTCACGTAACAAATAAATGTCTTGTTCAAGAGCAACCAAAATTTCCAGAATATGGCTAAATTATGGCAGTCTGGTGCCCACAAGGATTTGGAACAAAAACTAATAGAATACAAATGTATCAGGATGAGGGAGAAAGTAAGCTAGTTGATAGGAGTTAATCATGTGAAACATTTTTGGTTCAGGTCACTTGAGGTAAAATAGAAGAGAAGTACATTAAATGTTTGGATTATCAAGTAGATTAAATGGGAGAGTAATCAGGGTGTGTGGATGTATGATAAAGGCAACAGAAAGACAGTGGGAGGAGTAGAGGAGTGATAAACAAAGAAAAGAAAGGTGTGTTTTGCGCCGTAGAAAAGTGTAGCTACAAACGCATACTACCATAAGTGGAGTGAAAACAAGGGTGAGAAAAAAACGACCAAGCGATGAATCGCAGGAAAAAAAACAATCTGCATGAAGATAAAGAGCACAGCCAACCTGATGGTGCACAGACCAAATATCTGTCGAGGCAAAAATGCAGGGGAAGGAAAGATGAGACGAGTGGAGGCTTGAAGAAGAAAAGAATCAGTGATGATGAGCGGAAAGGATAGAGGGAGAGTGCCATGCACCCTGCTATGGCTCACTGATAAAGAAGCACTAGTCTTCATGCATTGGAGAGAGTTGAAGATAAATGAGAGGCAAGATGAAAAGAAGAGACACACAGATGAGATGTGCAGAAAGTGGAAGGGGTTTGGGAGTTGCTTAGTGATCAGATGAAGAGATAAAAAAGCAGAGGACAAAAAAGAGAAGTGGGCGAGATATGATTGGAAGAAAAAAACCTGTAATTATGACGATGTTGTGCGTATGTAAAATGCTCATTAAAATAAACACAGGTTATACTTGTTCTATTTATATGATAAGTTAAATTACAGTTTAAAGAAAAGACTGGTGACAATTCTATATGTTTGTTATTGTCAACAAACCCCACAAAAAGACTAAACCCAACAATTGATCCTAACAACAAAAGTATTGTATGGGAATCCAAAGCCTGATAGAGCTTGCTCATCTGTGCAACCGACCTCCGTGGTTGTCCTATTGTTGCACTGGCTGCGATGTTTCTTTTTAACCATTAATATGGGTACTGTAATTTAATTTGACATATGTCATCCTGTTACCCGAAATACTCACTAGAGCACCAAATCTGCCGCTGAATGGTCCTCAACAAAAGCACTACTTACTCCTGTTTGAGTAACGGTTGCTAAAAATTCCAGCGCAGAGCCATTTTAGAAATGGATTTAGCCTTTTTAAATAGTGTATAATAGTGACAAGTTATTAAAGATTGATATCTTCAGTAGGAACGAATGGGCTTGGGGATGAGTGCCAGAGAAAGGCTGCGGAAGTTGGGAAGTATTGAGAGACGGACTAACACATTGTCGGCTTTGCTCTATTCATGGGATTTATTGACAACAAAAACGACAAAATAAACATTGCCAGCCTTACCCATTAAATATTCTCTAAAGAGCAACTTACACATTTGAGGTGGCATGTTAAGAGTAGAATTTTAAATGCATGACTGTCTGTGATTATAAACAAATAAGGGATGCAAATGATTGATTGTATGCATTTATATCAGCTTTTATGGAAGCATACAGTGGAGCAAAAAAGTATTTAGTCAGCCACCAATTGTGCAAGTTCTCCTACTTAAAAAGATGAGAGAGGCCTGTAATTTTCATCATAGGTACACTTCAACTATGAGAGACAAAATGAGAAAAAGAAATCCAGAAAATCACATTGTAGGATTTGTAATGAATTTATTTGCAAATTATGGTGGAAAATAAGTATTTGTTCAATAACAAAAGTTCATCTCAATACTTTGTTATATACCCTTTGTTGGCAATGACAGAGGTTTTCTGTAAGTCTTCACAAGGTTTTCACACACTTTTGCTGGTATTTTGGGCCATTCCTCCATGCAGATCTCCTCTAGAGCAGTGATGTTTTGGGGCTGTCGTTGGGCAACACGGACTTTCAACTCCCTCCAATGATTTTCTATGGGGTTGAGATCTGGAGACTGGCTAGGCCACTCCAGGACCTTGAAATGCTTCGTACGAAGCCACTCCTTCGTTGCCCGTGCGGTGTGTTTGGGATCATTGTTATGCTGAAAGACCCAGCCACGTTTCATCTTCAATGCCCTTGCTGATGGAAGGAGGTTTTCACTCAAAATCTCACGATACATGGCCCCATTCATTCTTTCCTTTACACGGATCAGTCGTCCTGGTCCCTTTGCAGAAAAACAGCCCCAAAGCATGATGTTTCCACCCCCATGCTTCACAGTAGGTATGGTGTTCTTTGGATGCAACTCAGCATTCTTTCCCCTCCAAACACGACGAGTTGAGTTTTTACCAAAAAGTTCTATTTTGGTTTCATCTGACCATATGACATTCTCCCAATCCTCTTCTGGATCATCCAAATGCTCTCTAGCAAACTCCAGACGGGCCTGGACATGTACTGGCTTAAGCAGGGGGACACGTCAGGCACTGCAGGATTTGAGTCCCTGGCGGCATAGTGTGTTACTGATGGTAGCCTTACTTTGGTCCCAGCTCTCTGCAGGTCATTCACTAGGTCCCCCCGTGTGGTTCTGGGATTTTTGCTCACCGCTCTTGTGATCATTTTGACCCCACGGGGTGAGATCTTGTGTGGAGCCCCGGATCGAGTAGATTATTAGTGGTCTTGTATGTCTTCCATTTTCTTATAATTGCTCCCACAGTTGATTTCTTCACACCAAGCTGCTTACCTATTAATGCTACCTACTATGCTTACAATTTTGTTTCTGGTGTCCTTTGACAGCTCTTTGGTCTTGGCCATAGTGGAGTTTGGAGTGTGACTGTTTGAGGTTGTGGACAGGTGTCTTTTATACTGATAAGTTCGAACAGGTGCCATTAATACAGGTAACGAGTGGCCTCTTAAATAAGAAGTTACAGGTCTGTGAGAGCCAGAAATCTTGCTTGTTTGTAGGTGACCAAATACTTATTTTCCAGAGGAATTTGCAAATAAATTCATTAAAATTCCTACAATGTGATTTTCTGGATTTTTTTTTCTCATTTTGTCTCTCATAGTTGAAGTGTACCTATGATGAAAATTACAGGCCTCTCTCATCTTTTTAAGTGGGAGAACTTGTACAATTGGTGGCTGACTAAATACTTTTTTGGCCCACTGTATGTAAGTGTGGTTAATGGATATTACGCATGTCAGTGAAAGTCTATATATATGTTTATGTGTTGGCAGAGCTGCACTGGCTTGGTGGGAATAGGCCTGCTGAATATGAGTCTTAGAATAATCCCATTACCTCAGGCTTCTCCTACTTCAACTCCTGCAGATTTCAGCTATCTACTGATGCCACCACATACACTGCCCTGATTAAAGGAAACCTACATACAAATACAAATCTATATTCTGATTTGTTTTTATATAAGCATGTATACACAGCCTTGTGTTAGTGCTTTACCTATTCTTATATTAGTTATATTTTAAATGTAAAATATATGAGATGAGTCTGATATTAAAACTCTGTACCACAAGTTATTAACTCAGGCTTTCAGTCTCCGTAGCCTACCTGAGGTAACCCTGATGACATAACTAGGGTCATTTTTTCAGACTTGACAAAGCTTCTCCAGACCCATAGAGGACATTTTACAACTGTTTTCACATGCTGTGTAATTCTGCTCCCCATGATGAGTAAACCGATCTTAATCTGTGTAATTGGTGGAGTTCCCCTTTATAATTAATCTATTTTCTATAGTTACAATAAACACCATTAAACTCATGACTACATTATAGGGCTTCTAAATGTTCCTAATTATAACTTAGATTAACATTTCTTAGTCCATGATCATTTAAATCATTCTTAAAGCATTCTTCAATGCATTTTAAGCCAAGGACCCCTTAACTGAAAGAGAGACGGAGCAGGGACCCCTTACTACATCGCAAACATTTTATTAAATTGTATAAAAGTTAAGTTGCATAATAAACTGGGCCTACAATAACATGTAGAGCGGCCTAAAGCCTTTATACATACTTTTTTTGCATAGAATACTACGCTATTAAAATAATACTTGCTGGCATGATTTTATAAATAATTTTTTAATGTTAAACATGCATGTGGAACAGCGAATCCTGTGGAGTCTACCTTAAAGACTACCTTACCTATGGGGCCTATCATCAGTGTTTTTTTCACAAATAGGCTGATTTATATTTACTAATAATATGTTGGATTCATGTAAATACATTTAAATTTTCTTGGAAACTTTCACAAAATTAACAATTTGGTGGCCCCCCTTCAGTAACTTTGAGGACCCCCTAGGGGAAGATATGATTTAAATCATTGCAATTTTTGACTAATTGGGCTATGCAGACAAATTTTTGACTAATTAGGGGTCCAAGCCCGAGGGGGCTGGGAACCACATTTGCAATGCAACGCGGTTGACAGATCCAGCGGCGCTGTGGAACCCTATTGTTTTCCTAAGGTTTCTTCTTATTATTCCAGATCCCTGCAAGGACCTCAGGAAAAAAAAGAATTCAGCGACTTCCACCACTAGGTGGCGCTATAGCAGAAAAAACGCGTTTGGCCTTATAACTCCCAAACCGTACATCGCACATTAAAAATACACATATCCACGCATTCCCTGAATTCAGCTGAATCTCCTGATGGAGGCCACGGCCATTTCCACCTATACTCTTATGTGCAAAAAAAATCGTGATTTACCGTAAACCTACTTTTTCTAACGCCTCCTAGACTTTTATCGGATGAAATTTGCGGAAATTACGCACAAACAAATTTGTGTAGCTAGCTACGAAAACACCACACCACTTACACTAATGTAAGCAACTTCAAATTTACAGTGTTTGTACAATGTACAATGGTTCATGGACCACTAGATCGCACATTAGAAACCATTACATACACGTGTTCGTTGAATCGAGCTGAATCTGATGTTATAGGCCACGCCCATTTCTGCTAAGTTTTTTCGCAATATCGCGCATTGTGCAAAATCAACTTTTTCGAACTCCTCCTAGGCCGTGCAACCGATCAGCACGAAACCTGGTACGTAGGATCTCCAGATGGACGTGACCAAAAGTTATCAAAAGAATTTTACTGCGTTAAACTATGCGTAATTAATAACCAAACAAAGTTTCGGAGCTAGCCACAAGCTAGCCACAGCTTTAGCATATCTTGGCCAAATTAATAGGTATCAGAGCAAAACGTGGTATTATTGCTCGACATCCCACTCCGAGGCTCTCTACCAAATTTGGTGAAGATCGGCCATTAGGGGGCGCTATAATGCACGTTTGTGTGTTTTGGCCAATAACTCAATCCATGTAAATGGGATATTTGCGATTGTAACATCTCTGCCCTAGTAATTGCTATCAACATGAAACTTGTGATGCTTGTTTGGCATGCCGCTCTGAACCAAATGTGGTGAAGATCGGCCATTAGGGGGCGTTATAGTCAACGTAGACCAGTTTTGGCCCTTTTACTCAATGTTAATGGGATATTTGATATTTTCAATGGCAATGTACCACAGACCTTGCGGCTCACACCTCGATATTTACTGACATTTGCCTCCCCACCGTTACGCTTTGGGTCCAGCTTTCGCACACTCCCCGGGTCGTCGTCGGGCTTGCAGTTCTAGTTAAATTTTGTGTTTGTGTGTCTGTGTAGGGGACCAAGTCTCTGTGGATAATTCAGAATGTGTGTTTTTCTATTCATAAAAAACAAACAAAAAAAACAGGTGGACAGAGCAAGATTTGTGTGTATTTTAAAAATTGAACGTGTTGATGTAACTGCCCTATCTGATCAATACACTAAGGACCTGTAATAACTGTTAGGGCTGTCCCAAACGATTATTTTTTAAACGATTAATCTAGCGATTATTTTTTCGATTAGTCGACTAATCTAACGATTAATTTTTCGATTAATCTAACGATTCATTTTTCAATTAGTGATTATTTTCCCATTGCTCAATTATTAATTTACACAAAACAAATTTCAATAAGGTTTAAATCTCTATTAAAATTATTTAACACTGCACTGTTCAAGTAAAATTAATTTTTAGTGCAACCTGAAGCCAGATGTCCAACAACAAAATAAAGTAACTTTCAGGAGTAATACAAAAATAAAAACTTAAAGTAAACAGAGCAAGTGCAAAAAGAGTAGCCTGTATTTGCTTTTTTTTTAACAGTAAGTAAAATAATGAATAAGCTCTTGTCCCTTTAATTTAACTTTAATTAGTTGTATCTAAAGGCTGGTTAAGCACTGTAGGGAGGAGAAGTTGGACAGTTTTTCTTGTCTCGTTCCAGTGATTGGCACATCTGGGTGATGGCGTTGGATATGCGGTAGCATGTTAGATGTATTTCCACTCACATACCCAACAACTGCTGAACAACGCCGACACACAGTCCTCGTCTTATCCACCACTCTCTCACACGTACTACTGTATCTGACCCGAAACCGAAGAATTCGAGGCGGGTACGGCACCAGGTGGGAGGGCATGAGACGAGAGGGCATGACACGGGAGGCTCCAGGCTGCAGCCATACAGTCACGAAGTTTTCCCAAACTTGCGATCTTAAAGAGGCCGGCGGGTACTCTTGTGGGTCGCCACTACTCGCCATACTCCATTTTCCATTGCAGATTTAGTACCGCCTCATGGGTGAGGCGAGCGTGGCTGGTCATCATAGCAACGCTGCAGGAAACTGCCGTGACCTAACACGACACACAGAACGTCGAAGGTGCGTTGTTTTTGATTCTGAGCATGTGGCTGTTGCCACAGCCAGAAGACAAATTTTGTTTCAAAAGAAGCTGGAGGCAGCCAAAAAAACACCGCTGGCTAAACTATTTAAAAACAGCGGGGGTTTTTTAGGACACCCCCGTCTGTCGCTAGCAATGATGACGCAGTGATTAGTGACGATTCTCTCCGACCAATCAGTAGTCTGCAGGTTTTCACGACACCTTTTGGTCAGTGTTAATTTCGTTGACCAAGACTATGACGAAAAATATTCGTCACAAACCTTTTTCACGGACGAAAACTAAATAAAAACTAAATAAAAAGTCAGATATGATGACGAAGACTGTGACGAAATATAACAGACACTTTAGTCAACAAATAAAAATTAGACGAAAATGTTAGGGAGGGACGAATGGAGAAGAGATCCAATCAGAACCACTCTTTTTTGTGGGACAAGTTGGGAAGAAATCCAATCAGAGCGAATCTTTGAGGGTAGGTTGATTTATGCGGAAGCAGCAGAGCCATTTTAAAAAGCCGCGACAAATGCAGGCGCAACAGCTAAAAAACACAGCAGCAGTTACACAGGAGGACAAGTTTGCAGAACTTTGCACAGTTTCGAGGACGTTTTCACAACAGTAAGGTTGTTTACATTATACTTAGTTGTGTTTAGTTACACAGCTTTGGCTTATTTCAGTTGACTTCGCTCGTTAGCAACACGCTAATGTTTTGCAGTGCACCCGACCCGAGGGCAATGACATGTCTCATGAACAACAGAAATGTCAGAGCTAGGTCTAGGACGAACCTTTAAATCTGTGTGTGTATTGCATATTCAAACCTTAATACCATTCCATAACAGACGGATGGATACTTCCAATGACCAAAAATTCTGGAGAAACATTTAGTCAACTAAATCCACTGTAGATTTAGTCGACTAAAATCTGCTAATATTTGGTCTACTAAAACTAGACTAAGACTAAAAGACTTAAGACTAGACTAAGACTAAAACTCTTATATTTAGTCGACTAAAACTAGACTAAGACTAAAAGATTTCAGATGACTAAAATAAGACTAAAACTAAATGGTCTGTTATTCAAAAGACTAAGACTAAATCAGAATTTGCTGTCAATATTAACACTGCTTTTGGTATCGCCTCAGCTCGCTTGGAACCTCGACGGAGGTGATACTAAAAAAAGTACCTGTTGGCAGGTACCAGGGACTTTTTTTCGTAATGGAAACCCAAAAAAGGCGAGTCGAGTAGGTACCATGTAATGGAAAAACGCCATTAGATCCCCCTCAGAATGGGAGGCATTGATTTCACCAGAATCAAACCGCAACAAGCACAGTCGTCCGTCAAGTTTGAAATCAGAAAATGGAAAAATCTATGCTGGTCAATGTTGGCTGCTAATGCATCCCCCCCCCCGTGCCGCTACCAACGCACTGGGTAACAGAGCTACCTCCAGGATTGCACTAAAATGTGAGGTGGTTCTTTGATACTTCCCAGTTGGGAGGTCCTTGAGCAGTAACTTAAAAGCTGTGTTTTACTGCCCTCTTTGGTTAAACGTTTCAGACGATTGGCACCTCTGACAAAACATGGTATCACTGCTGGTGAGGCCAAAAGTGTGCTCTGTAACCACGCGAGAAATCTCATAGCGTACCAACACACTCTGGAGTACACTTCTACATCACTGCAGCATGCTTTTCCTGCATTGTAATGCGGATTCCAGGGTTTCTAGAAAATGCATTCTAGAAAGTATGACAAACATGCCAAAAGTACTTTAGGTTTTCTGCAAAACTGACAAAATATAAACCACAGTACAGGTTTTCAGTGTTCCTGCAGAAAAACGTTGCAAAAAAATGTTGTGAAGTATAACCTTTGTTGTACCAAATCAATTTTTATACCGTATTTTCCGGACTATAAGTCGCACTTTTTTTCATACTTTGGCTGGTCCTGCGACTTATAGTCAGGTGCGACTTATATATCAAAATATATATAATTTAACATGTTATATGTTATTTCATGCTGAAAACATTACCGTCTACAGCCGCTCTAGGCTTGTGACAACTATATGCTGCTCCTAAAGACAACTGAGAAAGAAAAGAAACTGCAGGCAACAGCAGGAAGTAAAATACGCAGCTGAAAACGGTAATCGAGCAGCAGAACGAAAGTTTGGAGTGAGTGAGAAACTTGTTAGGGACTGGTGAAAAGGTTAGTCTTTCTGCAATGAAGAAAACAAGCTCTGAAATCCAGATGGCCAGAGCTGGAGGAACGAGTCCACAGATGGGTGCTTGAACAACGTGCTGCTGGGAGAGGCTCGTCAACAGTGCAGTTACGTTAACATACTGGACACCTACCGTATTCAGCCACTTGTTCTGTGTGATATTGTGTAGTTTAATAACTTGCCTTTCCAGATTAAATGTCTGTTCTTGGTCTTGGATTTTGTGAAATAAATTTCTAAATAAATGCGACTTATAGTCCAGTGCGACTTATATATGTTTTTTTCCTCTTCATGACGCATTTTTTGACTGATGCGACTTATACTCCGGAGTGACTTATAGTCCGGAAAATACGGTACTTGTGGACGTGTGTTAATAAAGAAAACTGAAAAAGACACCTTAAAGACAGAAGGACATGTCAGTGACAACACTATCATTTGTGATTGCTTTTACTGAAACACAGAACTGGTAATCACACAGTTGGAGGCAACGGAACAATAGCCTGCTAAGACCAAGCAGAATAACAACCCATGTTTGTCAAAACACCCAATGCTCTCTACTAGATGGTAACAGTAGTATGAAGCATAAGTAGAGATTTAACAATGTTTCCTTTGTTATGGTATTTCAGTGTTGCTGGCAAACTTTTCAAAAACGCTCTGAAAATGCTAGTGTGGAGGTAAAGAATTTCAATGTATAAACAACATTTTCAAATGTATTTACATTAGTGTGGACATGGCATAAGCGATAGCCCAAGCGGGTCCTAGGCTGCACTGCCAAAATAGAAGGAAAACCAAACAGAGTGAGAGAACAGTGAGCTTAGAGATAAGGCCATGTACATTCATCAGCGTTATTATAGTCAGGGACAAAGATTGATCAACCATACAGAAAATAGACCGCACCATGAAATAAGCATCAAAAAGGACACAAGCGGTATTTAAAAAGCATAAGACAGGAGAGGTCAGTGCATAGAGAAACAAGGGCCAGAACAGACCCACCCTCTCCCAAAAACATAGAAAAACACACACCTCTCTCACCCGTTCCTTTTCTGAGGTTTCATTAGTTCATGGTCTCTTGACTTAGAGGGAGGATAAGAACTTGATTGCAGTAATTTCCTCACTAAATGAGGTGGCACTAATTGAAATACTATAATTAGTATTGTACCAGAGGGCGTAAATGTAAGAGCCCCAGTTTGTCATAAGGGTGCATATTACCAAACACACCTTTAAATGTAGGAGTAGTGATAGACCGATTTTATCGGCCGGCCGATATATCGGGCCGATATTTGCTTTTTTACGTGTATCCGCATCGGCCGATACGCGGCTGCTGCGTTCGCCGATAGTTTTTTCCCAGCATTATTTACAGACAGGCGTCCACAGGCAGCTCTGTGTTGCTGAAGACACTGCAGTTCACGTGCAGACCATGCACTGCCCCTCCCCCACTAGCAGTCTTAAATTACAAATCAAGCACTTTATTTTAATGACTACTTTTCAGGTTTGTTGTTTTCTTAAATTATTTAAATGTGTTGACAAAGGACATTTTATGATAACCTGATTATATGTCTTATAATATGTCAGCAAGCAATGCATCATCAAGGCTGTGTTGTAGATGTTGATGAAAGCCTTTTACCCTTGCAAAGTTAACCATATGCAGTGCACCCATCCATATGATGCACATTGCACACATAATTTGGGTGATATGAATGTAAGATGATTGCAGAAGTGACACTGATCTGTGTTTTTGTTTATTATTTTTAAAGAAATGGCAGAGCAGATTCTGAAAACAAATCCAGTGTGGCAGGGTTTACATTTTTATGATGTAAATTGAGGGAGCAAAAGCAGTAACGGCTCCAAATATCGGCTCAAGAAAATCAGCAGACCGTACACACATGCGCACATTAAAAAGAAATGGGGAAAACATGGATTGAGCTGTAAATCTGCACAGAGCAAGCCACCCTCAAAAACTGAGCAATGGACTTGGGAAGGACAGTAGCGAGGGAGGCCACTAAGAGGTCAAGCAACTCAGCATTACGTCATTGATTACGTAAATGCGTCGACAAATAATTTGCGTTGACGCGTCACTAAATCAAATAAATAAATCTTGCGTGCAAATTAATGTAATGTAATGCAGAACTAATGTAATGCGGAACTACTGTTAGATACGCGGGTTCTAGGGACACCTAATCTGTAGCCCTGCCTTAGCTCTGAAGCTAACCGAGCTCTCCGCCTACATGCAGTTTTTTGTCAGGTTGAGGGTCCAGTGAGTGAGTCAGAGATAGCAGCACGAAAGGACGAAGCAGTGTGGTGTGCCAAAAAGACGTGTGGGCAAAGTGGAAGAAGGATGCATGGTCCGATTTAACGAAAATTGTAGTCATAATCCTGAAGGCTACAGTATGTTTAATATTGGCCACAGGGACTCACCATCTACACCAGGGGTCATCAACTACATTTTTCCAAGGGCCAGAATGTTTCTAAGCAGACACTCCGGGGGCCGGACTTACAAATAAAGAAATAAAATGAATTTATACCTAATATGCCTATTCTTGTTTGAAATTTTCACTTTCTTACTGAATTAATGCTATATTTAATTGTTTTACATGTAGTAGTGTGAGCAAACTCCTAAAAAACATGGAAACTCCATAATGATAACTGGCTCTTTAACTAGAAAAAGATCTCAGACTAGGAGGCAGTTCACTGAGGAGTGATGGTTAAAGTCTGTGATTAGGGAAACATAGTTGTAGTATACAGCATCCTGATTGGTGGAAAAAGCTTGCACAAAGAAATGGCTGTTGTCAGGTAATGGTGAATGATGAATGGACTGATAAGCAGGCTATGCATTCGTCATGTATGCCCCATTTGCAATGAAATGATGCTGTTGCAAAATAATACAACCAGCATCATCATCATCAACAATGAAGAACGCGAACATAACGATCGCGTCATTCACGTGCATATTAAGTAGCCACATGCATCTGTTTGTCTTATAATACATCTATAGGTTTACCGCTCCAGCGGAGAGGATGGCTCGTTCAGCCAGCAGTTAAATTTATAAGAATTTGTCCAAATTTCAAGATTCCCAGCAAGCTAAGATAAACAGTTAGACTACAGACAGACAGCTTTTGTTTTAGCTTGTTTGTAAAAATTCGCTATTTGCAGAGTAGAGCTGTGTTCGCGTAAAACAGCGCGGTGGACAAGAGTGGACTTAGCAGACAGAGCAGATTGAAATATCGCTTTCTACATGTTCATGCCTGTCTATACAGGTGAGTGCATTGATAAGTATTGACTTTTTACTCACAAAAGGTTTTATTGTAGCCTACTTACAGTAACGAGACTAGCGTGAGTTGATCTGCCCCATCGGCCATTGGTAATCCTCTTTGTATCGTTCCCAGTCAGGTGCGTGTTTTAACGCACACACATCTCGGCTCAGCTGTGTGTGTGGAGCGCAGGCATCGCTGTACAGAATCCCGGCAGGTGAATTGAGATGCAAATACAGGGGCTGGGTTTGTGCTCTACCTGTGTAATGTTACTTGCTGCAAATGCTTGAAATGCTAAATAACAGAACGCATTTTTTCCTCTTCACATTTTCTGAATTCATGATTATTCTGCGGGCCAGACTAAACGCTGTGGCCCACGGGCTGCCAGTTGACGTTGGCTGATCTACACTGTGAAGCTTGATGGTGGCAGCATGTGCTGTGGCGTTACTTCTCAGCAGCAAACCAATGGTGATGGTAGTGGGTTAAATAAATGCAGTAAAATGACTATTGGAGCAGTTTTTCAGTCCGTTTCTACTGGTCAAAAGCAGTCAATAGACCAAAACTGCCTTAGTGGTGTTAACAAGCAGTGACTGCTCAGGATCATTTGAAACAATCATTTAAAACAGACTTTTCTTTGCCTCAATTTGTGGTGCATAGAGTGGATATGCTTGCGTTTGCGCTTGTCTCTCTTCACATCTTTCCATTAACAATTCCAATGCTTTTCACTGTAAAATGCAACTGAACAGCCACATTCATCGTATTTGCGAATTTAACTGGGGCTTGTGGTTCAGCTTACAGTTTTGGAGAAGGTTAGTCCCAAAACACAATAGGTGAATCTGTTCATAATGCACTGGAATAGATAAGAAAACTACTACAACTATTTAAACAAACTCAAGCATGGTGAAAGTGAATTGTTTGTACACGTTATGCCAAAAAAGTAATGAATAAGAAAAATAAAAAAAAACATTTAGCCCTGTATTGTCAATATGTGTATGGATACTGTAAACAGTAAAATAGGAGTCCAACTGAGTTGCCCATGTTTATAGTGATTGTGTTAATAGGGATTGTAAATGCACATGTGCACCAGTGTATATAGATTAGGTGTCAACATACAGTAAAGTAATGTGTAGAGTCCTTAGCTCCATCAAACTTTGAAACTGCTCAACTTTAAATCATTTTCTCGGCATTCTTTCAAAATCAAATGGAAACAAAATTTGTTTTTGGATATGCTACAATGTAAAAACCTGTGAAAGATCTTGATTGTCTGTCATAAATAAAGGCCTATAAATAATTCTCATTTTTTGACTTGTTAGTGCAAACCTTCAAGGTGCTCTGGTAGATTTGGCTGGTGGATTGGCCGTGATGTGGAGGACTCTTGCAACTGGGGCTTTGAGCTGCAAACTGGGTCAAACATGACATACAACATCCTGTCTGAAATCTGCTGTGCCATCTGGCAGGAACTGAAAGACCAATTTCTGCATTTGTAAGACTCATGAGTGAAAGGATGCAGTCAGCAACTTTTGCAGTTTGGAACTTTTGAGAATGTCATAGTTACCATGATGGAATGCACAGAAAAAAGAAGGCACTCAGTAAGGGAGAAGGAGCATCCTACTGTAACTAAAAAGGCACATTTTAAATTTATTGCCATATAAATGTGATATAAACCAAAAACTGAAGATGTATTATGATCGATTTCAATAGATACGAGTGTAATAATGTCATTTTTGGCGCAAATACCATCTTAGTGTTGAAATGATTCACTTTCATTATAACCTGGGATTTCAAGCTTTGCAAACCTTTTTACTTTTACACTACCACTGTGGGTGGCAAGTGTAGGGCTTTCAGAGGACAGAATTCGCAATTTACTAATTCTGTTGGCGAGGGATTACCATAGCCTAAATCAACTTAATGAATGGCTTTATTTGGAATACTTAATTATGCAATGCCTTTCACTGTATTAATTAGTATCAAAATAAGAATGTGCTGTGATATGTAGTGCATATAAAATTCAACCGAATCAAGCGCAATCAAATGGTTGCCTCAATGTTTCCTTTAATTAACATTTAGCGGCTTTTGAAAATATTGAAAATCTGAGCATGCTCTTACAGGTATCATCAGTGACTTGTTGAGGACCACAAATACAGGTCTCTCTTCTCTGAATTTTCATGAAGGCTCATGACCCTTTGGAAAATCTTTTAAACCACTTATTGTGGAATATTGATTTGTTTTGGGTATTGGGACAATAAGTGGGTTTCCCCTCCCCTAAGTTGAAAGTGGAACTGTTATTTTTTTGCATAGCATCACATCTTTTAACTTAAGTTATTTGTCTGCACAGGCCTAGCACTAACGCAAACACATGTTCTCGCTTTCCAGTTCATGATTTCAAGATGATGATGTCTTGGGGCATTGAGTGCTCCTGTATGCGTGAGGCAAGATATTGTGAAGGGACATTTACAGTGTGCAGCATACTATGTTCAGTGAGGGTTCATTGTAAAATGCACCTCTCTCTTACCACTACAAAAAATGTCAACTGCATGCACAAACTCAAGTGAGCCACTGAGTCAGTCTAAATACCAAATTATTTACAGTGCACAAGCTTGGTACTATTCTCAACAATCAACTAAAGAATGCAATATTATCTACAATCTGCAAACTACAAATTTGCTACATTGTGCTGGACACTTCACACTCTGGGCTTTCTGTTTTAACAGCATCTGCAGCTAATTAAACACGCACACACTTATTTTTTTTTATTAATGGGCCAGTTCATTTGCCAATTCCAGCTTCACCCATAATGGCAGGATGGTTTTACAAACAGCATCAAGAGTACATTGCATGCTTGGAATCCCTCTTTAGACAATACTGACTGACAATAACTGCCAGCATTATGACATAGGCTGAAGTATTATAGATCAACATTTGCTCTCAGTCAATCAAGATTAATCTTTATTTCATTAGTTAATCCATGTGTCTTGAGCAAAGACCAATAAGTAAATCATGTTGTTACTTGTCTGACAAGCCCTGAATTTGAGTGAATAAGGATAAGGGTGAGAAAAAATAGGAAGCAGTGTAATCAGACTGATTGTTCAGCTCTCCCAGCAAACAATCAAAATCACAGAGGTTGGTTTCCACTGTAATGAGTCACATTTAGAATAAATAAGCTTCGCAATGGTAATTAAGATGTATTAAAATCAATTTAACAACTATGAATTGTCAGACCAACAGATTATGCTCATTACTTGAATCACACTCATCAACTCCCAATAAATCCAACGAGCTGACAGCTGAAAATACTAAACACACTTCTGGCTGCATCATCACCTGATCTGCACAGCGACAACATTAACACAAAGACAGAAGCAGCGATGTCAGTCGGCAAAATTATTGTAGCAATCCATGTAGTGCATGTTTTACATTTTAACAATCACCTGTGTGCATTTACCACGGGTGTACATGGCCTTTAATAGACCTTTGTCATGGCAGACAGATTGACAGAACAGGAAAAGCATATTAATGCTGGCTGCATTCCATTTTGAGGAGGTCCAGGTATTGTGCTTGCTTGGTTTACTGGAATAGCTTACTGGGACAGTTAACACAACGGAGTCATTGTTAATGTTACAAATTACACCTGTTCTTTTCCTGCTATGACAAGTCAAATGTCTGCTGTGAAAAAGTTGTATCACCATAAAGAGAAAAAATGGTCAATGGTCATACAACACTGCACCTAAATGAGCACAATTGCATTGCCTCTTGGTTACCAGTTTCCCTGTTCTCCCAGGGCTACTCCGCTGAGGCTGGCTTCCTCTACATGTCTTCATGATGGACAGTAGTTGCTGTACTGTGTTTGCTATTGATTAATCTGTAGTCATGACAACCTGTAAATACTTTTAACTTGAAATCACTGTCAAACCTGCTGATGTGAATACTCAATGATTTTATATTTCATTAGTGTATTTAATTCACAGTAAACCAATCTGTAGATTTGATTTAACTTTGGCTTTAAAATATATTTTCTTAATAATTCCTTAATAGTTAGTCTTAATATATTTCTTAGTACTTCATTTTTGGTTCATTCAAAAAGTGGTACACTGCAACTTATTTGCAATCCTTTCACACTGTAATAACCCACAACTCCCAGTACTCTCATGGACAAATGGCTGTAAAGCTCAGAAGTGACAAAGATGGAAACTAATTTTGATAGCTCTGTATGCCTTAGGCAGCACAAAGGAGAATCTTTATATCTTGTGATGCAAAATAATACTGTCAGAGAGGACTGTTATTCAACAAAACCAAATTATGCTGACACTGATGGTCTGCTTGAGACTAGGAGCAATAATGAAGCAAGAATGGCAAGTCTTTGTGTGGCCGACAGTGAATTGATAACACACTGAAACTCATTTCCTATAAATATATACCTCTACAGGACCTCTAGAGTCAGTTTAATTACTCATTAAAATGAAATACTGACTGTTGAATGACAAAAACAATTTCATTATTAATCGGTACTTCATTAAAAAGCTTCAAAAAACATTTTCGTTTCACTCTGAGCAACGAGAGCCACCGTGTAATAATATATATCCTTTTCTATAATTTCCTTAATGGAACATCAAAGCATGCACATTTAATGGAATTATCATTTAAGGGAACTAAATCAGTCTTATTGCTAATCTACACATCATCATGAAAACAAAGGGACAATTTCATGACTAATTGATAAGTGTTGGGAAATGATTGTATTCACTCTGAGCAATAACAGGGATGGGGAAACAATGTAATATGTAACATTTTTTATCTCCCTCTAAAATTTCAAAGCGTGCATGTTTAACAGGATGCTCTTTCAAAGCCCCATTCCATCAGAAAAGTTTTACTGGAGGAGGTCCTCTGATTGGACTTCAGGTAATCATTTAGATTACAGAGGGAGGAGGGTGAATATTTGCCATGCTCCATACATAGCAATTAAGATTCTTATTAAAACCTTGTTCAGATTCTATTTTGTAAGAAAATGAATTGTCTACAGTGGTGGAATGTAACTAAGTACATTTACTCCAGTACTGTACTTAAGTACAAATTTGAGGTACTTGTACTTTACACTGTTCTTTTCATGCCACTTTCTACTTCTACTCCACTACATTTCAAAGAGAAATACTGTACTTTTTACTCCACTACATTAATCTGACAGCTTTAGTTACTAGTTACTTTACTAATTAAGATTTTCGCACACAAAACACATGTAGTTTATAAAATACAATGCTTTATTATAAATTAAACTACCCGACAATATATAGACCTACAAGTAAACCTAAATTCTTCGAAGTTTCTGAAAATGTGCTTGATTAGCATGTGATTAAAACACAACATACACTACAGCAGTTCAAACAAGTTTCAAAATAGTTATTTTGGTCTCGTAAAAAAAAACGTAATTTTTGAAAAAAAAAAAGAAAAAAAGAAAAACTAAAACATACTTTGTGCCACACTATGCAGAACACAACACATACCTTCTAGACCTTGTCAACAAGACCTCTATAAAGTGTCAGAACTCTAGTCCTAACCTAATGGGAGCTAGGGTCACCGGCGACCCGGTGGATGTTAAATAAGAATTCCGGCCAATTTTTACGTTAATCTTGATCGCTATAAATATGCGAGTACTTTCGATTGAAAAAAAACCCGACCTGAATCGGTCCTAGCAAACTGGAGTTGCTGCAGCTACCTCTACGAGCTTCCACTGAGCTAAAACGGCAGTTGTCGGGGCAGGTTTTAGAGTGCCTTTGTGCCTCTTAACAGACACAAAATGCAATTAAAATGTCTGTGCAACATGCACACAGCCCTTATGTGACAACAAGATGTGTTTACAACGCAGACATTATTTAAATTAACCTACCCTGTCTCTATCCTGCTGGTAGCTAGCTCGCCCTGTGACGGATGACAGCTAGCAGCTAACAGCTAGCAGCCGTCCGTGATAAGTGTGTTCAGCCAGGCTTATTCTGTGATAACCATTACGCAACTGTTCCGTGTGTATTTGTAGCTCATCCATTTTGTCAGACCAGTGGGCGCTCACTGGATTGTTTTCAGGAGCGGGAGGTGACGAAGGCTGGGAGAAATCAGAAGCAAGAATCCCGGTCGGGCCTGCTAGCGCGGCTAAGGGAACTACCACACAGATTGACAAAGCCAAGCCTCCTACTCACCAACACCATATCGATCACACACAAAATGGATGAGCTATAAATACACACGGAACAGCTGCGTGATGATTATCACAGAATAAGCCTGGCTGAACACACTTATCATGGATGTCAGCTAGCAGGGTGAGCTAGCTACCAGCAGGATACAGACCGGGTAGGTGAATTTAAACAATGTCTGAGTTGAAAACGCATCTTGTTGTCACGTAAGGGCCCTGTTCATGTTGTACAGACATTTTAATTGCATTTTGTGTCTGTTTAGAGGCACAAAGGCACTCTTTATCTTATGCTCCCAAAACTGCCGTTTTAGCTAAGTGGAAGCTCGTAGACGTAGCTGCAGCTATTCCGTGTTGACCGCACCGATTCGGCTCGTTTTTTTTTCTTCTATCGACAGTACTCGCATATTTATAGCGATCAAGATTAACGTAAAAATTGGTCGGAATTCTCCTTTAACAGGTTCAAATACTACATAAACAGAAAATGTTTCAGGAGTGATGTGACCCGGAATTGGGGAGAATTTAATGACACTGGCAGCCAAGGTGACATTGTTTACTGCCATTAGCATGTAGTTACATGCGACAATGTTAACGCCGTAGTGGCTTAAAAAAAAAAAAAAAAACTCCAGTCCTGCCTACTTGGAGCAGATGACCAATCATAGCAGGCCAGCTTAGAGTTGCGTAAGACTTAGCCGAGAGTAGAAAAAACTGTTGAAACAGGAGCGTTCAGAATAGTTGGAAATCTTAACGTTTTAGATTATTATTTCATTTCATTCATTATTTGAATTTAACATGAAAATCCAACATTATAACACTGTAGATATGACAGAAAACACAGAAAAGCATAATATGTCCCCTTTAAGTCTGAGCTTCAGTCAACTTCTGGTGCTTTCAGAATCATCATATGTACAATATATACATATATATTTAGTTTTTCTTTTGTTAAATTCAAAAACTAAAATGGTTAACTTTAAATCTGAAAACAACTGTTCTAACTGTGAGCCTAATGTTTATTATACTATCATATGAAACCACCATTACCAGTGGCAGAAAGATGCACATCTTAAAACTAACTCATTAGCCTAATTGTCTGGAACCAAAATCTCATCAGTTACACATCCTGAGCAAATGCCATAAATGACTAAACCAAGCTTCTGTTCAAATAAATCTAAACTACATTAACCAATAAACAGAGCACACAAAATTAGGCTTTTAAAATGAGGCTATGTAGTTGGTCTGCATCTGGGAGGCTGCAATAAATATAACCATAACAAGTAATGTGATCAGCATGCATTGTAATACCAAGATGTGACTCTACAGAGTGAGTGTACAGTCTTGGACGAAGAACTCCATATCTAGTCTTTTGTCATTTTTGTCAAAGGGATAGGGGGTCGACCGTTAAACTGAAAAGATAATTCTGTGCAGGTACAGCAGGTGCCATAAACTATGGTGGGGGCAAATGGAAAACTAGGGATGTCACGGGAACCGATACTTCGGAAACAAGTTAATGCCAGAATTCTGAAAACATGATGGTACTTGTTTTTCCACAATACCGCAGGTACCAGAGATGCAATTCTTCCAGACCTGACAGGGCCATCATATACACCTACAAGTGTTGTAGTCTGCTTTTAAATGCCGAAGAAGAAAAACGGCTACCCACAGTTTTTAGCGCACCATTTCTGTGCACGTTGCACACTGACTGCTGGACTGCAGTAAGCCTCTGGCTTTGCCGTACATCTACGGCAATGTCTATCACAAGTTTACCTAGAACTCCCAAACCGCAAGTTAGGGCGTTTCTCTCGTTTTCTTTTTCATATGGAGCCTAACGTTAGCTATAATAGCTGACATTAGCGCTTACTCCAGCGGACCGCTGTATAACGTCAGTTAAATTAACTTTAACCAGCCCGGTTCTATGTGAAAAAACAACAGCAAAGAGAAACAGACTTAACATACTTGCTGTTTTGGACTTCCAGGTGAACTCATGGAAGACGTTACCATATGCTAGATGTTTGGTTAAAACAGGATTCGGCGCAGCAGGCTGTGTGTCCAGAAGACACATTCTCCTTCCCCTCTCCCCTCAAACTTTTTAGTGTCTCCCAAGTGTTATCCTTGTTAATCTTATCGTGAAATACACATTATAAAGGAGTACATGGGATTTATTGTTATTTTTTTACCCTGGTATCAAATTGGGTATCAAGAATCGTGGAATAGGCCTGTTGCGATCAATAAATCAATTATTATGCCCAGTCAATAAATCAATTAATTGCACGATAAAAAAAATTGGGCTCGATAATTTTTCCGGCCGTGACAATTTACATTTGCATGCTTGTTTGTTTTCCTTGTCTCTCGCTCTCTCTCTACCAAAGAGACTGGATGACCACTCTCGGTTCCTTAGAGTAACGAGGAGTGAACCCTCTTGTCAGTCGCATGGTCTTTGTGTGTGGGGCGGGACTCCTGGCGGAGAGAGAGGGACAGAAGAGAAAACGCTAGTTGAAAGTTGGAGCAGGGTTTCCCGCAGCACTTTGCAGTTAAGGTGCCTTCAAAAAAAAAAAAAAAAAGTATACGAGCGATATCCGCCATGTTACTCGGTGTCCTGTTTTCTCCCTTTCATTCCAAAGCACACAGTTGACAACCTGCAGGTGGAGGCAGTGGAGACAGGCTCAGACATACACGCCGCTGTGGACTTGTCAGTCTTGCAAGCGGTTTCAGTAAAGGTGTGTTTGTGTGTGTGTGTGTGTGTGTGTGTGCGCGCGTGAGTGTGTGTCGGCCCGCCCCCGCGAAGCTCCGACCTGCAGACAGCAGAGGAGCAGAAGAAAGTAGCTGCACCTTCACCAAAATGAAGACTGAAAAACAGAACTATTTTGGTACAAACATTTACTAGCCATGTGGCAGATAGCCACATAGATAGATAGATATAATGTATTAATTATGTATTATTTAAATGTAATAGTATAATGTATACTGTAATAGTGTTAATAAATAATTATTAAATGTAGTACATAGTCTGTAGTCTATTGCACAAACACTCGAGGAATGCTGCAAACATTTGACAGCCAGTATGAATTACACAGAATTCACAACTGTGCAACAGCATGAAAGACGAGATACTAAAGGACATCAAAGACATATTGTGGATATTTAAAATGTCTTCCAGTTCCAGTGTTAAATATACTTTAGAAATAACATTTTATTGATCTTTGAAAAGGTGTACCTGCATTATTATGCCATTATCATTATATTAGATGAAAATGGTCTCAGAACGACAATATTATCATTTATTGCAATAATTTCTGGGACAATATTATCGTTTATTGCAATAATTTCTGGGACAATTCATCATCCAGCAAAATTTGTTATCGTGACAGGCCTATTGTGGAATTTCACTGGTATTGGTATTGACCACTGGATTTCTGGTATTGTGAGATCCCTACTAAAAACATTGAAAAATGATGAGAAAAACTCACAGCCAAGGTAAATAAATATGTAAATAGTTTGAGTTTTTAAAAATTAAAATTTTCAGTGCTTTGTGCACCACAATTTCACTTTCCTACATCATGATGGTGTGGTACGAGATGTTTCGAAAGCCAATATCTTAATACCTCAGCAAAAAACAACTAACAACCTAAAACTATCTGCATTGCAACTAGATACCATTAACAGTGTGAGGGACACATTTATAACTAGGGCTGTGACGATAACCGCATCACTGCAATACAGCCAGTGACGTGACACTACCGTGGTGATAACATCATCACCGCATTTCTTATTTTTTATTTAATTTTGCTGGTGAAAGTTACAGGAGTGCATATGTCTAATGAACACATTAGTCATTGTTTAGTTATCGTCAACATCTGTCTTCTATCTTATATTCAAGAGATTATGGAGGAAAAAATCTAAAATTGCTCGTCACTTTGCACAAGACGATGGACAGTCCATTAAATATATGGGGGGATTTCTTTTGTGTGTCCGCTTATTATGAATTATTTCTAAAGGTAACATTTAATATAATACACGGTAGGGAAGGCAAAGACATTTCTTCTTTCTCAGCTGAGGTGGACACATTAACGTTACCGCTGCAGTGTTTTACCATTGCACATTAGCCTAGCAGCTAGCACATTTCCCTTCTGCTTATAGCTTAATCCCGACAAAACGGCACGGTTGAGCCAATGTTTTTTTCGGGGGTAAAACCCTTCACTTTACTGGCAGTTTTGACAACAGATGAAGCCACTGTGTCCTGAAAAGCTCAAGCTTGTTGTTTTGGCCCAAGTTTGAATAGGATTTAATACAGGATGCCACATCTGGCCTCCATCGCTATTCAGTAATCAGGTCCCCTCTTTATATCACACTTTGACCTGCACAATTGTGTGTAATAGGGCACCTTTGTCTTCTATTTTCATGTTCATTTCATGAGTCATTGGCATTTACTCATAGCACAATAAGCTGTGTTGTGCATGTTCTGTAGAGTGTAGTAAAAAATAATCGGTATGAGTGGGTGTGTGTCACATCCCCAAAGCACATCAGACAGAGCCCATGTCATTAGTACCCAGTGAAGAAAGTCTTTGATGTTGCCTATCCCTCTTCTTGTTTGATGGGGCTGGCCTTATAGATGAAGCACAAGAATCAAATGATGCATTATGTACCGAGGCCCCAACACAGCATCAGTTAGCCTAGTCTAGTTGCCTGGAACACTCAGATCAAAGTGAGGGGCCCTTACAAATCCCAGACAAGATAGAGTGGAACAGTCAACAGCTTCCAAAGCACAAACCAAACTCTCATTTCATGCCCAGAAAAACATGACAAGCCTAATTCAGGGACACATCAGAAGACAGCAGCAGTGGTGAAGCAGCCTCTCCTAATACTATAAATCAGAGACAGGGACTATAAATCTTAGAGCTGCACCCATGAAGACAACCTATATATGGAATAATAGAGGAAGGCTATGCTATCCAGGACATCTTAAGATAAACCAAAGCTACATATTTAAAGATCGGCATATGACGCTTTCCATCATTCCATTCCATCTACATGTTGTACAGATTGTTTACTCAAAGACATGCGCATTTCGCATTGTTGTCTCAATATATTCATCAAAGTGAGGCATTGATGCACAAACAAGACAGTTTAAGGTTACTATTTATCATGAGAAAGTGCTAGAACAAACATCATCTGTCTCTTACAAGCTCTTTCAGACTAGCACAAACAGACATTTTTATACACATAAATGTACTGTATATTGGTATAAATCCCCCACCTAGGGGCCATTTATAAATACTCAACAACATCCGCTCTTACCCTACTTGACTCAAAGCATACAGCAAGCTATTATGACACGTGTGCATCCAGAAGGCTGTACTTAAAAGTGAGTATGTGGTGCACTGCATGAAAAGCTGTAGCAGCTACTGAAGCTGAGAGGTGGCTCTGAATTGGTTGACTTACGAGTGTTTGAAGTGACCACCTTTCTCTGTGCTTACTAATATTTTCTGCTCTCTAAACTATGGGGTTTATTTTAGGGGAGAGAACTATCAGAGGATAGGGACATTATGTTCAACAACATTACATTATTAAAGCTGGTTATCTAAATTATCACATGAGAATGGAACAACAGAACGAAAGGCTTTAGTAATTGCAAAATTAGATCTTTAACATGCGTGTACAATGTGTGTGTGTGTATTTGACTGACCAGTTTCTTCCTCTTGTCCTGCTCAGTTGGTGGCTCCTCATCGTCACTCAGCTTGGGCTCCTCAAAATGGCTCATCAACATGCAGCTGCAAACATAATAATATTCAAATCAATATTAATAACCACACATAAACCTGCACAGTAGACAATTTCAGAACAGGCAGCGTGCACACACAGGCAGGCCAAACCCTCTAGTACACAGCTCTGCCTGTTATTCATATTGGTTTATCAGCATGCAGAGAGAATAACAAGCAAAACCTTTGTGCTCAGTCCAAAGTGTGCGTAAGGTATTTTATTTCCATTGTCCTTTTTATTTAATCCTTACTGTGAGTAGAGCTGGGGTCTTGAATGTCACATTTAGTGACTTTGGCATGTGGCACTTGATAACTCGTGATCAGAAATTCTAACTAAATTCTCAACAAAAAACAACTAGAGAGAACAGGTTTTCAAGAAATACAGCTCAGTAACTACCATCCAGACTTTCTCTTCATGGGTGAACATGCAATGCTGTAGTTCTCCATATTAATGTAAAAAGCGATGATTTGTCAAGGTTGTGTTCACAACTAGTTTCTGCTGCCCCAAAATGGCCCAAAAAAGTAATTGCGGTTTAATAAACTGTCGAAAGCTACATATGGCCACATTTTTACTTCTCTTTTAAAACTTCTGCAGTTTAAGTTTTGTTAAACTGAAACTACACCTTTTCTTTTACTATTTTTCATTAATTTGGTTTAGTTATTACAATCTTACACATTGATCCTGTGCAGTTCAGTACAGAACAAAAATTTTCAATTCCTTTTACAGTAGTTCAGTGACTGAATTGCTACAATAACAATGGAGTACCAGGCTGAATTGGCTTGCTTTGACATGTTATTTTACTGAATTTAACCATGGCAGCAAGGACTTCTATTGTTATTCCACACCACGCAATAACAATTCCAAACCACTTATGACAAAAGATGAATAAAAGGAAAGTCTGTTTATTCGAAACTTTACTCAATTCCTTAATATAGACAGGAAGATTACAATACCGAGGGCTTTCTGTCTCAGTTGATTGCATTTACAAATAGTGAATAAATATGCATCCACAAATATGTTTGTCCGTTATGAAGAGCAAAAGGGAACCGAAACAATTCAACACATCACTGGCAAATAAAGAAACATTTACACTAACCTTTCTACCAAACGTTTCAGTCCCTTTCACACTGGCACATTTTATGAGGGTGCTGAGCATTTTTGACAGCTGAAAGAAGGTGTCTGCATGTAGGTTAACATCTACTAAGGAATAAGCACCATGGTACTGGGACAGAGAGCCAGAGGGGAGAGTGATGGGGCAGAGCAGAGTCACAGTGAACATGTGTTTTCTGGGCCATTTCACAGTCCATTATTTTTCTAGAGAAATGTGTCCTCTCCAACATTGCCACTCAGCCTCTTTTAGCACACAGTCATGCTCCATGAGTAAGGGGTGGCTTTTATTTCATTAATTTAAAATCTTTCTTCAGGGGTTTGGTTTTTATTAAATCCAAGCAAAGATTCAACAGCACATCTGCAGTTGCACTGCTTTCAAAACAAATATTTCAACTGTCTTCATTCATCATGCATGAGCTTTGTCAAAATTGTTGTACAAACTCCATTCACTGGTGAAAAAGAATGTATTTCATGTTAAACTATCATTTAGAAGTATTTATGTATTTGTTTTTCTTTGTTTTCTCCCCATTCAATTAATAACAACCACGCATACTTACTCTTTGAAGGTGCCTGTTTCAGAATCTTCCGTCATTACATCATGCAGTGCCTCAACGGAGATGTTGATGATGCCACAGAACTTGTCCTGGATCACACTGATAACATACAGACGACACAGGCTTATTACTCACAAGATCATTAGTTCAACAGCTGTGTGTTTGTGTGTTTAATGACAGAGAGGGAGATATAGAGAGAGATGGGTATCTCTCCAAAGAAGCATCAAGAGCAACAGCCAAGCTTAAGTCTTGGCGAAACTCAAAGTGATAAAGTGTCTGTCACAAAAACACATGGCCATCCAGAGAAAAGGGTATCTATGTCATCTATCAACTCGCATCATAGAACACATGTCCAGATTGTTCTGTTTGTATGTATCTCAAACAAACCATTTGCGTTTGGTAGGAACATTTCTAAAAAGAGAGAAAGGTAGAGAGTGATAAAAAAAAAACCAAAAAAACACATCACGTCAGTAACAGTGAATTGAAAACATTTCTCTACTTTTATGATCCCACAAAACCATGTACCCACTGGTCAATCACATATGACAAGTGTGATTTTCCAACTGTAAATGCAGTTTTATTGTCTCACACATTCAAGTGTGAAAAATCAAAAAATCAATGAGGCTTACTGTCTTTGCACACAGCCTTGCGGGCCAAGTGTCCGATTTTCATCGTAGCCACTAAGGTGATTCTTCCAGTTCAGAAGCATGGCAGAGCTTTGTCTTGCTGAACCTAAGACTTTTAAAATATGCTGGCTCGCAACATCCACCACTCCGGCTTGGAGACTAGCAGCAGTCATTGATGAATTATTTAAGTCATTCTTCCCATGTCAATCTAACTAAATCTTTGTTTGTGTGTAAGTGAGTGTTTGTCCAGCTGTCTGTCTTTCGATATCTCGAGAACCCTTCATCCAATCTACTTCACACTTGGCGGGTGTGTTGCTGGGTATCCAATAAATGTGGTGTGACAAATTTGGTACAGTTTGGACACATTCAATGTTAATAAACTGTGAATAAAACTAAGCGACTGCACAATAAAGGTTGAAAGAAATGGTGACCGTTGTGTGCAGCTGCGGGGGTGGGGCTTTACAGCTCTGTCAAACATGCCTTCTGCTGCGGGCTATCAGCCATTAGTCTATATACACAATATTCCACTTCAGGGATTGCTCCGGTGCCGCCCGAAATTCCGACTGATGTCCCTCATTTAGGCCGGATGTCAGTTGCCTTGGGCTTCCTTTGTGTTGGCATTCTAAACTGTGGTTGATTTATGAGGACTATGGTTAACTGCTCCTCAGATCTCTGCAGAGTAAATCCAGACAGCTAGCTAGACTATCTGTCGAATCTGAGTTTTCTGTTGCTCTGTACAGTGCTTAGCGCCGCCCAAGACGATTGTGATTGGTTTAAAGAAATGTCAATAAACCAGAGCACGTTTTTCTCCCATCCCGGGAATGCTGTGTGGACTAGCCAGACCCTCCTCTGCAGTGCTGTGGAGGAAGGTCTGGCAAAGTGAGACTAATTGGCGATTAATACGCCTATTAATTCCTCCGCTAAGTGTATTTCACCGTGTGTGTTTCTGACCGCTGGATATAGCCTAGCTTACTAACTTTACAACGAAACTCTTCTTCAACTCTTCATTAATAGTAAAACTATTAATACCACAGAGTACAAATCCTGCATTCAAATGTTTACTGAAAGTGAAAAGAGGCATTACAATGTACTTAAATTCAGGGGGCTTTCACACCTGAAAGTCCGAACCAAGGTCCGGACCAAGGTTCATGTTTTTGTTACATTGTATACATTTGATCTGGTAAGTCTTGGTTTCACACTGCAGTTATGCAAGCGCACTAAAGATCTATACATGACAAAACTACGTCCTGCCGTCATCACATACGTGAGCTGCGTCTCCAGATACTTATAATTGATTGGTTTGTAGACGGGCTTCCTCTCGTATCCTCTGTGTCAAAGTTTTTTAAACTGACTGCTGCTCTCCCCTACTGCCGCAGCTCTTTTTGTTTTGTTCTGATGTTGAGAAGCAAGACACGGGAACTTTCTTTCTGGAGCATTTATTAAGAGACAAACGGAAACCTACACAGCAAACTGCGGATTTATATTCTGCTCTGATAGCCGACAGCCGTCTGCACACTCTCGCTCACGTAGGCTACACACTAAGCTGTTCCTTAAAAGGAGCTTCCCCGGTCTTATAACACCAAGATAGCCTGCCAGAGCTTCCTGTATTTGGCCAGAAAGTCCGAACCATCCAAAAAATGTTTTTACACTATAAACGAACCGGACCATGGTTCAGTTTAATCCAGACCGAGACCACCTCATTTGGTCCAGACCATGGCCCGGGGGAGGTTTCACACTTGTAATTTTGGTTCGGATCAAACTGAAAAGTCCGAAAGTCCGGACCAAACAAGGCAGGTGTGAAAGCCCCATTACTTAACATCTGTCCAAGGTGGAGCTTTCAATTCTAATATAAGGCTGGATAATTTAATGAATAATAATGCATCATATTTTAATTGTAATATTTTGTGAGTAAAATCTGAATCTGCAATGTAACCAGTAACATTTCTCTGTCAGACAAATGTAGTAGTAAAATGTTTTGCTCTGAAGTAGAAGTACAAAATAAGTCAGTAGTATACAGTTGGGTTGCACAGTAAGTGCTTTGGGGGCCTTCTGTTAGTTGTCAGTTATTTCGGGGTACAATGGTTCTGGAGAAAGCTCAAAGCAACAATGTGTAAGGCCAAGCAATCGGACCGTTCCAAACAGGAAAGTTTTGAACGGACACTGCACTAGTAGGAATAAAAAGGATAAAGAATACAAACACACAAAGAGCGAGTATGTATATATTATATTAAACAAAGAGAAATCTACAGCCATGCTGCCCTTCTGAACAAAAGGAGAGGCCTGCATGGAATCCATCAAGCCTGAAGATTCACACTGCTATGCAAACTTCTATGTTTGAATCAAAACCCTGGCTTTTCATTGGAAAGGGAATCAAGCCCAGGGGTCCCTGACCATGTGACCTAACAGATAAAAGCTCACGCAGGTCACTTCTCGTCTTTCCACTACAACTCAATTGCGCAAGGAGACACTGCGCAAGTTAAACAATTGTACTGTAATAAACAGTTATCTCTAATCTGCAGAAGAATAAATATTATTTCATCACAAAGGAGGGAGGACAACGTTAAACCGCCCTTCTCTTCACCTAGTCGACTCAACTGTTTCCCTTTGCCTCCATTTGGAGGGTCTGTTTTGACTTTTGGAAAGACGTTGCACTTATTGAACTTAAAAATAACAGGGAAACAGTTTAACAAATCAACAGTGAAAACATCTTCAACTGTGAAATTCCCCTTAAAACTTTATGAATTCCCCTTCAGAAGTCAAAATAAGAGTTTACTTGCAAAATGTAATCTGCTAAATAATCGCTTTTCTCGATTACATTGTTTTTGTGATTGTTAGGAGCCAAAATCGTAATCGTGATAAACATTTCGATTAATTGCACAGCCCTAGGATGGGCTTGTAATCTGTCATAGTTCTTAGACCTTGCCTTAATTAATTAGCTTTTTTCCCATATTCCATTTTGGCCTCTTTTACTGCTAGTATCCATTTAGTCAGCCTATGACTTTGCACTGTAATCATATTTTCTACACTGGCATGTGAGAAAATGTGCACTTCTCCAATTACCTTTCAATTTTAAAGAACACACTCACATGACAAGTAAAGGACACATCATCAATAAGGCTAATAAATACTGTAGATTTTTCCTTTCAGTGAGTAACATTTCACTACTAATATCCTGGGAGAGTAAAATACATCTGAACACCTTTGTCCCCCAATTTCCTAATAGTCTCAAATTGGCAACCATGGCAACAACTGAATGCAGGCAGCAAAGATACATTATCACACATTTAGACTCATGTCTGTCAATTCTAATTCTATCCAGCCCAACACTTCTCCGGTGATTATTTTCTAATGGCTGACTAGTGCTAGCTGCTTCGTGCCTGACATTCAAATCAATGTAAGAGGAAACATGATCTGAAAGCTGGCGGGCTGCGCGCAAAAACAAACTGGTCGCAGCAACAAAGTCCTCATCAGAATCAACTGTCTCTGTGTTGTCCTCATTCCATAAATAAAAGGAGGCAGCAGGGAGGTAGAGGACCTGTGAAGGCTGCACACAAAATTACATTTTCAGTGTGTATTACTGCCCCACACTGTGTTAATCCAAAAAATGTATGCAGCAATTAAATGTCATATTAGATTCAGATTGTCTGTGCTCAGTGGTAATTACAGATCAAATGTGTGCAAAGGACTTAATGTGTGATGACCAAGGCAAGAGAAGAAAATTCTCTATCTCACAAAATAAAATGTTGGTTTAAGTCTAGTATTAGTAAAGAATAAAATGTAATCCACTGCAATTCAGACATAAGCAGAACCCCACTGTCTGTGTTGCCTGCATTGTGCATATGTGTGTGCTGTTGTCACATATTACTGGCACCCATATGGTGTTAAGTCTGTTGATTTTGTGCAGCATATTATGGCTGTAGGGTAAAAATGAATTGAACTTTTTAACAGCTTATATTCTCTGTTGTTAGTGACAACCCATTCAGCACCACAGACAGTACAGTCCAAAAAAAATAAACAAGAGCTGAGTAAATAATTATAAAGTATGTCTTTTCACTTTCTACTTATTTGCCCATGTGTCAGCTGTGCTGACAGGGTGAATGCTATCCACTTCTCACCAGCTCAAAGCCCCATCTGCACATAAATGAATGGCAAATGTTTCTCACCTGTTGTCAGATGGTAGGAGGGAAAGCAGAGCCAGTGACGATAGCTTCCTCCTCTCTGGCTGAGTGATGTTGTCCATGCGGTCGACCCACATCTCTATAACACTGCCCAACAACTGGTCCATCTGATGAGAAGAGAGAAGGGTGAAGGAAGAGAGGTAGACAAGAGTGAGGAGAGATAAAGAGGGTTAATACAGAGGACGAAAGAGAGAGGAGCGGCAATTGATTATAAAAAGAAGCCAACAAAGACTGAATAAACAGTGTTTCACAACTCAAAATATAGTATACTGATGGATTTTATATGTTTTAAAATGTATGGGTCTACCATTGTAATAGTAGTCAGAAACTGACCATCCCCGTTTGTTCTGCCTCATTTACCTCACTGCCTTGTCTTCTATTGTCAATAAAGGAGAGGCATGATGGAGAGACACAACTCTAGGTATTTCATTTATTTAGATTAAGGCAGCAATGTTGAAACAAGGCAAAGTCAATGTTGCTTAAAAACTGTCAGGGTTTCACAGTGAAGGGGGACAGCTCCAAACTTTAGGGCTTGAATAGGTTACCATTTGCAATTCCTTGGCTCATTAGCATTGTTAAAAATGATTCTCTTTTAACAGGCACTTTGCGGTTATGTCTCTCACATACATTCAAAGGCACTGTGCTGAGGAGACTGAAATGAAGGGCGGACATCGAGTCTCACCTTCTGGCTACACTCAGAAGCCATTTGAGTGAGCAGAGAGGAGAAGAAACTGGAGTTCTGGAGAAGGATGCGGCCCATGATTCCTAGGTAGGTCGACATCACCACAGGATATCTCTGTACAACACACACACACACAAATACACAATCATGTGGATGCAGAAAAATAACCATGCACAAATGCTTTTACATAAAACAAAAGTTCATTAAGCACGATAAGGGGAAAGAAGATCCACTGACACAGCAGAATTGTGAAAGGCAGCATGTGACCCTTAACTGAGCTGAATGATCAATGAATACCATATATTGTCTCTACAATAATACATTTTTTATGGGACAGAAAACGACAAACATGCAGCTGCAGGAACCTTCTCTTATTAAGTGAGTATTTTAAAGTTTAATAAGGTAAATGCTTAAACACTCAGTAAAAGAAGATGGAAAATGGGTGAAAATGCACCACATGTATTATAACACATCTTTAACAGGACCAGATTGTCCTTTTATATTATCCCAGTCCAGATATGTGCATTATGTTGAGGGAAAACTTACCTCGCCGTCCACAATACCTCTGAAGACAAGGGGCAGCAGAGGCTGGAACATGTGGGCTCCCAGTATGGGGCTAACCTTTAAAGCTATCTCCACCACCTGCCGAGACACAGCGAGAGGGAGGATGAGAGACGGTACTCAGAGAGGAGAGTAAGGAACAGTAGCAAGGAGAAACAGAAGAACAGTCCGGGATAACCTTAGACCAGAGAGAGTGTGTGTCAAAGAGAGACAGTAAGGGACAGACACAGGATGATGTTAAGAAATGTGGAAGGACATACGGGGGCAAAAGGGAGTTAGCAGGGGATTTCTTTTTCAAGAGATAGTAAAAGAATGTAGAAAATCCTCCTTTTAATTGATCCTTTGACCTACAGTATGCGGCAGGCAAGGTTAGTCCCTTAAGTTTTAGTTTCTCAAGAAATTTGAATGAGCTCTCTGTCAGGTATTAGAGCTGAAATAAAAACAGTACCTAAATTCAACAGCTTAAGTAAAGCAACAAAAAAAACAAAGACACAATATGACTAAAGAAAAATCTGAGGGTAAAAGATAAAGTGACAGAGGCATGGTATGCGTGGCTGCGTTCCTACATACAGTACTGTATGTAGGTGTACACTCAGTTGTCCCTTTATAAGGGTATACCTAGCTAAAACTAATGCAATCTAATACAACAGGCCTGCAATAAATCCTACCATTATTAAGGTTTAATAAAAAGGATTAAATGTACTTGCTTTGATGTTCAGAAAAATACCTGAGTTGTATAATATATACATTTAGCCAAGAAAACTAATCTGAAAGGACAGGGTGAAAGGACAAGGACTGGATTTAAATCAGTAAAAGATCATTCCATCCTCATCCCATGATTAGACTACAGCATAAATCCAGACCACACCAACATGATGTAGTAACACTGTAACATTGCACATGGAATTTTCGCTAATCAAAGCCTCCTCAATTGAGAATATTTAACTCCAAAAAGGAGACCAAACACATAGCACAGAGACAGACACTGAGAGGCTATATCTGTCTCTGTAAAGCATATGAACTTTTCAAAGAAGCGCATGCCGATTACTCTGATCCCTCTGTTCTCAGGGTGCCCATGTGTGGTGAACTGCTGAGTGCACATGTTGTGTAGGTTGACAGGTGTGTTGTCTGCTGGCTCTTCTTTCCTCAACAAAGGATTAGCAGGAGCCAGATGTGCAGTAATACCACTGAGATTTACTAAGCTAAAGCTCTATGGTCATTATGCATGCTGTACCTATACTACTGAAGCAGTGCAAACAGCACATGTGCACACTTACATGTACACACATTCACAGCAACTGTAAGTCAGAGAGTAATCCAAGAGAAATGAAATTCAAAGACGACAGTTCTGCTCATCTTAACCCATCCTTTATCTTGCCTGACACAACAACACATACAGAGCATACCCATAGTGTGTTGGCTTATTGTTAAAAGCATCTAGTTAAAAATGACAAATTTGCTAGTAATAGAAACGTTCACAGCCAATTACCTGAGGCTTGATTTCACTTTTTATTATTATGCAAAATACAAAATTAAGTATGGCTAATCACAGAAAGGCCTTAGAGCTCAACCCTGAGGGACTCCACCAACAGGGTGGTTCTCTTGCAAATGTATGATCACCAATGGCATTGACATAGCCCCTACAAACTAATTGAGGCCTGTACCAGATATCTCTATCTGGATATCTAACCTATGCAGAAGTATTTTTAATGGTCAACAGTATCAAAAGCCACTCTTAGGATCCAGAAAGACCAAAGCTGATGTCAGTATTCAGATTAGTGTCATTTAGTACATTTATCAGAGCAGTCCTGGTGGAAACTATGTGGGCAGATGCCAAATTGAAAATTGTCATTAAAAACATTTGTTGATGAAGAGTAGGCTGCTTGAGGTAATCTCTGTAACACTTCTCAAACAATTTATTAGTAGTGAGAATATCAAGGCTCCTCTTGCATTATAACCTGGTGTCAATTCACAAGCAGCACAGTCTGTTTATCTGTCTGTGTATGAAGCATTTAATGACACTTCTAGTGCACCTGCTTTTCACCGCGCCACCCCGACAAAACAAACAAACTGTGATGGAACTTAAGAAGGGAGGATGAAAAAAATTAACCGTGAAGAAATGGAGACAGATAATAAACAGAAGTAATATAGTTCTTTGTATAAGAGGGAGGGAGTGAGAGTACCTTGAGCACTTGGACCTGTCCCTCATTCGTGATGTCTTTCAGCAGATTGCAGAAAGCTCGACACAATGATTCTGCATAGTTCTGTGGGTGAAAAAAATCATAGGGGCATGGGTAAGTTCTGTACAATTAATGTGGATGTGTGTGTGTGTGTGTGTGTCTCACCTGAAGAAAGTCTGTGGCAGACAAATATAAGTAGGCATTTACAATCTGAAAGCAGGTGCGTAGGTTCTCGGAGCTCAATTCTGAAACAGACCATCAGATGTTACACTTTACCAGATTAGACGAAAAGGGTTTACTTGATGGATGCAGACAGGGATGGGGAAACAAAGGCAGAGAGAGATTTGCTGATAAATGATCCCACTGGACAAAAAAAAACAAACATGTTTTACTTTTTGAAATATTCAGCATGTGGTTAAATATGATCACAAATCCCTAAGGTTATCCACTGTGACTCAACTGTATAAAACGAACACATGACAAGTCCATGGGGAGGAAGGGATTTAGCCATAGATCTTTTAATATTAGTGCAGAACAAACTAAACCTTGAGATGGAGGAAACTCACACCAATAAAATAATTAATTATAAAGTCTAGCAAAAGTATAAAATATTATACTTTTGCTAGACTTTATAATTAATTATTTTATATATATATATATATAGAGCTATATATAGCATACCCATAGTGTGTTGGCTTATTGTTAAAAGCATCTAGTTAAAAATGACAAATTTGCTAGTAATAGAAACGTTCACAGCCAATTACCTGAGGCTTGATTTCACTTTTTATTATTATGCAAAATACAAAATTAAGTATGGCTAATCACAGAAAGGCCTTAGAGCTCAACCCTGAGGGACTCCACCAACAGGGTGGTTCTCTTGCAAATGTATGATCACCAATGGCATTGACATAGCCCCTACAAACTAATTGAGGCCTGTACCAGATATCTCTATCTGGATATCTAACCTATGCAGAAGTATTTTTAATGGTCAACAGTATCAAAAGCCACTCTTAGGATCCAGAAAGACCAAAGCTGATGTCAGTATTCAGATTAGTGTCATTTAGTACATTTATCAGAGCAGTCCTGGTGGAAACTATGTGGGCAGATGCCAAATTGAAAATTGTCATTAAAAACATTTGTTGATGAAGAGTAGGCTGCTTGAGGTAATCTCTGTAACACTTCTCAAACAATGTATTAGTAATGAGAATATCAAGGCTCCTCGTGTGTGTGTGTGTGTGTGTGTGTGTGTGTGTGTGTGTGTGTCTATATCCATCCATCCATCCATCCACACATATACATGTTGCTTATAAAACTCTATGGATATCTGTAAGTATACAACAAGCTTAACCAGAGTTAATATTGTCCATGAAAATACCAAAGACAAAAGTTTCTTGACTCTGTAACAGCTGCTTCTGATGTTTTGTGCTCTTGCATGCTAAAAGGTAATTCAACCAACACGAAAAAAGAAACAAAACTGACTCATCGGGGTGATTTTTTTTTTTTAACCAACCAAATTAAAAATATCCATGATGCAACAAATGAAGATTGCAGCAATAGCTTTATATCCCTTAAAACACACAAGTGGCTGCTTATCTGCCAGCATTTATAAGAGGTTGTGAGAATCTTTAAAAAAAAAAAAAGAAACTACAAGCTTAATTATTAAGCATACTGCTGCCTCTGCAACGTCATTATCCCAGCATTACATTTGTTCTACTATGCCTCTGGTGTTTGTCTAACCTTTGCTGTCTAAGTTCACAAACACAAATTGAAGCATTGCATATCAGTACTGGATGAGACCTGTGGATTTCATGTATACATAACGTCAATGAAGTATTTTTTCACATTGCGGTCCGATTATACAGATTTAAAAACTTATTTATACTCAACAACAGCAGGGGCTACACATAAACAGGATTCAAATAAAACCATAACCTAAGGATAAAAGTAACAGTACAGACACAAACTCAAGGGCACAACAATGGGTGCTGTAAAAGAGCAACAAAAGAGGCCGGAACATTTTATCATCAGAAAAGAGCAGATACGCTCTAAGAAGCTCAGCAAGTATAACGTCAAAAACTAATTACTCTGAAGAAGTTGTACAGATCTGGTAATGTATGAAGAGGGAAAAAATGCCCTCAAGGTAACACTAGCAAACATATAACACTTTGGACCATTAGACAATTACACACAGGAGGCTGGGGTGCAAAGAATTGACTTTTGTCCGGTCAGCGTGTGTGCACACTGGAGTCGGAAGCCAATGTGGTACCATGGCTCTAACTGTTGAGCAGAGCAGAGAGAAAACCCTCACTGACACAATCAGTTGTGTAAAAGGTTTGGTGTTACAATCAGAAGTGCACACAGTGAATGATTTGCCACTCAGAATATCAATGTGATGGTATGTACTGTACACAGAGTGTCCTGTGTTGGGAAGGAGGAAAAACAGTTTTGCTAATTGAGCCCAATTTTAAACTATTTACAACAAACTGCCAGGCAGTTGAGCAAAAGCAGTATTCAATGAATAAAAGAGAGGAGTGATGGTGTTGTGAGTGAGGGCCACAGAAAAACACACGACAAAGGAGATGAATTTAGAAACATGGAAAGTATGGTCCATTTAGCAAATAGACAGCGTAGATGATCAGAAAGAGGAGGACCGGTGCAGAAAGAGGTGGCCTAAACATACACCACAACTAACCTATACACCGTAGGATATAGGGTTGACAGTAATATAAGACGGCATGGTAACAGACCTTAACACCTAGAATAGCCTCTGCGTGGCATCTGGAAATATATACTATATAGACACCAACACAGAGACAGGTGAGGGGTGAGGAAGAAAAAAAGAGAGGGGACAGACACAGATAATAGACAAACAGGAACTAAAAGACTCACACACACCTGCATGCCAACACTAACACCCTAAAACCGTCCCCCACACTATACATACACCGAGGCTAACATCTGCATGACTAATTTGAAAGTAATACAAGCTGACAGTGTCGCTGCCTCTTACACCTAGAATAGTTGTTTACTTCAAACAAGTTGACAGGGTAACTAATTCTAACCCCCAGGATAGCAGTTAGTAAATGAGTGTAATTATTTTTGCAATAACTCTTCTCAGGTCAGCACTCACCAAAAGAGTCCCAGGATTAATCTCAGGGGTCACCAGATGAATGAAGGATAAAAAAAAGCTTTTCTACAAGTATTGCTTTTTTCTTGTGATATACTGGACACTTTTACGAGCCTGTAAATTCGCTTCAAACGAAAACACTCGGGGAAGGAAAAATCAGTTTGGTTGACTGCTCACAACTCATGTTTACACTAAGAACACTCTTGTGATGAGGTCACAAGATGCCTACTACAGGATTTATTAAAAAAATATATAGCAACATTAACACAGGAACATGATTTCAGGCAATAAACATACGGCTTATTTCCCAATGCACACCTTGATCCTTCTTAGAGCATCTTTTATGGTTTCATGAAGAAATTAAATCCTACGATCAGAGACCTGAAAACCCCAAAAGCATTTATTTTGTCAGTCTAATACATTGTTTTTGTATCTTGGTATTCTATAGTACAGACAGCTACATTTGCAGTCAAAGTTAAGAACAAACCTTCTGAATCCAAGTTTCATAAAGCACCTCAACTTCTTCTTCCTCATCAAGGTTTGTATGGGACAAGATTAAAAGTCATTGGTGAGTAAGTAGTAATAGAGGATCTATTCTACAATCTAACCATGCTGGTTCATACAGGTGCTATTAATGTTGATGTATGCAATATGTTCTCTCTAGCCATCTGCCAGCCACAGTAAGGTAATGAACATAATGTATGCTGCCATCTGTGCAGGTACATAATGTATTCCAGGGGCCTATTTAGTCAGCAATCAGCCTACATGAATATTCAACACCCCAAACATAGCATGGGGCAACATTAGGCTAAACACATGCAGTGCACGGGCAAGTTAAGTGAGCTCAGATCAAGAGAAGACAATGATTGATTTTAAAACCAAACCAGCTACAAAGATGTGCCAAAAAACAGGAATAAGCAAAAACAACAAAGACTGATGGTCTAAAGTTAAAGTGACATCAAACGTGCACTAAAGCAATTGTTCAGTTGTTTCCACTGTTATTTTGTGTAGTATACTGTAGCATGGGTACTGGAATGTAGAGCCTAATGAGGAAACAGACAAATAAAGGTGAGAGCTACACTACAACAAATGCTTTCCTGTGGTCAGGCCAGGCCGTTTATTTTTCTAAAGAATAAAGCAAAGGTAACAGACTGCTTAACAGTAGGTGAACAAGGACAAACAGCGTCATCGGACAAGGAAAGCACAACAGGTCCGTAGTCCTGCAGAGGAGGTGAATAAATGATCATGGTTCTTTGTTGTCTGTAGGTCAGAAGTGGGTGCATTTAGTGATTGCAACTTTTTTCTTAAAACTTACTTAGAAGCTGCATGACCGGCACCTATATTACTTTAACATTTACAGTATTTCCTGTATAATATTACAAGGAGCATTTACTAAACTACCCTTATTAAGCTTGTGTACTGTGAAATGTGAAGAAAAAAAACTTCTTAAAAGCAGAAAATGACAACTTTTCATTGTAAACTCAAACAAAAAATCAGGGTGAAAAAAAAAGTAGCAGGTTGGCCATTGTTTGGTACAATCCTTTCAAAAATTGACATTTGGGATCTACTGTGCATATAAGAAGAGATACCTGAGCCTTTGGTGTTGTATGAGTACTTGAGTAGGTTTATACTGACATTTTGATGCCGTTTTGCTATTGTGGAAATAGATATCACATCAACCTGAGTGTGCTGTAATCCAAATTACTCTCAAAGTAGGAGTTGAGGTCACATTTCAGGACACAGAGGTTGAGAAATACAAACTAACTTTTGAGGATACATTTTTCATTCAATAAAGGGTGCAACCTCAATACTGCAGCTCAAGTCAATAGTGCCTGTCATGTATCAACAGGCTCAAAAAACATTTTTCTTCTGTCCTCAAAGCAATTTAGACCATATATTCAAATGAACTCAACAGAGACTGAAATCTTTTTGTTATGTCCTAAAGGTAAATAGGGCAGGTGAATGATTGAGTTCTGTTCAGTTCTATTTACAGCATGACACTATCATCATCATCATCAAATATTATAAAAATCAATTTGAACTGAAAGTAATTCCCACATCTGCCAAAAATGCAAATTATAATTCACAGCAACAACAAAAAATACAATATACATGCTCATTTACCCAAGAAAAACCAAACCGAGCCACACTGGAACACACCCTTGAGAAATGGCAGTATAATGCGCTCAGAGAGGAGCATCATGAGAGCCATGTGAAACAGTTATCTACACTACAGTCACAACAACACACAAGAATTCCTACGCAATAATTGAAAAACACATTACTTAGTCAACACAAATGGTTGTGCACTTGTCTATTATAAACTGATCAGTATCAGTATAATTTATATACAACAAATACAATCTGGACACTCTTCATCATGTGTTTTTTTGTGTGATTCTATTTGTGCATCTTGAAGCAAAAAAGAAGAAAAACATACCAAAATGTATAGCAGCTTTAAAACAAGCTTTTAGGTTGGATTTAAAAGTAATAGGTGTTAAGGCAAGTCTTTACATCTTCATATCACAAAGCATGGAAGCTAAAAGCATTAGTCATCTGCCTTGATCCAGACTGTGTAACTGAAACTAATTGAGTGTTGTCAAGAGGAGGAGGCTTTCAACCACTGGTGGCCTTCAGCTGGTGACATATGCCTGAACAGCTCTCACAGCAACCCTCTGGCGACAGCTGATCAACATCTTATAGCATTGCTTTGAGATGAGATGCTAACTAGTACAACTCCTCAAGCCCAGAATGAGACAAACATTCGGAAGGGAACATTTATGAGTGAGCTACAAGCCAACACCCCAGGCACAGATAAAAAGCTACTCCAGATAGCAGGGAAACTATATGAACGTGGTCTGACAAATATGACAAAAAGGTGAATTTGAAATGAAGTGTGACTTTGGTATGAAGAGCCCCAGGAGAAAACGTCTGACTAGGAGTGACAGGTGCTGTTATATGAAGAAAAGCTTGTGTCTGTTACATACTACACTGCACCAGCTACAGTAACTTTGAGAAGAAAATAGGTCACTCCTACAATCGATCTTTCTCAAGAGGATAAAAAAAAACCTAAACAGTTGGGTGTGGATGCTTGTTACAGTAAGAATTAAATAAAAATTCTTGGTTGGATTATTTCAGTTGGCAAAATGTGTGCTACACTGGCATGTGCGCTACAGACTAGGCCTACCTGTATTTTTTTATGATTTATATTGTTTTTACTTCTATTTCTTCGCCTTTTTCTTATTTTGTTTCTATTCTACGCCAACAATATTGTAGGTATCATTGGTTATATACACCAGTGTTCAAAAATGTAAAAAATAAATTAGGGCTGTCAAAATTAACGCGATAATAACAAGTTAATGGAAATTCCTTTAAAAAAATGTTGACACGTGATTTCGTGATTTGGGCCTCGAGCCATTCTGTAGTTTGGAAAATCAGGAAGCGATGCAGTAGTAACATTGTGGATGGCTAGCAGAAACCATTAAGTGCTCCATGATAACATGATGTGTGTAGTATGATCTGAAGAAGCAGGGCCGCGACCTATACGGCTTAGGAGCTTAAAACTGATCCTGAATCACAAATAAAAGTCTTTTAGGAGCCACACACTTAGTCTATATCCTTGACGTTCCAATTCCGGGATTGCTCCGTTGCCTGGATTTCACTCATTTAGGCCGGATATCCATTGCCTTGGGCTTCCTTTGTGTTGGCATTTTAAACTCCGGTCGATTTATGAGGACTATGGTTAACCTGTTCTCAGATCTCTGCAGGGTAAATCCAGACAACTAGCTAGACTATCTGTCCAATCTGAGTTTTCTGTTGCACAACTAAAACAACTTTTAAACGTACACGTTCCACCAAAACAAGTTCCTTCCGAGCCTACTTTGCAGCGGCACTGTGGCTTTTCTCCGACATTTAGCACTGCCCAAGGCGATTGTGATTGGTTTAAAGAAATGCCAATAAACCAGAGCACATTTTCCTCCCATCCCAGAATGCTATGTGGAGTAGCCAGACTGTCGTCCAGCGCGCTTTGGAGGAAGGTCTGGCAATGCGAGACTACCACACACTTAATCTAAAGAGAGACTTCCCAGAGTACTATTCTGAAACAGAAAAGCCTATTTTGCACAACCAATACTACAAAAGCAATTACATTTTCAGAAAGATAAGGTGAGTGAGGACACAACCGCCCCCTCCACACACACACACACACACACAATCATCCCCTATAATCAAATATTCACAAAAACAGCTGCTAAAGCAATGATTAAGCTTCAGTCAGTCCATCCTTTATAGCCATGTGCTGTACAATCCACTTTGGTTATCAACATTAACGGGAAAATGAGCCTCACATCTGACAGTAATAATGGCCTCTGAAGTGCCTCTAATGGTTGTTGGGGACACTGCTGAAAATGTAGGTCCCCCCAACCATCTCCCAACCCAATTTTTGCTTTAGAGTGTGTGACAGGGCATGGTTAAAAAAATAAATAAATAAAATATTGCCACAATCTGTACTGCAATCTGTGATGCGCAACAAGGACATACAGTGTTTGTTACAAGCCAGCCAGATACAAAAGGTTTGAGCTGAGTAAAGCTCTAGGTTGGAGGTTTAAATGCATAAATATATATTGGAAAACTGACTATTCTCCTTTTTGTTGTTTATTTCTTTTTAATTTAAAACCTGAAAATGAAGAAAACTTAAAAGAGGACAACCTCTGAATAGAAGTCAAACCATGTTATATTGTAAAATGCTGACGATAGCTTTCTGCATAGCTGCCTTATTAAAGCTTAACTCCTTGAAGACCTTAAAGTGTAACTCTCGCCAAAATGCAACCTAGGGTCTTTTTATGAATGGACCCGAGTCAAACTTTCATTTAAAAGCATAATTAGGACGTAAGCGCCACTTTTAAAATTGCCCGTATTTTCATTTTGGTCAAATGGCCTTTTGAATGAGAGTACTAGGGGCACTACTATGATCGCCTCAAAATAGCTATTTTTAAAACACTAAGAAGGCTCGACACAACATGAAACTTTGCTCGAAGTATCACCAGGGGCTCTACACCTTAACGAAAGCATTGAGAACATTGTTTGTGTACACAGAGTTTACTAAAAAAAAAGTTTTGAACAACTCACTTTAGCACTTGGTTTTTCCGCTCGCATCCATCTTGCCAGTCAAAAAGAGTCGATCTCCGAATGTGAATGAACGGACTCCATAGGAGGAAATGTCATTCTTATATGAGGCTCCTTTTTCAACTACAAGGTCAATATTGTTTTTCCACTAACGACAAAACAACAAATTATCCGTGCATTTATATGGAACTAAGCTTTAGGAGCTTTCCATCTTTACTCTCCTCCCTGTTACGCTGCATTCGGAGATTGACTCTTTTTGACTGGCAAGATGGACGCGAGCGGAAAAACCAAGTGCCAAAGTGAGTTGTTCAAAACCTTTTTTTAGTCAACTCTGTGAACACAAACAATGTTCTCAATGCTCGAGTTCATGTGTAGAGACCCTGGTGATACTTCCAGCAAAGTTTCATGTTGTGTCGAGCCTTCTTAGTGTTGTAAAAATAGCGATTTTGAGGCGATCATAGTAGTGCCCCTAGCACTCCCATTCAAAAGGCCATTTGACCGAAAATGAAAATACGGGCTATCTTAAAAGTGGCGCTTACGTCCAAACTATGCTTTTACACGAAAGTTTGACTCGGGTACATTCACAAAAAGACCCTAGGTTGCATTTTGGTGCGAGTTATGCTTTAAGAGTAAAAACATACCCCTGCAGCTGTTCAGAGACAGCTTACTTTGCCAGGGTTTACTCTAAACAAATGACTCGCTGCAAAAAAAATTAAAAGCAACAAGCGCAACAGGTACAGTTACAAGATGAGAAGCTAACTCCCATTGGTGCTCTTTGAAAAGTCATGGACGACTAATCATGCATGAGAAAAGCTGTAATCAGTCATTACTTCTCGTTGAGAAGCCTGTAATAAAAAGATTGTCCTTCTAAAGGGGATGTCCAGATTGATCCATGGAGTACATTAGCTAGGCAGTTAACTGCGTGACCACATTCTTTCACAGGCAAAAGATGAGACTGAAACCTCTCTCAATACAGTATCATCGATCTTAGTGGGGATGGTCTGACATGTCTTTGGCTGCACTAGTAATTGCTAACTAATGGGGTGATCATAAAGCAATCTTTTGCACTGCCACATTTTGTTCTGTTATTACTTTAAAGCCACTTCAGCAAGGTCATGTTGCAATTGCCTTGTCTCTATTCTCATTTATTTATCTTAAAATGTAGAGAGGCAGGCTATTAGTACAGAAACAATTGGTTGAAAATTAACTGTTTTGATAATCGATTAGTTATTTAAGTCAAACAAAAATCCCAAACACTTACTGGTCCCAGCTTCTTAGATGTGAAGGTGTACTTTTTCCCTGTTTTATTTCATTGTTTTTACCATTTTTTTTTAAATGTTATAGACTAAACCAATAATCTATTGATAAAACATGATAATAATGAAGGCTATTTATAGAGACCGACCTTTATTCTTAATCTCCTATGTTAACACTTTATACATTTATAAAACGCCCTCATGTTTTCTTTTATTTTCCCATTAATGTGTGAATTAGTTGTTGCTGCTCTCTGCTTTTAGAGCAAACTCAACATTTCCTCCACCTCTAGCAGTTCAGTAGCTATTAATGCTTTTTCCCCGCTGGAGAGCTTTTAATGTGAAATAGCAAGACGTGTTGAGTTCCAAATGCTCACTCTAATCACAGGGTTCGTACACCTTTTCTAAGGTCAAATTCAAGCACTTTTCAAGCATTTTCAAGGTCCATTTTAAAGCCTTTTCCAGCACCCATCACCACCGTAAATTACATACCAATAGATAGTCAGAATTATTATTTAGTGTTTTTATCACATTAAAAGAGATAATGCTATAAACAGCCCAAATAGTTTTTCGTAATAGCAGAAGGATCAGATATTTCAGCAAAACACAAGTTTTATTTTTCAAAATGTATCACTGTCTAAGTAGACTTTGCTTACTATCTAACCTGCCTATCAAGTCAATGTAAAAACTGAGCACTGAGTGGGAGGATTTGAGCCAAATGACATGCAGCTGGGTCATTCTGTGTCAAATCAGACAAAATCCAGGAAAACAGTTGCTGCACCCTCTTAGATTTTGCTCAAAGTTTATGCTACCCTTAATGTCTTTTCACACTTTTTTTCCAAATCTAGGGCATGCCGTACACATTTGTAATGGTTCAGTCATATTGACATGTTTGTCTTCCACCCTACAAAGTTTGGGCTGCCTATGAATAATACTTTTCATTATATTAATGTCCAAATATTGCTTCCCAGATAATGTGATTTTCAGGATGTAAAACTGGGGGCTGAAAATATGAAGACATAGGATTTGAACAGAAATATCTTACAGGCCTTGGTTTTGGGACATACAAGGTTTGAACAAAATCTGCCCGATAAATAGCCTATATTATGTAATTGAAAAAAAAATAATGATTTCATTGCCAAGACATATACATTTATGTAGTGTAAATATCGCATAAGGCCATCCTCAACCTTACAGTAAGTAGGCCACTTGTATGACACTCCATCTGACACGATTTCTGTTCAGCAATCAACGATTGTTGTTATGCACTGGGCCAACGTTTGCAGGTTTTAATTTGCGGGTAGTTAACGTTACAGTTACTGTTCTTCTTGTTCTACATCTCACAGATTTTCATGTTGCTTTACTGTTTTATTATTTAATAATTGCCTGCCAAAGTCCTATACTGTATACCTGGCTATATAGCAATATTTAATAAATTCATAGAACAACATGAAAATCACCACAGTGGCAGTGAATGAGATGAAGAACAATAATCTGGTGGAGTTTGCAGAAAACAATATGATTTGAAATGTTTATGAATTTATTAAATATTGCTGTATAACAAGGTATACAGTATAGGACGTTGGCAGTCAATTATTAAATAATAAAACAGTAAAGCAATATGAAAATCACCACAGTGGTAGTCTGTGAGATGTAGAACAAGAATCTGGTGAAGTTTGCAGAAAACAATTTGATTTTATTTTATTATGATTATTTTTTTAAAAGACTGCCGACACCAAGCGCATACACCTTGAGCCTACCACGCAACCTCGTGTAGACGCGCAATATATTTTTAAGCGTAGATGGCGTGACCGCAGTCATTGGAAGCCTGTGTCTTTATTTTACAGCCAAACCTGAGTCTAGACAGTATAAGAAACCCTCGGTTCAAGGGCGTAAATCCCAGGGGGGTCAGGAGTAATTAATGAATTAGTCATGACAAAATGTTCGCTATGTTAGTGTAATATAATGTAGCCTAGCTTGTTTAATAGCTTGTTGAATAGAAATGCACCCACTACAACTAGCGTTACCACGGCGATAAGCCTAACGTTATGTGTGTGAACTGATATTAGGGTTAATATTGAAGATCTAGAGTTGTGTTTTGCTGAATATGAAGTTAAGTGGCAGATCAGTTAAATATATATCCTCTGTCCCAGACGAAACCTTATATTTATGTGGAGGACGCAAGATAATTTCATAATTATAATATGACCGGGTGGTGAACCTATGAACCTAACTCATATTTAGACATCTGACGTCAAAGATTTGTGTTGTTGTTGCTCAGATAAAATGACACAGAAATGAAAAAAAGGCATAAGATCCTTTTTCAGTAGGCTTACACCAAAACGCCAAGTAAGTAGGCTACATTAAGTCCTCATATCAAGACAATTTGGTAACATCTTTATAAGAATGGGTGCTTATGGAAATAATAACGTCACTATGTCACTGGCAAAGGAGACAGAAAGAACTGAGGAACAGGGAGACCAGGGACAGTCAGGTGGAGAGTCTCAGGGAGACCAGGGACAGTCAGGTGTAGAGTCTCAGGGAGACCAGGGACAGTCAGGTATAGAGTCTCAGGGAGACCAGGGACAGTCAGGTGTAGAGTCTCAGGGAGACCAGGGACAGTCAGGTATAGAGTCTCAGGGAGACCAGGGACAGTCAGGTATAGAGTCTCAGGGACACCAGGGACAGTCAGGTGTAGAGTCTCAGGTAAGTATGTTGAGCTTAGTTCATATTTTTGGAGGTGTGTGGCTGTCAGGGTTAGCAGATGAGCTTTACCAGTGGCTCACTAATTTACATTATGATCAGCTAATTTAATAAGTGTACAAAAGCATTGTATTTCTTTTATATGGGGACACTTTTTGAAAATAAGTCATTATGTTTTAAGGTATTTTTGTGGCTTAATGGTAAACAACTTAAAAATAAATACATGGTTTTAAAGAAGAATATTTTGGTCAATTTAGTCAGCTTTTTCATTGAATCAAGAGAAACACTGAAAAGAAGGATAATGGTACAGTCTCCATGCTACACTAATGATAGTATTAAGGCTTTCCTCTGTGTACACGTCCTCTACGAGTGTAATTGGCTGTATTATTTGTGTCCCCTTCAAAAATTGCTCTAAATTTTATGTTTATTGTCCCCCCCCTACTGTTAGATCAGATTTACACCCATGCCTCGGTTACACTAACATTACATTATCACACCAAGTACTCTCAGTCACTTAGCCTACGAATTCCTAGCTAGCAGTTACTACTAACAAATAGGCACTAACGTGTACAGTAGGCTACTTCAGTTGGCTAACTTGAAAAGTCTATGTCTTACCCTTCATGTGACTCGAGAGAGCAGACTCGCCCATTGTGAAAAGCTGCACGTCTTTTTTGCACAGGAAACTCGTGGGGTTTGTCCCCGTTTAATCCATAATTTGTATTTTTCATCTTCCAGCCAACGTTCATTGAAACGACAATCTGCCGGCGATATTACGAATCCCACTATGGCCACGCCAAGACCCGCCCTACGAAGCAGCTCGATTGGTTGGGGTTAGGCATTTTACCTCGAGTGGTTAAGGTTAGGATAGCCGATTGGTCAGGGGATAGGACCTGTACAGGGGGCGGAGTCACATATGCACAAGCGAGAAGGTTTCATTTTAAGCTCTCCAACATTTTATTTCTCCATTTAATAAACAAACTATTCATTCAGATAGGTATTTGTCGTGAAAGAAATAGTTACAATTTCAAGCATTTTATCCCAAATGTAAGCACTGTTTTCAAACCTTGAAAACACAACATCAAAATTCAAGCATTTTCAAGGATTTCAAGCACCCGTACGAACCCTGTAATCAGTGTGATGCCAACAAGGAAAAAAAACTTCCCTGCTTACTCTCCATCATCACTAGTCAGTGCAGCACACACAGCTGAAATGTGTCCTAGGTCAGAGCATGGTGGCAGTGATACAGGACATAGTGGTAGTCTAACAATTTAGCCAAGGCAAGGCTGTTGGCATTCTAATTAGGGAATTTGCTGCTCCAGTTTAGCAGTGATGGAGCAGGGCTCTTTATCAGGCAGGCCAGGCCACACACCTGGCACGCTGCGACACCATACCAGGCCAAATTCTTCTCAATGGCCCACATCCCTCCACGGACTAAATAAATGAATCACCGAATGTTCTGGTGAAAACCAGCCAAAGATGATGACTGACCAGTTTGACGAAAAAGAGTAAAAAACAAAAGCCAAGTTGATTTCCTCTGAGGTTTTTCCATTAAAATATGTAAATAAATGCAAGAGTATTTCTCCACTTATTTCGTGTTCAGCGTTCAGTTCTGACATGTGACCATACCTTCTCCTCACTTCTACTGAACTCCTCTTTCTACACATCCTTCCTTCCTGGATTCTGTGCTTCCAACTCCATCTGTCAACCTCTAACCTTACATTGCCTTATCTGTCCACTTATTTCCTTAATTATTAAAGTATTGTAATTTAAAGAGTTGTCTTTTATTTCCCTCCATCTTGTCTCAATCTTACACCCTCTTTTCAGTGTTACATTCCTTCTCCCCTCCTTCAGTCCATCATTAATCCAGCCACTTACACACATGGGAGCTGATCAGTGTGCACTAATTACTTGAAAGATCTTCATCAATCATGTTAAGGACTGACGTTCTGCTAGTCCCACTGTCAGACTTCTATGAGTGTATAAATGCACTTGTGTTTTTAAATCAACTTTTATTTTATTGTCATTTATACTAGGTTTATTGTCCTTGCTTGTAGAAACAGATGAATGCTCCATAAAATGTTTCAGCATTGTTGCTGTTGATTGTATTCACTCAGTGCGTTACAGTGACAACCCCTTCCCACATACCTAAAATTGGATCTGCCAATGTCTGCCTTGGCTGCAGACATTGTTTTTGTCACCTTCAAGCCCCCTGTAATTGCCTGTGATTGATCTAAAATTTAAAATGACTGGCTGTGCTGCTTCTAACTAACTAACTAACTAACTAACTAACTTCTCCTTTCCTGTTCATTGCCTTGGTTTAGCTTTTCTGTTCAGATCTAGATAAAAAAAAGGGCCTCTCTTATCTTTTCATCCATCCATGTAAAAAGCTCCTCAGAGCACACCTCCAGTGAATAACCTTTTTCCCACAATTTTGCTGCCGTCACTTCTTAAATCAGTAATTTTCTTCCAACACCTGCTTGTAATCTTCCCTTTTTCTCGATTCTCTTCATATCCTTCCCCCTCCGTTTTATCCATCCGTGAAGGTCTTCGTAAGTCCCTTGCTCTTATGTGTCTCATGGATTCCCTGTGCACACAATAAGTGATGAAATGCTCCAGTAACCCGATCAGGCTACAGTAGTGTTCATATTAGTCTTACTCACTCGTTATGGGCAGAAGCACCAAAATCAATACTGTTCCTCATCACACTGAAGGCCACACTCTGTCTGTGTGTATCTCCGTGTCTGTTTGTGTGTCTCTGTGTCTCTCTGTGTTTGTGTCTCTCTGTGTGTGTGCGTGCGTGTGTCTCTGTGTGTGTGTGTGTGTGTGTCTCTCTGTGTGTGTGCGTGCGTGTGTCTCTGTGTGTGTGTGTGTCTCTGAGTGTGTGTGTGTGTGTGTCTGTCTCCATCTGTCTGTGTGTCTGTCTGTGTCTCCGTCTGTCTTCTGTCTGTCTGTCTGTGTGTCTCCGTGTGTGTGTGTGCGCGGTGACAGCAAGTGAGGTGTCCCAATGCTCCAGGCCTGTGATAAATCATCCAGCCACTTCCATTCAATCTGTCACCACTCACAGCTGCCTACAGACCCAGACTAGTGGCCCTGCTGCCTTAAAGCTACTGCAAAACCACAAATGTGATGTTTGCAAGCTACACTTTCGAGAAGTGATAATAAAACTATGAAAATGAATACCATGTCCATGGATTGCATCAACTGTCTGTCCTCATTCTCTCAGCTTCTCTGTGATTTGAAAGTATTTGATCATACTGTATGATGCTGGTTCGTGTTTTCAGATTGTTCAGCTATTTTTCCCCTCACAGACAGACAGTTTTGATGTGAAATGTTTTGTGCGTCTCTCTTCTGAACCATACCCACTCAAACAAATATCCCTATTACACAGGAAGCCATAAATTGAACTCATGCTAATCAAACCATCCAAAATGCATTAGAGTAGCATGCTTATTGATGTTATTGTGATACCATTCTTTCCTACCACTTTGTTTCCTAATGTATATGTTAATGCTAAACACCATGAAGTGGGGGGGGGGAATCAAAGCCATTTGCACACACACATCGCACACACACAGACAAACAAAGAAATCACATGTTAGCTCACCCAGCAAAGCGGACATGTTCTGGAAAATTCTGAGCAGCTCCGGGGTGATGGCTGGGCTGTTCTCCAAAGTCACCAACCTGCATGATGAGAGGGAGGAAATAAGAAGAGCAGGCACAAGGGAAAGTAAAAGGAAAGGAGAAAAGAGAATGAGACGGAGAGAATAAAACAGAAAATGGGGGTGAGTTGTGAGAAAGGAGTACAGAAGATATAGATTAAAGGTGGCAAAATAAAATAGAAAGAGAAATACAGCGGAACAAATTACAGAGACAGAGAGAAGAAGAGAACGTGCATCAGAAAGTTGGAAAAAAAATGAAGTGGGTGTAAAAAGGAGGAGGCACAGGAAAGCGGAATGTTAATGGTTTAACGTAAAGAAAAATCTGATGCAAAGAAACATGCCACATAAATCCTATGACTGTTTGAATAATCAGTGAGTACAGTGACAGTGTCAACAGTTTTACACATTTGTTTCTAAAATAGAAGAAAAGGGTTTCATGGCTCTCAGTCAGCACCACAACAGGCGTAACGGTTGTGTTCTACAAATGTGGATGACGCCCCAGGCAATTGCCTATCTATGCCATACGGTAAAATCGCCCAGGACCGCACAGTACAAGTCCTGCATTTAAATGTTTACTTAGGTTGCTTTCACACCTGAGCAGTTTGGTCTGTTTTAACCGTTTCGACCGTGTGACATTTGTTTACAACGTTTGGTGCAATTGACCATGTGCAGTTTGAACGCAAACCGAAACAAAAGAAAAATGCAACAATGTTGCAACTTCACCCTCGAATCGCACCCAGTCAACCGAACTATAGGTGTGGAAGCGCCCTTAAAATAAAAAAATAGTAGTGATAGACCCATTATTGGCCCTGGTCGATTATCGGACAGTTTTTTTGGCAGTTTGCAGATTATCTGTATCGGCCGATATAATTAAAAAGTGCGCTACTTTGGCTTGGCTACAGCTCTGTCTCTGTCCCCCTGCTTCGGTTTCACTCACCACTGAGTCTGACTTAATGTCCTGCCCACAACACTGACTCTCTTTTACTGTGTATTATCTTGAACGTTTCAATTTTTTTAAATAATTGCTTAAAGCTTTTAAACAAAGTTTTGTGTTGGAACCTAAATCTGCGCGGGAAAATCACCGGACGACACAATCATGTGAACATAGCCATACTGAGAAATACAGAGAGAGTTGTGTGGAGCTGATTGTCTTAATTAGCTTTGTAGCAACTCATTTGGTAATGGCTTGAATGTAACAGACATTTATTAATATCAAAAAGTTAAGCACTAAAGCTTTAACTACTAATAACCGGTATCGGCCTTGAAAAGCAAAGTATCGGTCGATCCCTAAAAGATTATCAGCACAATGTACTCAACTCCAATGCTGGATAGTTTAATAAATAATAATGCATCATATTTTAATTGCGATATTTTGTGAGTAAAATCTCAATCTGCAATGTTCTCTGTCAGCTAAATGTAGTAGTACAATGTTTTCCTCCGAAGTAGAAGTACACAGTAAGTCAGTAGTATACAGTTGGGTTGCATATTAAGTGCTTTGAGGAAGAACCCTGCAATTCAGCCCCAGACCAACGGGCCCGACTTATTTACCACCTTTGGGACGGGCTTCAGGTCTTAGCTCACATGAACATTGGGCCTGTATCAGGCTTCTCCTTTTTATGTTTTAGACATCCAATAAATTCAAAGAAACTATGAGAGGTGCTGCTCTGGTGGAAACAACACGAGACCATGCTACCGCGACTGTCAAGACTGGCTTGCACAGTGTTTAGTGTCCCCGCCAGCTGCAGCAGCAGCGACTGCGAGCGTGTCTTCAGCACAGTTAGAAAATATATAGAAGACAGGAGGACTGGACTAAAATCCTCGACTGTGAATGCTGTGCTTTTACTCCACAATGCTCTGGAAGAGATTGTACTTCTGGCTGTAGCATTAGCAGGCTGTCTCGTTTTTCGTTCGGGGTTGGACTTTGGGATTGGCCATATTCTGTGATGAAGCCTTTGATGGCTAATAAGCTGCCGTGCAGTGCTCTAATTTGAGGGCCTTCTGTAAGTTATTTCGGGGTACAATGGTTCTGGAGAAAGCTGCAAGCAGCAATACAGGAGGCCAAGCAATCGGCTTGTTTTGAACAGGCACTGCATTAGTAGAAAAAAAACAACATAGAATGATACTGAGAGACCCACAGAGTGGTAGGAAAATCAACTGATAAAAGATAAAAGCAAATGACATTGATTTTGTAAGCAAACTGTGGCTTTGTACTATAAGCACAGGCAGCATGCTGGACATTGCAGCTCTCCACAGACAGAAAATTATCTTCTACTAAACCAAACCTTTTTGCGGTCATAATGCATTTGCAAAAGTGAGAATATTGTTTTGCAGCAGATTCTTGATATTGGAAATAGCATGTGGCCAAAACAATTAATAAAGGCAAGATTGTGAGGCACATGAACTATCAACAGCTTCATCGCCCACCTAGAGTGGTTGTCTGTAAAAATGTGAATTATAACAAGATGTCACTGTGAGCCCATTTACCACTACTTATCTGCAAAGTATTTGCTTTTGGCTACCATATACGTACTCAACGCGAGTCAGTAAATGAGGATGACTAATATGACAAAAAAGGACTTCAATGAATTAAGCGACAGAGAAAAGGGGAAGAGAGAGAGATAAAGACAGCTATGGTCATAGTATGGGTATGCCGTGTGTGTGCGTGAGCGTGGACTGACGTGCGAGGGAGGAAATTAGATCACCAAGTTCTTTATAAATGTCTGCATTGGGGATTTTTTTTATATAACGTGTAAATGTGTAGTGTATATGCATGTGTAACATGTGTGTCCATACCAAAGCTCTAGTCCATCCTCCAGCAAATACACATGCGGCGGCTGGGAAACATCGGTACTCAGCTGGATGACAGGAAGAAGGAAAGGGTACAGATTCTTAGACTCTGCCCCCAGGCCCTGTGAGAACACACAGATACAGAAAGTCAATGCCAAATTAGGAAAACCTGACAAAGAATTCAGGGTCTTTGAGAACGGTACTTTATGTGCTTTGGCTTAATGCGTTTCTTGCAGACCATCTGAGCAGAGTGGAGTGGGGAGAATATCCGCTTCTCATGGAGCTGTTCGTTCCCTCCGCTCCCCTGCTTTAAAGCCACTCCACTCAATATCACTCCGCGCTGAAGCTCCACTCAAATTGATCACTGCTCGCTCCAAAAAAGGCCGTGTTGTATTTATCAGATGAATAGCGCCCGTTCATCCACTGTGCTGCAGTAACACAGAGACGGGCCGGGGCATGCTTCAAACTCATAGTGTGAGCGTTACTGAAGCAGAATTGGAGCGGGAGATAAGGCAACGCTCCAACATTTTAAAAATCCTCTGTTCATTTCAAAACTCTCCTGCTCGTGCGCCTCACTAGCTCGCGCTCCGCTCACATGCTCTGCTGTGGGCACACTGTCCCCATGCTACACTTCTGGTGCAAGAGCATAACTTCTTATATATTAATATATAATGTATAATATAATACATATAAGATGTATGTAGCAGAGTAAGCACACTGCAGGCCATGTGCAACTGTTCCCACTTTCAATAACAAGGTGGTGTCATAAATAGTGGCTTTTTGTGGTAACACTTTACTTGAAGGTATCTACATAAGAGTGACATGACACTGTCATAAACACATGACACTGTCATGACAGTCATGACACATGAACCCTAACCCTAACTTGTCATGACAAAAACCGAATGACACTTACTAAAAGAAGTGTTATGTCATAAACGTTTATGACTTGTTTATAATGTTTATGACAAGTTCATGACAGTGTCATGTCACTCTTATGTAGATACCTTCAAGTAAAGTGTAACCCTTTTTGTACTTATGTTTGGCTGCAATTTAAGTGCCTAACGGTGAAAGTGTTGTTTAAAGATTTTTTAGGTTTATTTTATGGCTCTTTTAAAACAGCATGTGCCAATTTACTTACTGGTTCAGAAAAGGCTCAGGTAAAACTGCACGATCTGACTCAATGTCCATTTAGTTGTCGTACACATTTGACATACATACACATTTCAGGTGGCACGGGGTGAGTTGGAAATGATGAAATTTTCCTTTGAGAAGAATTACTCTTTAAAGTGTAATGGCCACACCCATCTGTTACACATGAACATGCATTGGACAGAAGTATGTGCCTATTAAAATGGAGGAGGAAGAGGAATGAGCAGCTGGGCATTGTGTCATATTGACTTCTACAGTACCACATGGCTTTTAACTCATGGAGGACAGTCAAGGACAGTGCAGCTGGGAACACAGTTGAAGACTTAAAAACCAAATACATTTTAAAAATCCATTATATCGAACACAATGGTATATTTCATTAAATTGGTTTCCTACATTGAGGCTGAAAGCCAGAATAAAATGTATCTATTCCCCTCCAGCACACCTTAATATATACTCAGCCTTAAATGATTATTAGAAGTCTCTCTTTTTGGAATAATCTCCAGTCATGAAGTATTTTGTGTGCTGATGTACAATGACCATTTGCGATTTGAATTTTGCTTCCCTGCTAATATTTATCTATGGGTAAAGAAAACAATAATGAACAGTACATATCTTTCTGCTTTGTCTATACTGCTACTCCATCTCTAATTCATGTAGGTGAGCTCCAGCCCTGTTGTTACTAACTAACAATAATGCTCTATTATTCTATATTAATTGTATCTGTAATATCTGTATTATTACTGGCACAAATACTATATCCATTTGGTTACATACAGTATACTCTAAAAAGTTGTAACTCATTATCTAAAGCTTCATAGCTTACAATAGACCAAGTTGTTTTGTGTAGAACAGCAACTCTTAATTTGAAATAATTTTCTTTGAACTAGTTTGAACCAAGAAGTAACTCTAGAACTTCAAGCATATTTTTTTATTTTTTTATTTTGTCAGCATTATATTGTATTAAAATCTACAATAGAATGTGGTTACACAATTTGCCAATCCAAGCTCCTTCAGCTGTAGGCCTTCAGTGGCTCCCACAGTGGTGTACTTGTAGATGTGTTACTCTTTCAAAAGAGTGTGTCTATATCACTGAGCGTTTCATCTGTGAAGTAATGCAGCCGCAGGCACATAGGGGTCCAAATCTTTCTGCAGGCTGAGACAGGCTCAATGCTCAATGTTCAATGCTGTGGGGAATGGAGCTTCTTTCTCAGGTTATTTTCTTCTTAACTTCAGTTAGTGATAAACCTGATTAATATTGAGGCAAATGATTGCAAATAAAATATACATGTTACCCTACAAACACAACAGAATCTTTACATTGTACTTGACCGTTAATCTGAGGTTCAACCATTTGTTTGCTTATTGTGTGAGCAGTTGAATCTGAGAATAGCAAAGCAGGAAAGACAGACGGAGCCTCTCTCCATGTTGCTGTATCCAGCCAAGTCATCATTTCTGGCAGGTCAAAAAAATAAAATAAAACTTAGTAACCCAGCCGTTTGGAGAAATGCACCTGACCCAGGTCTCCCTAACAGACATTTTTGAAGTCAACCTCAGCAACATGTGGCCAGACAAGTAAAACCACACATATTGCCAAATCCACTGAACAGTACCACCTGTCATGCTGCAGAACCTGGTAATTCCACTCCCAATGTACAAAAAAACTATACATTAAAAGGAGCTATTTAACCCACATAACCATTAATTAAGTTAAACCTCCCTGTCAAGTTGTATTCGATGTCCATAGCTTTTTGTTACGGTTTTGCTTATTCCAATAGTTTTGGTAATGGACTATTTTCTTGCGATCCTGGGAGAGATTAGTCCAGGCTTAATGAAAAATCATGGTGAGCCAGCCAGATTTGTGCAGTGTATCAGAATCAAAATCATGTGAGTGTTGAGTTTGGTAAGGCAGCTGATTCAGGCAGTAAATTTCTATCTGACAGCAACCATATGAAAAGACAAAGACAAACATCTAGGCTTAACCCTTGTGTTGACTTCGGATCACATTGACCCGTTTTCAATTTTTTTGGAAGTTGGGGATGCACCATACCTGTACCAGGTGAATGAGTGTAGTGAGGATGGCACATCGTAGCATGTTGTGTTCTTCAGATTGCTTCCAGAGCAGGGGCAGGTACTGCACCAGACAGCCTACATATGGCCGAATCTGAAGCACAAGAAAATGAAAAATAAGATGCAAAACACATACTGTGAGCTTCAACCTGTATCTTCCACAACAACTAAACTATTTAACTACTATCAAACTTATGTAAGAGTCTGTTGTTGATGATGCAGATGATACAAGTCTTATTTGTGAGCAGTGACAGGACAGTGCTGTTCTCTGAATTGTTCCAGTCCCAGCAAAGTAGTATGTATAGCCATCAAATACCTAAACACACTTAGTAACCACTTAAGCATCCCAGCAGTGCAAGCTTATTTGGCCTGAATGTATGTTAACATTCAGTATAGCAGATAAGTGAGCAACTGTGCAGTTAATGTAACGCTTCCCCTCAAAGCTTTGTATGTTTGTTTTTTCCTGCAGTGAATTAAGACAATTCCCTTATCCTATGCCTCTATCAACTAGGGCTGCACGGTTTGGAGAAAAAGTCATCTTGCAATTTACAATACCGTGACTGCGATATATAGTATTATGGAGTCTACTTGTTTGATTATCAGAAAAAATGCACCAAATACTAAAATTGTGAAATGTGTATTTCTCAACTTGAACATACAAATTTAAATGAGTATAAGAATACATAAACAAAAAATACCTTTTTTTTAAATAACTTAATATTTAAAACAAAATTTAATAATAAAAAACAGAAAAAAAAGCCATGTTTGCTTTGCTCAACACTACAAATTAAATAAATCAGCTGCTTCAAAACATGCTTCAGTGGAATAGATGTGGAAAGAAAATACTAGACAGGGAGTTGACAACACAGAATATATTTTTTCTTCTTAAATATATTTTTTCTTCTAAGTAAAACAAGGAAAATCAACTCTACAGTCTGTAAAAGTGCTGATGGAAGCCAAATTGGCTGACACATGATGTGATTGTTAATAGATTTATGGCAGCTACAGCAACAACAATCAAAACTGAACTCATGTGTAAAGTAACATAATGATGCTTAAATTATTCAGTATGCATTTTGAAAATATACCAGCCTACCACATATGCCTGTTATACAATTTACAAAGAAAAACCTGACACCGAAGTCCACAGTTGATCTTATACCAACATACTTGAATCCATGCGCCATACTACAGCAACCTCTATAACAATCATTGTTTAACAAAATTGTGCTGTATTTATTATTATTCTCTCTCTAATGATTTATAAAACGGGTAGCCCAAATCAAGCAATCTGATTGATTCATAGCCGTGATATAATAACCATATACAATATAATACTACACTATGACCTTTAAATTGTTTGCACAATAAGTATCACTCCATGTCTGACCCTAACTCTTTCCGACAAGGAACTGAACGCTATCTATGCTCTCTTCAAAACCACAGACTTTAACATTAACAGAAACCAGTAATTTTACATCGCAGAAAAAGGGAGTTGCTGTTCAACCGCTGCCTTGATCGGTTAGTTGCTGGTCTACTGCTGTCTCGATCGGTTAGCTTGTTTGTGTTATTGTGTGCCTTTGGTGAATCCAAACTTAATCTTAAGTTAGGCAACAGAAATAACCTATGCTAGCTGCTAGTGTAGGCTAATGCTACCTACGTTAAAAAGCAACCGCCTCAGTATGTGCAGGCAGCCAGCCAGCCCAGGAGGGCCTATTTTATTGTGAAATTATTATTTATTAATAAAAATCAATTGAATCTATTGGAACGCCACTATAACTTCCATATTGCCATATTTGATGACTGTTTCGAGTCGGGCCGAACAACACCCCTTAGCTGTGATATTAGCACAACATACAGCTGCGTGGATTGTTCTGTCTTTACACACCAGAAACGTGTCTGACGCGGCGCTGCTGCTGCTAGCCTTGTCTGTACACATGTATGTTTCCTATTGATAAAATTAAATACCATGTTAAACATAAATATATACTGATTTGATTACAGCAAAGACAACGTCGGCAGTATTGATAGCAAAATAGGCTACAGAATACTTTGTTCTGTATTGACAGGTGCAATATTAGAAAATCAATTTTTTATTAAATTGCATTTATATCTGCATTTATATCAAAACCTAGAGACTTTCAAACATCAACATGTCATTTATTAATATGTATTTACATCGTTTCCTATTCTATTTTGCCTGGAAACGATTCCAACACGCTTGTGTGAGACGTGCGTGTCACGCAGGCAGTGTGTAAGCTCTAACCTGTTAACATGGGAGCCGAAATATAAACTGACACGCTCACGCAACGCAGCCAGTGTGTAGCCGGCCTAAGACATTGGGGTGCAGCACAGAATTACGGACTTCTTTTTATTGTGCTGATTTATGCTCCCTGTATTCCCTGTAGCGTCCAAGTGGTCGGGCAGCAGACCCCACGCTGGGATTTTTTGCTCCATTACACCTTTATAAGGAGTTGGCTAGAGACCGAGGGAACAGTAAAACAGAAATACGACATACAGCCTTGAGGACAAAGATAAAAGGTGAGAAAACAGATCCACAAATCAGCCTAGGATGTCATTTGTGACACTGACAGCAGGAAAAAGATCTACATCTCACCATATCTGTCATGTTCATTTCAACACAGGCTGCACTCATGGTTTCAGTGCCTAGTTTTCTCAGCTGCTGCCACTCTTTGTGGGTTCGAAATCCCTTGTGAGAAGAGTGTGAATATTAATGCGACATCCACTGCCTCTAGAAGTTTAGCCAGGGTCAGTGACTGAGGAAGACTTAACCAGACTGACAGTTCCCAAGGATGATGAAAGCCATTTCTGTAATAGATTTAGGAGTCAAGGGATTGTTTAAGGGAATGTGCCTAAAACGGATCAGAAAAGAGTGTGGGGGGGTCAAGAGGAAGGTCAATTTTTTTAAAAGGTTGACAGTTAAGTGGATTAGAACGACTTATTGGGTGCTCAGAAAAAGAAAAAATCCATATGGCCACAAAAGCACTGCAGTGGCAGAAGGGAGACTGTATCATCAGGGTAAATGAGAGCAGACATCAGAACTGGGCTGCTTTCGGCCTTGTGATTTACAAAGAGTCAAGAATTGGACTCACAGTAACTTTGTCAGTTCCAGTGTCTCTGGATGTGAAAAATCAATGGTTGTTTTACCTTGGTGGACTGGGGCTAGTACATGGTGACAGATGTTTTGTATCTGTGTTGTAATGTTTATTACAGCTCCACACGTCCCCTGCAGAGTACAAATCGTTGACTCCAATTTTTTCAGTGCTATTCTTCACAAAACAGCTGCAGTATATATATCACCCAAGATGTCCAAAACAAGGGCTCCTTCATAGACATTTTAGAGTTTGACTCAACTTCACTATACATACTGCAACTGATGATCGTAAAGAAATAGTAGGAAGAGTAATATGTTCCAAACACTTAATAGCTCAGAACTCACCTGGATGTTCACTCTCTCGATGACACAGGAGATGACATGGAGCACCTGCATTTTAGTGTCGCACTCTGTCACCTGCTGCAACAACTGGAAGAGCAGCCCAAAGATAGACTCGAGGTACTAAACAAAGAAAAGAGAATTTAAGAGTTAGAAAAAGGGGTAAATTGAGAGGTGAAAATGTTAATTTATACTTTGATTATAGTGAAATGTTGATTCTACTCATCGCTGAATTAAAAGCATATACAGTAATTTCCACATTCTTGATAGATGTACTCACTGGGAGGAATTGCTCTGTCCTGAACTCAAAGTCATCAACAGGTGGTCATGAGTTAAGGATGAAATCAAACTTCTTAGCATATGTATGCAAAGCAGTTCATTCAGCACACACGTAAGCATTCTTTATTTGCTTTGGCATAGCTAAGGACTGATGAAAATGGTATGCCATCAGATGCAGTGAGGCGTAAATAGCAAATATAAGAATAGCATGATCAAATTACTTGTTGCAAAAAATGATGCCCTGAAAATGAATATAGATTAAGTACGGGAAGGATATTGAGCTTCAGGGTTGTAGCTGTCTCAATCCGCACCTATGAGAAAAAGAAAAGATAAAAATACAGTTTTGAAAAGCATCAGTACATCTTAGCTAATCAAAGCTGCAAAGAGAGAACACATACTGTGTTTGTAATGAACTAAAGTGAAGAAAAATAGAGAGCAAAGACAAACATGAACAGAAGAAGATTGCTACAGCTGCACATGCAGCCATTCAACCAAATATAAAAACTATAATTACATTTTCCTTCAATGGCAGCCTCAGAAAGCGACAACAACAAGTTACCACTATAGCAAAAGCTTTTAATAGCTGAACATTCTAGGAGTGTGCACCTGCAGCAAGTTAGCTAAATGCAGGCTGTCTATTGTTATAAAAAGGAAGGGGTCCCATCCGCCCTTATAGATTCTAGCAGTGTAATCTAGCCGTGTCAGAGAGATGGAGGTGGAAATGGCCACTAGAGAGAAACTGATCAGATGGAGGAGAGAAGATTAAAGAAGGTTAACGAGTGAAGAGAAAGGTGTGGGACTGAGAAGAGAGCTCCATTACAGCCGGTACTTGCTCTCAACAATTTTACAACACATTAAAAGTACAAAAGTCATCTGTGTGTGTGTGTGTGTGTTTATGCAGACAAATGTTATCAATACTATCCAAATTATGAAAGGTCTTTGCAAGCTTTGTAATTTAATTACTTTATTTTTTCTTAATTTCCTAACACAGCTACGTACATTATTTCTTAAGTCTTTAGGTCCTAGGACACATACCCTCATCTTTCAAAAGGGGTGTTTAAGGTTTTTTCTTAGTTTTTTTGCTTGCCACAAGACTCAAAAGAGTTTGGGAACCTCTTTTTTGTAGGTATTTAGTTATACGTTCATTTGAATAACTGACTGTAGATTAAGAGTTTTTATTGCCACGATTACAGCAATCATATTTTAAATAAAGCAGGTTTGAGCAAAAAATAGTGGTCTGTATTCCTCTATGTGATGAACGAAGTACCTGGCAAGGACACCAAATCCGTTTGGTTAATATTCTACCCCAAAGAGTTGCATATTCTGCTTTAAATAATACTGGCTGAAAAAATAAATCATATCAATTCTTGTTTTCTCTATGTGCACATTTTCACATTTATTCAATATGGTAAACCCTAATTAATTTTGAAGACATCATACATTTGCAGGACGTCTCAATTGCAGTGGTTGGGAGTTTCTCTTTTCTGACTCTCAGCTTTTCATACTTTTAATGCCAAACAATTCACTTCAAAAGGTAAGTCAGTTTCTGGAAGATACTTATTTTGCACCATGCTTATATTGACGCTTAAAACCAAAGCATACGTTTAGTAGTATCACACTTCACTAGATGGTGAATTCTCACAATTTTGAAGATTTAAATAAGCAGCAATCTTTCAAAGAACCTCCCACAAAAACAACTTCCACATCTTTAGTGCATAACCTGTCACTGCTGCAGAGGATGATAAAAGCAAAGTTCCTGAACTCAGCTTTAAAATTCATGATGACATTTATACTTATTTGGACTAATTATGAATAGTATGTGTTTAAGAAGCACTGGAAAGCAAGCAGACTCTAAGGCTGCTGTGATACTATCGGTCTAAAACACGCAATCACCATAATTTAACATGGATTTGTCAAAGGAGCGTACGTCAATATTAAACACTTGCAACAGCACTGATTTCCCTTGTAGTGACTCAATTATAAGACATGGACGTTTCCATGGAATACGGCATGAAATTGATTCATTAAAAAGAATTTCCATATGAAATGTTTAAATCTGTGTAACTCTTTTATATTAAACATATAACATGCTATGTGTTTGGCAATGTCACCTCAACAGCGGCTATATCTCAGCAGTTTGATAAGTTTTACAGTTTTTGTGAAATCACTGTCAAAGTTTAGTGTTCATTTCAGGATTTTTCTGCGTTGATAATGGGTGTGTATTGCATGACTTACAGTGGATGTTCTCATCCCTAGAGCACGGAGCCTTAAAAAAATCATCTTAGTCCCTTCTCTATAAATTGCTCTCACGCCCACAATTTTTACTTGTCATTAGGGTTGGGTACCGAAACGCAGTGCCAACAGGGCACCGGTTCCGACGTAAACGGTAGTAACGAGACCGAATAAGAACGAAAATTTCGTTGCCTGACTCTTTTTTTTTTTCCAGAAGCATCGCTTCTGAAACGTAGTCACTCGATGTCTGCATCAGAGTGTATCACACAGATTGGCACAAACGTCTGATGCAAAGCACAAATGTTGCTGAACGAATAGCAGATTTATTCCACCAAAATGCCACAACAAAACTGAAATCGCAAGCCCCAGTTAAACCACCACTGCAAACCCTTAACGTTTTACACAGCATCTGCTTTTTTTTAATACAGCCAGTACTAAAAACTGCGAGCTGTGTACGCTGTGTTGTTGTGGAGATAGGTCTGGCAATGCAATGCACAGATGCCCTGCCCGTTATACCGCTTCACACCAATGACCAGAGTTTCACCAGGGTCGTCTGATCAAAGTTAAACCCTCATTTTGGAAATTCAAACCAACCCAGTCAACATGGGTATATCCTTGGTATGACAATTCAGAGATCACCTGAGTGAATCTGGGAGAACTGCATAACAATTACCTTAAGTTCTAGAAATGGGCAGGGCTTTACACGTCATATTCAGGGAACAGCTAACATCACATACTCCCGTCCAGCTGTATACCAGCAGAACTGTTTTGTAGCTACTTGAAATTGCCATTGTACAGTAAAGAGCGAGAGAAATAAAGCTATTTGATGATGGTTCCACCGTTCTGATTCCTCCTCCTCTGCATATGTATTGCAGCAGCTGGACAAGGAAGTAGGTTACTCTAGTATCAATTTTTGACCATTTTAAGACAAGGGGAGAACATTTCTCTTTGTTTGATTTCATTTAAAGTAAAGATGGGCTTTGCCGTTGTCTTCACGACTCATTTTAAAATAGACAGAGATTTGAGCTACGCAGCAGCAGCACTGAACTGCAGTCTGCGGACGTTTACCACTGTGGTGCCGCGATGTGTGCCGAATGGATGTCGCTTGCTTGCCACTGCTGTGCCACTGTTGTAACACCTACAACTTTCATACAATATGGCTATTATTCAACTTTTAAAAAATATATTAGAACAATTATCACTTTTCCACATCTTACAACTTCACCTTCTTCTTACATATTTGAACCAGCAATCCAGTTTAGCTTTAGCATTTAAAAAAATAACTAATTATTCCACATCTTTTTTACATTAGTGGTGTTATTCAACTTGTCAATGCAATTCATACTCATTAAAGCCATTCCCACTTTTCCAACTATTCTCACTACTTCAACTTCTTATGGATGTAAGCCATTAATCCAGTTTAGCTTTAGCAATTTAGCTATTCAGCATTCACACGCATGTTCTGCAGGAAAGGCATTTTCTAGTTCAGTCTCAAATTGTCTTTGAGGGATACTAAAAAACAGCAGGTATAAACTGAATTTAAAAGTGATTAAAGTTTACCTGAACCACCTCACTGAATCTAAACAAGCCAAAGAACAGCTTCAACTTGGCAACAACTCATTAAAAAGCAACACCAGGTCTCCAAAAAATAATAGCTGCATACATCAGTTTGTAATTTACTGTGCCATTTCCAGCAAAAACTGCATCCATGTTAACTAACCAAAATGCAACCATAATTCAACGAGTGCTCCACTGGTGTAAAAAAATGCCAGTTATTACCTGGATCTTAATCTGGATCAACGAAAGCACTTTTCCAGGATAATTGCCTCCGCTTCCGCTCTCTGTGTGTTACCCTTCACTTCGGTAAACAACAACCTTCGAGCTAGCAAGCTACACGCTGAAAATGTCAAGGTTTGAGAAAAAAAAATCTGGATCGTGCAAATAAGGCAGGCCTGCTTGGTTCGTTCAGGGAATGATTGTAAAGATTTACAAGGAATATGTCTGCGGCATTTACTATCTGGGACGTTTTGGGACCGATTGCTGTGGACAAAGTAACACACGTTTAACCATGTATCCCGCTAATTTAAATAGCCCACATTACTGTATTAAATTGTTAAACTCATGTTATATTGTATGTGGGGGTTTTCTTGCAAATGCAAAGCCATCGTCGTTGCGTCCTGAGCTTAGCGACCGCTAAGACCGCACAAGAGGATTGTGATTGGTTTAAAGAAATGCAAACAACCCAGGGCATTTTTTCTCCTATTCTGGAAAGTATGTGTGGTGTAGCCAGACCTTACTCCGCAGCGTCGTGGAGATAGGTCTGGCAATGTGAGACTACCTGGATCTTAGATAGATTTAATACAGATGGCATCGGCTAAAACAGCCCACGAGTGGGTAAAGGTTCATTGTGGCCTAATAGACACCAACCGCAAAGACAAAAGAGAAAGCAATAAACAGGTTTTATCTAGAAACTAGAAATAGAGCAGATAAACAACAATAATTTGCACAAACTGTAGCTACAGCTTGTTTATCACTAAAATCACTGGAATTAGAGAGACAAAACTTTGCTTTTTCGAAGAGAAAGAAATGACTCATGCTTAGTGTTGTAGATTTCTCAGATAATTTAACCACAAAATTATTCATTTCACACTGATTGGAAGAGTTACACTGATGACAAATGTGTATGTTTGGCATGGTGAAAAAGCCTGATTTAATTTGGGTATCTGAGACAAATTCTGATCTTAAGAAAAGTCGATTACAATTCACTCCAACTCCAACCAATAGTTCGCGGTTCAAAACCGCTGTCAGTCAGGATAGTGCATTTACTGTACAGTAACGAAAATCCAATCCCATCATGTTTTTATGAGCTCGCCTCTGAGGCATAAAACCCATATTCAGAATGCTTCAATGCCTTCCTGCAGTCGAGGAAAAGTGAGCAGAAATGGGACAAACTGTTGACTAAAACTTCACAACTTATTATCTCCCACTAGGAATACAAATGGCCTAAAAACAGAAAAAGTTAAATTTGCCACGAAGTTTATTTTTAGCTTTTACTCCGAATCTGTGAGTCAAAATCAGAAAAGAATGCAGCTACCGCTGAGTAGAAAGCAGCATGGAGGTCAATGAAAATGTTACGGTGGTTACTTCTTTTTTTATTTTATTTTTTATATCTGTTACTTATTCAGTCTCTTTCAAACTCGCTGCCCGAGTAATTTCAAACGAAGTCTGAGCGCTGCTTGGGCGTTGACGGACGGGTTTTGTGGCTAAGATGACAAATTATCGACAGGGGCGACGCACATCATAGCATCACGCACCCTTAATGTAAACAAAGTACCCAAAATGAATGATGCATCGTACACGTCCTAACTGGGGACATACAATTAACATTAGAGCGCTGCACAAATGTTACTCAGTTTATGCTTCCATCCATCACATTGATATTATCAGGGCATGGTGTTTGCGTGGGCTCTGCCATGCATGTCTTATTCTCTTAATTACAATATAATCTTAATTACATTATCATCGCATTCTATATGTATTGCAACTAACATGAATGCAAATAAACATACTTTAAAAGTTCCTCCATACTGATGGATTATGAAGCAAGAGAGGCAGTTAGACACAGCGAGAGATTGAACCCAGCTACTTATAACTGTTTATCTAATGGTGAGATTATATTAAATTGTAAATAATGCATGGATATTTCCACATTCTTTCATATAAATTCTGTTAAAAGAAAACACGTTAATCAAGTGCATGGCTCATGAGGCAAGAAACCCAAGGATGGCGAAATGTAATTTGAATTGAGTATGACTATAGCATTATAATATCCGCTTATCCACAAATAGGATCACACTGCAGTTTATTAAGGCCATGGCTGAATAAAAATGTTAATGAGTAAATGAAAGCTTTAGCTTTTTAAACAAAACTATTCACAGAAATTCTCTCTGTAAAATAAAAAAATACAGAAGAAAATAGTATGTTGAGAAATTAGATGACAAAACCTTCCCGCAATCACTGACTATGTTTGTAGAAAATTGGCAGCATAAAAGCTGTGGCTCCGTGCTGTTTAACTGAGAAATGTGTTTGTGTCGCTGACTGTGCACTTTTCACTAAGGGCCCATTTCAGTCATTTCAAATTGAATGTTTTCTGGGGAAGTTGCCACTCTAGTCACAATAAGCAAAACAAATTGGTGTCTTTAGCTGCCTTACCACCAAGTCGGGATCCTGCATGAGGCTCAGGATGACCTCGTAGAGTAAAGGTCGAAGGTCAGATTTGAACTTGACAGAGATCCACTGTCCTATTAGCCAGATGACTCGTCTGCGAATCAACTTGTATCTGGAGAGGAAAGAAGGGAAGGGAGAGGAGTTAATTGTGGTTTCAGAGAAATACTTCAACAAACTTCTTCTCTGCACTCTTCATCCATATGATAACTTGGAGAAATGAACTCTCTAATCGTATCTCCACAATGCAGCTACAGTACTTATGAATCCATTAAAAAAAAACTTGGCCAGCTATTCAAATGATGAAATCTGCCATTGCTCATGGCTCATCCTGAAATTGCTTTGATGAGTTTTTGAAGTTGTTGGAGACTGCAGTATAATTTGTGCTCTGAGGGAGAGAGTCATATCACTGTCCTTTTATTTCACATATCCAACATCAAGACTATGTCTAATCTGGTGGCACGCTGAACTGTGAACAACCAAAGTATGGGTTAAATTAAGAGTCCTCAGAGAGGTAAAGATAGATGTACTTTTACACAGGATATTGGAGACTGCGGTGGGATTTACACATAAAACGGACTCAAAACACAACCCAAGGGACAAACTAGAAAGTGTTTGTTAAGAATGAGTGTTTGTGTATTTGTTTAACACTTGAACCGCCATAGCCCACGCCATTTAACGTTGTGATTAAAAAAATGTAAATTATTCTGTCATTGTGTCTGCTAGGTTTCCCTCCCGCCCTGACTTTTCCTAAATACATATCCTGCACATTCCTTCAGTCGCCAGGAGAAGTGTTGATTCAAGTTGGTATTCTCCTCCGCAGCCAAATTTATGCATTTGCATGACGGCCGAACAGCGCATTGAGAAAATGAATGGGACATAGAAACTCATTTGCATGCCAATAATCACTAACATAACAAATGTTAGAAATGAAAGCGATACTAATCACATTGTCTGTCTGACTATAAAAGTTGTATCTCCTCACAGGAGTCCAGTGTGTGCAATATTACACTAAATAATATTAGGAATGTTATTTATGCGACTCATTTGAACAAAACACTGATGCTTCTAAATTGTATTATTATAGGTTGGTGTGGATGTGTGCAATTAGATGGCAGGTTGTGTTAACTATTGAACTGAAAGATGCACTGCACACAGGAGATATGGAGAGACAAATATAAATGCAGGTTGATTTATTGTCATTATAAGACAAAATGTGATAAAGTAATCATTTGCACTGTGATTTTATTAACCATTTTAGTTTAATTGCCAAAATAAAAATGCTGAAATGTATTACTTACGTTGTGTTCGAAACCGTTCCCTATCACAGAAATAGTGCACTATATAGTGTGTTCGCCATTTTGTAGTGGTGTTTGAATTCTCCACGGTTAATTTAATTCATTTTATAGTCCACTATAAATTACCCACAATGCACTGCTAATTTGAGTGTACATACGAGGTACCCTACATTTTACTCCTGTATACCACAATACAATGTGTTGTGTTTTCCCGGAGGAGAAGCAGCAGCAACCGCGAAAACTAAAAAGGAAAAATGGAGCGGCTTTCGTTTCTAAACAGTGGAAATGTAACATGCAACATGTGCTGTATACAACCTTTCACTTTCCTCCTGGGTGCTCGGTTTGTTTCAGGGACGTATTAGAAGAATAGAGAGAAATTTTTGTTTTGGTTTGCTTTCATGATGCTGGTCACGCCTTCCCTGTATAGTTCACTACTTAATAAACACTATATAGGGAAAAGTGAGTGAGTGAATGAGGGAACGGTTTCGAACACAGTAGGGCTGGGACGATCACGGCGACGTAATCGATTACGTAAATGCGTCGACACATCATTTGCGTCGACGCGTCACGCGTAGAAATCTAAAAATAACATGGCTGCCTCCAGCAACAGCGCAAGTATGGATTCCTCGCAAGTTCAACAACACGTTGAGAAAAAGGCTCGCACTCAGTCTTCTAAAGTGTGCGAGTATTTTACTCTTAATGCCAACAACAACGTGGTAGTCTGTAGACTTTGTAAAATGCATCCCTGAGTCAGGATAACAGCAGCAAAACACCGTAAATTCTGCTCACCTTTTTGTCCCTTTCCCTCACGAGTAGAGTTTAGATTCTCTGCCCGAGCCCAAACTTGACCCAGGGACCGGGTCGGGCCGATATTTCCCGCCACTATCCTCGGGCCGTGCCGGACCCTTGATCAAGCATTTGTGTTTTTTTAATCATTACTTTATTAGCCTAATTGGGTGGGGAGAAAGCTTTGCCTCTCCAGCTTCTCCCGTAGCTCTGGGTATATGTCCTGCACTGACCTGAGTGTGAGGTAAACTGTGCTAAATGGTGTTTCCCCCATCTGTAGCAGTCTTCGATAATTGTGCAACCAGACCAGACTGTTTCAGATATCTCACGAGTCCTTCATAACGTCAGTTATAACGGCCCACGTATTAAAAATGTGTCGGGTTTAAATCGGGCTCATAATTCCAGTTAATGTGTCGGGCCGGGCCGGGCTCGGACACAACGTGCACAGGCTCGGGTAGGGTCAGGCTTGATTTTTTGGGTCCAATCTAAGCTTTACTCCCAAACATGTACGATTATGTAGCCCAAAAGTACGTTAGTCCGTTGATTCGTTTTAATGCCCCGCTATGACTTAAAACAACACTATGTAACTTTTAGCTGCAGCTGTAATTCCAATGAGACAACCTGTAGGGGGACCAAAGCGGGAAAAGTTACATAAGGGGCTTTCTGACCGGAGGGATTTTTGCAGTTCTTAGAACTAAATGTTCCTAGAACTTTTTTCGTCGTGTTTCGACAGGAAAAATTTGGAGATTTTTAAGTTCCTCTGGCCTCAGTAGCGTACTTTTTTAGCTCCTACTCCAGAGCAGAGTCTTTTCCCTTTTCCTAGGTGTACTTGATTGGTCAAACTTATAAGTCACGCCCACTGCCAACTCGGAACTTGCAGACAGAGCAACAACGGGACATTTTTAACAATTTTTATTCATCATTAAATTCACTTCTGACAACGTTTTAGGCGAGAAATTAACTGTTTAGATTTCGAATATAGGCAGACTTGCGAAAATTGATGCCTAATTGACAATTTGCTTCAAAGTTTTCGGAGTTGAGAAACTCCATGAAGTGAGGCGACAGCCAGCAAGCGCCTGCCCCGGCCTCTAGCTCGTCGCTCGGCCAGTCTTGCTCAGACACCTTTTATTTCGCCGTTGACGGTTCGTTTGTTTAAATATCACAACACATGTTCATCATAAGATTAACGGGAACCTGTGGTTAACTGTCTTTTCGGAGTTAAACTCCACAAGCGTGTCCTGCCGCTTGCTGGCCGTCACACACACACACAGCGCAGCAGCAGGCAGAGGCGGGGTCTGTTCCTAGTATAATAAAGTCCCGTCTGTGTTTAGCAAAACATTACGTGAATTACTACGAGAATGGACGGAATGCGGAACTCGGAAAAGTGGACTGATGCGGAGGAGCAGGCACTGCTGGCCATGTACGGCCTCCTCCATGCTGCTTTGTTGTTGTATGTGGCGCTAAGGTCTAGTGACGATGCTATAAAGACCGTTGCCGTGCTTGCGTCACTCCCTTACCCCTCCTACCAGTCCCTATGGCCACTTGGCCAGTGGGAATGCAAATGGCAAAAAAAAGATTTTGGGGGAGAGTAGTTCTTAGAACTGCTTAGAAGTGTACTTTTCCTCTAAAAGTACAAGTACTATCCGGTCGGAAAGCACCTATAGTGTTGCTTTAACATTAAGCATCATCAAACGCTGTCAGTCTGCAGTGTTAATTGATTGAGTGATTACAGACTGTTATATTAGACACTCTGCAACTTGCCTTATGTTGGATTTATTTGATACATCAGATTTCATATGTTGCTAAAATTGCACTTTTTTTACTCTAAGATAAAAGGGAGAAGAGCTTGGATGTTAAACCTACTACTGTTAAAAAAAGCAAATACAGGCAACTTTTTGCACTTCCTCTGGTTACTTTAAGTTTTTATTTTTGTATTCCTCCTGAAAGTGACTTTATTTTGTTGTTGGATTGATAGCCAACATCTGGCTTCAGGTTGCAATACAAATTCATTTTACTTGAACAGTGCAGTGTTAAACAATTTTAATAAATAGAGATTTGAACCTCATTGAAATTTGTTTTGTGTAAATTGTTAATTGAGCAATGGGAAAATAATCGCTAATTGAAAAATGTATTGTTCGATTCATCGAAACTTAATCGTTCGATTAGGCGACTAATCAAAAAAAGAATCGCTAGATTAATCGTTTAAAAAATAATCGTCTGGGACAGCCCTAGAACACAGCTAATGTTTCAGCATTTGTTTTTAATGCCTTATAGGTTTTACGCTGCATGGTTATAAGCTGCTTACAATTCAAAACAGCATCAAATAGAACTCCCTACCCATACACATCTGTAACTGTACTGACCTGGACAAATTCAAATCACTCAACACACCTCTTTAGATTAGCCTTCCACATACAATAGTCTTACATGTTATCTACTGTTAGTTACTGGTTTTATTGTTTTAATTGCTTTTAATATGCTTGTTTTATGTGTTGGTTTTATTGCTGCATCTGTTTTTAATGTGCTGGTTTTAATGTAAAGTATCTTTGAGTACCATGTAAAGCGCTATATAAATAAAATGTATTATTAAAATACATGGTGTTTTTTTCATAAAGATTTTTTTTGCAGGAGTTGCTGAGAAAAACCTCCAAAACGTGTGTACTGAACGGAACGACATCGGGTGGCAGCATAAAAATAATTTTTTCTAAAAGGTAGATAGCAAAATAGCACATTTTACACTGCTAATAGTATAGCAGTTTTGTGTGGGTTCAAGTTGTTAGATTCAATCCAGTTTCAATTCAATAGTGTATTGCCATGGAACAAAGTTGCTAGGAATTGGTGCAGTGTGCTCATTACAAAACAGAAAACATTTATAGCAGGACAGTCAATACCCATTAAAAACACATGTAGACACATATAGACAACCTCGGGTTTGGCGGTTATAGTACCCCTAAAAAGCACAGCAGTTTTAGTGTTGAATGAATGCATGCCAGCAGAGCCTGAGGGACATGGTTACCAGTTACAGAAAAACTAAATAAGGGAAATAACCTAGTTCAAAAACTAGAATGATCAAAAATCCACTCGGGTTGAGTAGTGTGTGATATGAATTAAAATGACCTGCGCTGCATGTCCCAAATGTTAGGCACTACATGTTGGGAACTGATGGTTTTTCAACAGTTGTATCGGGCAGGCAAGAAATGTCCCTCTGCATCTGCCCTTGTTTTTATCCCGAGGACCGGCTTGACAGAAATAAGCAGATGGAGGGATGAAGGCACAGAGAGAAGGGAGGATAATAGAGAGGGGGCGAGGGAGGTGACACTCTTGTTGGCTTCTTGTAAAATATCCACAGGGAGCCAGAGACCAGTCTGGGCCACCAGCCAGAAGATACCAACAGCAGCATGACTCAGGACTTGGAGATGGAAAACACTGTGCGCGTTAGACTCTGTGTGTGTGTAAAAAAGAAAGTTTGCGCATATAATTATGCACAAAAGCTTGTATATGCGTTTTGGTTAGATCGGTATAATTGATTTCCAAATACATTTCAGACATTCCAGTTTTCCGCAACCTTTTGACCATGCGTGTGATCGTGCGTAATGCTCCCAAGGTTCTGTAGGCTGCATTTTAGTGAACTCCGATGGTATCCCCGTTTTCCCAACCCAGTTTTTGTTTTCCTGAACCCAACAATCCTGTTCTTTCCAAGCTGACCCAGAGCCGGTCGCGGCGCCCGGCGAGGGGCTGCCAGCAACGGGTAGAGGCAGCGTATCCTCCCACACCGTGCAGCGGAAGAAATGCGCTTTTCCTCCGCTGCTCTCCCCTGCCTCTCCCCGTGAAATGTGTCCCGTACAACGGGGATAGGCAGGGGATCCTCCCACACCGTGCAGCGGACGCTAAAGGAGACTTTTAGCGTCAATAAGAACGACAAAGGCACCTGACCAAACGTCAAAACAAAAATGCTATTTATTATACAGATAACTATTACATATGAGGTGTTCGGGTCTACTGGACGATGGTGTAATAATTGTAGGTGCTATGAAACTTAACTATGTCCTCCTCCTAACTGGGCCTGCTCTGTGTGTGTGTGGCCGTGTCAGATTGTAGGTGTCTGTGTGTGGGAATGTTGTCTTTCTGCACCTGCTATTTCCACACAGTTACAAAATTGTTACATTGTTACACCTCGATCTCACAACCACTGAATCGTGTTTTTTCCCCATTTTTTCGTTTTCATGATTGGTCATCAAGGGCTCCTTTACAAGGCTGCTATATTCATTGATTGATTAACATGGACCTTATTAGGACAAATATGGGACAACCTTGGGAGGAGCGTGAGGCTTGAGCACGACCGCATAAGGTAACGCAGGTCCGTATTTATAACAAGAAGAGTGCGTACCGGTGTGCGGCGCAAGGAGTTATAAACCAGAATTTTGTTTTTGCGTACGAAAATTCAGAATTTTTGGCGCACAAAATCTTTCAGAATAGAATCTACGTACAGTTTTATAAATGAGGCCCCAGGTGAGGCAGTGCCAGTGGACAATGGCCCTGGGTACATTTCCAGAGCTCTCCAAATCCAAGTTCCAAACAACAGCTTGGCAACGAAATAGTGATGCTCAGATAACGGTGACATCAAGAATAAATAATCAAATTGCAGATTATTATCTGTGGTCACACTAACCCACATAAAAGGTAATTCTTCTGGAGGCTTGCGCTTTTTGGTGGAGGAGTTCTGGCGTAATTTGTTAAACAATAAAAAAAAAATATATATATATATATATATATACACACACATTATATATTTACACAAAATACCAACAATCGTCAGCATTATTTCTGAAATCATAATACATATACATAATACTATTCAACGAATCTGTTGAAATTACTAAAAGATTAGTTTTTTTCAACTCATCATGCAATATAAGAGAGTGGTGCGTGTGTGCATGTCTAACAAAAATACAAAATATCTTCTTTAGCTGGGGAGGGTACAGCTGGTTGGTTGAGCTGGCAAAGTGGAAGAAAAAGATGCAAAGGCAGGCTGACAGGGGTATTTGTTCATCAGTCAAAGGTTAGACATGACTCATTCACACTAAACCTGTTTCCTCCTCCATAACTTTGCACAGCTGTGCACCATGCTCATCCTTCTGGTAAACAAATGGAAAATCCATGTGGACTTTTTTTTTTTTTTTCTATTGAGTTTCGCCTCTTGTTACGTCTATACTCTTTGATGCACCTCTCGAAAAATACACATCACTTGGTAACATTTCCACCGACTCATTTCTTGGTTCTTCTTCCCCATAAACAACATGAAATCAAGGAGAGGGTTAACTTTTCCTGCTATAGATTTCCCACCGTGGTCAGAAAGAACAGGGGAGACACTTTGTTTCTCTCACTAGGACTCTAGAGTCGCTACTCACTCCGAAGAAAATTGCCGTCACTCTCTCACTTCTTCCTCGCTCTCTCACACACTCCCCACACACACACCGGCTTGACGCACACACCAGCGCACAAGTATAAACATCAGCTGCGTGGAGCCTCCGCAGAACCATAAACCAGTGAAGAAATAGACAGAGACAACAAAACGAAGCAAAAGTAAAGAAAGGACCTAAAGAGAGCGCGAAGGGAGCCAGTGGAGCAAAAAGAACACAAAAGTAAGAAAATTAGAAAATAACAGAGATTGAAGAGGAAACTTTAGTGGCCAAAAGTAATGCCTCCTCGGTAGCTTGGAAATACTTTGGCTTTAAGTCAACAGATGTTGCATTGCAGTGTATTACAACCAGTACAACATGTCCTGTTCTATAGACATGCTCTTTATTTATTTTATACTGTACAACCAGTAAAACATGTCCTGTAGACACGTTCTACCAGTCCAACATGACATTCAGTTGAAATAAACCTTGTGTTGTAAGAAAACTTGTTTTATTTGTTATAAATCTATTTTGATGAGTTTTCCCATAACTTTGGTAATTTTACATATGTTTAAAAATATCGAAATTAATATCGATATTGCAATATTCATTATCGATTTCGCAATATCAAATTTTTTTCAATATTGTGCACCCCTAGCGTGAAGACAAGCACACTTAGGCAAAGGAGCATGCAACCAAGTCTGCCAATACACACACGTGCCTGCAAAAGAAAACAAGCCTCTGGTTGCTACAGAAGAAAAAAAACTCCACTCAGTGAGGGACATCAACACTAATGCTGAATGATATCCGTGCACAATTTACATTTTCATTTCAGAAGCATCTTTAAAAGACTGTGGGAACATCTAAAGTCCAACACTTAAAGTAAACACAATCCTCTTAGCACAAGGTTATCATCCAAAGACCTCTCTGTTTTAAAAAGGCATTATTTGGCAGTTAGAGGAGAAGGATGGAGTTATCCTTTAATGAATTTCACTGAGAAGACTATAACCAACAATCATTTTATCCTGCAAACACCTATTAACTGTTTTAGCCACAGGCTGATATCATTTATGCCTGAAGCCAGACTGTTGCATTGGGTGACATCCTTCTATAGCCATCAACACAGCAAGTGTATTTTATTAAAATAACTCCACAAATACAGTTTTGATACCTATTGAGAGTATCTCTGTATTGGGAAGACATCATGTTACTTCCATGTTTACACTGCTTTGCGAGTTAAAAAGAAGTGAGACTCTTATCATTCTCTTATCAGGATGTTGAGCCTAAGGTGTTTTATCTGATTATTATTATTGTTCTACTTCTCAAAATGAATTTCCATTTGTTAGGTTCTCTATTCTTTTAATGTGTTATTGGGGGAGCAGAGTTATTAAATGTACATGTGTGTTTCCAATAGTGTGTTTGAGTGCACAAGAAACAACAGAGGTGGTGTTTGGCATTATCTCTGTGCTGTTTGCTCATTTTGGTCTGTGTCTCAATGAGCTCAGTTTGTTCAAATATAAAACATAAAATAATGTGGAGGTGAACTTAAAAAATGACCAAAGCAATGGGGACCCAGGTACAAAGTGGAGGGGTTATTCGCACCTTCCCTGTGTGGGAGCAAAGTCACAGTGACATCAGCACGCAAGCACACTGACGTCAGCACCAGCCTGAGTAGCCGACCCTTTGAATGCTGCTAGCTTTTTGCTTTGATTGTCTTTGGGTCTGTGTGAGCAGGGCACTTCTTTGTTCTTCATATCACTGTCATACCTCACCTCTGGCCACTTTCCTTTTTTTCACTTTTTAAATGCAGTCATCTGTCAGCTCACTGTTTATTGTCTGTATAGAGTTTGTATTTTGTTTTTAATTAGCCTGTTATGGTGCTGGTGCTGTGACACATTTGACTGCTGCTTGTAGAGTGATTGTGTGAATACAAGCAGCAGTTGTTAATGTTGCGTTGGCAGACATTGACTCCAAGCATCAGTTGGTTACTTATGAGCCTTTTGGCATGCATTGACTGTGCTGCTGGCAGTAATCAATAGCTGGACATAGGTTAATAGTTAATTAGCTTAAGCTACACTGAAAGGAATGTTAACTATGCAATGAATAAGACACAACTAATGTCTGAAAGTGAGCTCACGTACAGTTAAACAGCCATTTAAAAAAGGAACTGCCAAGCAGCCTTTCATTGTAACATTGGTGAGGCAAAATGTGATGTGCTCAAGAGTCATTACCTTTCTAACAGTGATGCATTTAAAAAATACTACTGCATACAAAGAGGCCAGAGGAAATTATAGAACACCTGTATAGTACAATGCAACTTAGATCAATAACCATGCAATACAAAACATCCATAGGAAAGCCCACCACATTCATTTTTGAGTATATCAGACAGGAGATGACTAAAGGATGTGGATGATTTGCACCGGAAAACATTTTAGGTGTTCAGTAATGTTGTTCACATACTAATACTTTTCCATATAAATACTGTGGGGTGTTATTAATTCTTAGCCAAAACTACTTAAAATGTATCCATATTAGATGTTTGTAAAAGATGCTGTGACCATACCAAAGAAATGCACCATACCTGTGATGGCCTACTTGCAGCTCCCCAAGAAGCTGATTCTTGAACCACTGGTCAAAGTCCACATTGTCAAACAGCTCATAAGCTGCCAGTCCAACTGCATTGTATACTGCGGACAAAACAACCACAACAGTCAGCATATCATAATTATTTAGTCACAGTAGCACTGAGAATATTAAAACCAAGAGCATTGCATTACTTGAATAGCTGGAAATTGGACTGTATTGCTAGCTTAACTTGATATGAAATAGCAGCTAAAAGACTACGAAGAGTGTAATAACAGGAAAGAGATGCAAGTATAGTGTAAACTATGAAAGGTGTTTAATTGAGAGTTATATTATAAGGACTTATATGAGCTTATATGCACAAAGAGGGAGTTGAAAAGGGTAAACTATCAGCTCTAATCATATAGGCTGAGCACTACTTCAGAAACCATGGTAAGCTTGTGTTACCCTGGGACTACTTAGTTACAGTTCAGCCATCTTATGTTCCCTCGGTTATGCTACCATAGCAACACATGTATGTTTGTATTTATCCTACAATGATGGTTTAAAGTAATGAATTTTGAGATGGCATAAAGGAGGGAGGAAAGAGTAGAAAAGTACAAAGACATAAAAGAGAGGGAGGAGATTTAACAGAGAGGAAATGAAACTTTTTCCATTACTTTAATTCTCTTGTATCATGCAAGGCTGTCACTGTGCAAGAGTATATTGGGATCTACAGTATCTCTATGCAAGTGTGTGTGATTGTGTGTCTGAGAGAGAAAGGAAGAGAAACGCCAAAGCAGAGAAAGCAATATTACAGAAAGAGGAAGTTAACGTGCTGCAAGTGCAACATTAAAATGTCAAATGATAGGATAGTGACAAATGTCAGACTGAAACCATACCAGGGCCAAAAAAAAAAAAAAATTTAAACACTTCTAAGCTGGTGTTAATTTGTTTAGCAAATATAATTGTCACGTAGTATAGTCTATTACAATTTGACAAATAGGATGGGCTAATGTGCCTGTTCTAGTGTCCAGCTCATTGAAGCTCAGTTATATGTTAGAGTCAGTAAATAAAACCTTAACCATCTTTTAACTGCAATACAATGCAATTTTATTTGCACAATTATTGACTTATTAACAAATCAGCACTCTTATCAAGTGCCCCTTTGGCTCTTCAACAAGCTTTAGCTCTCACAGCCACAGTTATATGTCACTGCTGCTGCCACAGCGCAGCTTCATCATCCAGGGAGTTCTGCTGTTTTATCAACACTGTTAGCAAACTGCTGAGATCTCTGCAGGCAGCTTTAACAGAGGCCCTAATAGCAGGCAATCCCAACTGTCTGTGATTTAGTTGTGTATGCCATGAAACCACCAGAGAAGCAGCCCTGACCTGTCACAGAGTTATAAATACTAAGCGGAGGTAGAGAGAGTAAAAGAGAGAGGGTAACAAGATGTCCATGGACATGAGAGATTAAGTGAGAGAGCAGTATCGCAAGAATTATCATTTTCATGTTTTCTGTGGTTATTCAGACTTTATATCTTAGCCAAATGATTGTTATGCATCTTGTAGCTCTCTTAATTCAAAAGTAAATTTACCCAGCTCTCCCTTCTCCATCTGTTTGCATTTTTTGGGATTGTGGTTGGAGAATGTCAAAGCAAATTTAACAACCTTCACATTTTGTGTTAAAGATAAATAAAGATAGTTAAAAATAGTAATTTTAACAAAATCAGACTCTTTTTTGAGTCCAACTCAGTCATTTAATACACCTGGCATGACTAATGATGGCGGTTATTGTAATATAGAAGAGTTACATGAGATATAAGAGTAGGTGAAGCCTTTTGACTCACCTGCATCCTTCATTCGCAACTGAACAGAGTCTTCCACATTCGTTGGGCCTGCAAAGACAGACACATACTCTAGATTATTTTATTAGTTATAGCAACATGCATACAGTTAAAAAAAATTTTTTTAACAATAATAACAATCTGTATGATTTAATAGACCCAGTGACCACATCATAACACAGTTGCAACTTAAAGTGGCCTGGACTCCACTATATCAGTCTTGTCTCAATCATTTCACCGGTCTGTTTTCTCCCTCTCGATTAGTCCTTGTTGTGTACACAGTTCTCGAAATCAATAACTGCCTCCCTTCAACCATAGAATTACACCAATCTGGCATCTTCCTTGCTCCAACAGAACCCATTTCCACTCTGTCACTTAAAAACAAAAGCCGTTTGGTAGGCAGGCCAGAAGCAGACCCTGTAATCCGGTCATTTGAGTGATGATGACGCTGCTAATTCAGCAACAGAACAAAAACTGCACTCCAGTACCACACTGTGTGTGTGTGTGTGACTAGAGAGTTGTGAGTGGTTGTAATGGTGGAGGTTGTCACCAGGGAACTTGGTGCTGTCAAACCTATAGATAGCATGTTTAACATACTGTGACTGCTAAAAGGAACACGAACAAACCGACATGCTTTGCAGTTTTCTGATATATGAAATATGTATCATTTACTATGAGGCAAGGCTACACTTCATGATGGGATATAGGGTCTGACATCTGAGGTCCAGTTTGTGTTTCAGGGAAACTTAGGCATACTGTGCGCAGTGCAAGGCAACACAAAGGCATGTGTATAAACGCAACAACACAGAAAACATTCTAATAATTAATTAATAAAGTTAGATAAAATACATTGAAAAAAGGGATCTGTATGATATCATTGAGGTGGACAAATATTTAAAAAATTTATTTAAAAAAAACGCTTTGTATAACACACAATCTGACCACTAACAGCCTCCAAAACAACCATAAAATTTAATGTAAACAGCTTTAACCAAACCTGAACTTTATGAAGGTAACATTTAATGCAGAACTTTAAGAAAGCAATAGTTTTAGCTTGGTATACCAAATAAACTGACAATGAGTACATGTTTTCTTTGCATTGAAAGGATGTTAAAGGTTTGCTAAAAAAGAGAGCAGACTTTCTATTTGGCATGGAATAATATTTAAATTGACATTTAACTGACCCTGGAGATTCTGAACCATATCCAGTAGCACCGGTATCAGTGTCTGGTTGTAGTTGTGGAAGATATCCAGGAACAATACTTCTGTACAGGGCTAAATAAAGGAAGAAAGCAGAGGGGACAAAAAGGAAGATTGTTAATCATTGTTTTTCTCCAAGCTCTCCCATCTCTTAGCAGCCTACGTTGGTTTGTTTGGGCACTTAGTGGTGGTGGGGTGAATAGCACATGAACAAGTGATGTCAGTGCATACACTCTATATACACACAAGGACCACGCAATACAAAGAGGCTCATGCACAAACACAGACAAACAATGGCCAAGCTTGGAGCTCCCGGTTCAATAAAAAGTCAATGTGAAATTGTCAGGGGATTTGTCGGTTTGTGTGTGTTCAAATAGAGAAAAGGTACTCCAGACACCTTCAGTAGTTTCTTGGGTTTTTAATGTAGCAAAAAAAAAAAAAAAACAATATTAAATAAAGGTGTAAGAAATCTGACAACATGGGCTGAGCCAATTCAAGAACACATGCTGTGTGTTACTGGGTATGTGCATGTGTGGGACATTTCACAGCATGTACCGTAGGTATAACCTCTCCGCCTTGGTGGCAAGAGGTCAGATGACACTTCTAAAAAGGCAATTTAGCTTCACAGGATTAAGACAAACACAAACTCTTGTTCTGTTGGGAAAATATGGATATAGAGGTGGTATATTGATAAGGAGAGGCCATCTATAATCAGCCATTAGAATTGGTGACCATGGGAGGAATAGATGGATAGTGACATTTGATCCATGAACCATCCTGAGCACCACAATGTGCCAATATGGAGGTTAAAAGAGGGCATATACTGTGTGAAAAAAGTTACTGTATCAAGAGTTATACATACACATACAAGAATGTGTTGGGGGTGTGTGTGTGTGTTCAGATACTATGTTAGGACAAAATATAAACTAAGATTAGCCTCTGCAACCAATACAGTTAGCATTCTTTGCATAGATCTGCAGAGCCATTGACATGTATCTTTGAAAACTTCCAGCTTTAGGGAGCTATTTTTAACAAAAGCCCCCTAACACTGACTTAACAAAAAGGAACACTGATGCAATTAAAAGCAAGAACAACTAGCTCAGTGTTTCTTTTGATAACTCTAAATTGTGAAGTAATTAGTTAACAAATAAGCTCTAGACTGTAAAACCACCATTTTGTTTTTCTGCTGCAGTGTGCTTTAAGCAAATAAGAACATTGACTGTGCTGTGTGTTACTGGGTATGTGCATGTGTGTGACATTTCACAGCATGTACCGTAGGTATAACCTCTCCGCCTTGATGGCAAGAGGTCAGATGACACTTCTAAAAAGGCAATTTAGCTTCACAGGATTAAGACAAACACAAAACCCTCATTCTGTTGGGAAAATATAGACCGGTGGTATATTGATAAGGAGAGGCCATCTATAATCAGCCATTAGAATTGGTGACCATAGGAGGAATAGATGGATAGTGACATTTGATCCATGAACCATCCTGAGCACCACAATGTGCCAATATGGAGGTTAAAAGAGGGCATATACTGTGTGAAAAAAGTTACTGTATCAAGAGTTATACATACACATACAAGAATGTGTTGGGGGTGTGTGTGTGTGTTCAGATACTATGTTAGGACAAAATATAAACTAAGATTAGCCTCTGCAACCAATACAGTTAGCATTCTTTGCATAGATCTGCAGAGCCATTGACATGTATCTTTGAAAACTTCCAGCTTTAGGGAGCTATTTTTAACAAAAGCCCCCTAACACTGACTTAACAAAAAGGAACACTGATGCAATTAAAAGCAAGAACAACTAGCTCAGTGTTTCTTTTGATCATTCTAAATTGTGAAGTAATTAGTTAACAAATAAGCTCTAGACTGTAATATAGGGTTGCACAATATTGACAAAATGTGATATTGCGATATCGATTATGAATATTGCGATATAGATATTAAATTTCGATATTTTTAAACATATGTAAAATTACAAAAGTTATGGGAAAACGCATCAAAATAGATTCTTAACAAATAAAATGTGCAAGTGGCATGGTCACTGGCCAATGAAACAGGATCATTATAGCGTTTCAAGCGGGCTCTAAATCGAACACAACTAAGCCACACAGCCAACAGACGGGACACAGCACTCCACAATATAAACAAAATATTGCAAATATTGCAACCCCTTTTAATATAATATTGCGCAACGTGCTATTGCGATAACGATATTGAGTCAATATATCATGCACCCCTACTGTAATGCCACCATTTCTTTCTGCTGCAGTGTGCTTTAAGCAAATAAGAACTTTGACAACAAGACCATGAGGTTCAATGAATAAATGCTCTACTACACTTAAAAATAACTGCAGAACAGAAGGTTGTCAGCTGAAGTGATACAAGTAAGTAGATTGGGCTCAACAGAGAGAAGGGAAGAGAAATTAGTTAGGGTTAACAGAAAGAACTAAAACACTGAATAAGAGATTATGTCATGACTCAGAAAAACAGCTAAAGATAAGCCACTGTCAACAAGACAGCCAAAGAGACAGGGTCTAAAGCCCTAGGGACCACTAACTGTTTTATGATGCTGCAATGTGGCACCACTTAAAATATTTGAAAATATAGCACACACTAAAAAAGTATTTGTGAAAAAAAGTTATATTACAGCAATTCCATTAAATTAAATTTGTTTGCTGTTATGACTCTTAATTAATTTGTTTATGATTTCAAGGGTGGACTGAAACATCAAGTTCTGTTTTTTGTCTTGCAAAATTTAAACTTTAATTTAAAACAGACATTTTGATTAAACACAGGGGACCGATTCAGTTTCTTTTTAAAATCATTTCTCTTCTCACTGTTTGTAGATACCGTCAAGCTAGAGGTGCCAGAGAGAAGATGCTGCCGTCATTTAGTTTTGTTGTGGGAAGGGGTGAGGACTGCGTGTACAACGATCATCACTAGGCATTACAAGAACACAAAAGTACTTGAAATCATTAAGGACCTCTCTGTCTGAGTTTCTGTTACCCCTTCACAAGTAATGAATATAATTTATCTGTGTGTGTGTGTGTGTTTTTACATACCCGTAAACTGTATTTCCAAGAGTCACCACCTGTTTCTTCAACAGCTAGAAGAAAGAAGAGAAGTGTGAGGGCTGGTGTCCCATGCATAATCAGAAGAGTGGGTGTCTACGGAGGACTGCCAAGCTAATGCTGCTACAGGCCTGAACTATACTGTATTCTGAGATGGCAAACGGTTACCTACTAGGAAATGCTGGTCTGGAGATTACAGTGGAGGCTGCTCAGCTGAAACACTGTACATCTTGTCTGAGAAAAAGTGCAAATGTATTTGTACACACTTATGTGTGATTCTGTCTGACTGGAAAACTGAATTTAAATGTCAACAACCACATAGGGCCTTTACATGCATGGTCTCAGCTTAATCAAGTGTTGCATTTGAGTATTCGGTGTCATTACATCAAGTCTGCAAGGGCACTGTGCTGCCAAGGAATTTGTCACAGATATCCCAATCTCTGCCATATCTAGCTACAACCAACACCAACTTCTTTACGCTCTTATCTATTTCATTGAGCATTTTTCCAAAGAGGAAAAAAGTAATCCACATCAGCACTTTATTAAACATGTGGTTGTGTAGAGCATTGCACCTTCAGTTTCTGCCCACAAGTTCATAATGTTTGATCTGCATAATAAAATGCTTCATTGATTTAAAATCGCACAGCATTAACACTGGTAATGGTAGATGTTGGGTGAAAGTTGTATCAAAACCATCGGTTTGACTATTCAAGAAATTACTATTAGAGCTATTATTAGTGTGTCCAACACCTAACATTCATGCATGAATACAGCATCGCCAGTACACAAATTCTGGCGAAGCCTGCATCCAAAGCGACATTGCTGACTTCATGAGTATCAGAATTTGGTAATCTGGACTTCCCAAGAACATGCCTGTTAACTCTGCCAGTCTACAGGACCAGATAAGTCTTTACATTTGGATTCAGCCTGTGTATCTGGGGATGTGCCATTACCAAAGCTCTCTGGGTCCTCTTCCCACATTGCCAGCTCTTCCTCTGTGAGAAGGAAGTAGTGTGAGACGAGCCGGCGTCCAATCTCTGTCAGTGTGGGGTGTGTAAAGAAAGCGGTCTTGATCTTGTGAGCCTCCAGACTCTCTGGTTTACTGTCTGAGGGTGGGAGGAGGGAGGGAGAGGTGGGAAAAATAAAAGTGAAGTTGAACTTAACTCTGCCACCATCGCACACTCAACCATTCGAATGAAACCAATGCATTAACACAAGAACCACAAAAATGTGGCTCAGCTCTCTGACAACTAACAGTTGCTTAGGAGAAAGATCTTCAATAAGGCACACTAGCTGGCAGAACAAAAGACACAGTGCTGTGCTCCACGACTAATGAAGCACTGGAGGCCTCTGTCAGCTTGAAATAAACATGAGCCATGGTGTTGTGACGCTGATGGTATTACAGCACTGCATTTTTAAAAACACTGTCAGGAATCAGCTTTGAAGAGCTAGTGGCGTTTTCAGATGGCCTCTGAATCATAGACCTGAAATACCATGTACTTTACCAGTGTTTCCTCTATGTTGATTTGGAAGTGCCGCCACGGTATCAGAAATAGGGCACCCACACAATGTAGTCGCGGTTGCCTTTTAAATTATCCTGCCTGTTGGCAATACTGCAGTCTCATGTCGGTTTAGTGAGCATTACTGCGCTTTGATGTCTGTTTAGAGAGGCAGCAGACTTTTTATTTATTCCTTTTCTTCATTCTGTCTGGTTTGTGCATTCGTGAGGAAAACGCGAGTATTGTTCGGACAGACCTGCCCCCACTGCTAATCCTAAAGAAACACCGTTTTACTCCATTGTGTTATCGCTTTACTCATCCTTTATTCTCCACACTTTCTGCTCCTCTTTCCCAAAGCCCTCATACCTACCATCAAGGTTCTTGGAAGGTTTGTAGGCATCATTCTTAACAATGATCTTGATGAGGTTCATGCACTGAACAATAAAGCGTTCAAATGTCACTCCCTCCCCAGCAGGTGTAAATAGGTAGCTGACGGCAAATTCCAGGGAACGCTGGATTAGGGGTATAAATGCACACGGATGGTACTCCAGGAAATCTAACAACTACGTGGAAGGGAGAAAAGAAATGTACAGAAGGACAAACACAGAAGGGACGGGAGAGAGATGAACATTTGTTAGACGTTATAATTGGTAACTTCCTTGCTGCAAAACATACAACCCATTCATTAATAATGAAACAGACATTTGTCAAGTATTATCAGGTACTATATTCATATACAAGTAAACTTACAACTTTGGTGTACAATATGATTATCTTCTCCAGCTTTTCTCTACATGTGCTGTCTGGACCAACCTGCCGACCTAATACACAAAACAACCATACAGTATTATTACACACATTAATTGTATTTAGCCTACACCCTTTTAAAAAGGTACAATGCATTAAGCCCACATGAGAAACAACGATGTCAATTGTCAATAATTAGATTTTATTTGTGACATCAGCCATGATGAACCTCATGTAAAGGGTTAGGGAACACTTGAATGGAATGAATAGGAGCAAGATTACAAGGACAGAAAGAGAAAGAAAAAGATGCTCAACAAAGCAGAGATTAATCATGCAGAGATTAATGTATCTTTATTTACTACAAGAAACATGTCCGCTTTCTTTAAGTTCAAGTGCTCACTTCACCTTGCTGCATTGTGAGAGTCCCATGAGCCCCTTACATTGGTGTAAATAATAAAGTAAAGTAATACCAATTAAAAATGACCATGAATGACTCAGTTCCTCTGATGTAAATTTTGGCTCCATAAAAACAACTCATGATGCTAAATAATGAAGATGTCCACTGTAACTCACTTCCTTGTCGACCTCATTGATGAAATCAGCAGACTATAACGGTCTCTGGCATTCCTCCAATCATATTATTCATCACACCCCCAACCAGCACCTTCAGACCCCGCCTACAAAGAGCCTGGGTCTGTCCGAGGTTTCTTCCTAAAAGGAGTTTTTCCTCAACACTGTCGCATATTATAGAGTGTGGTCTAGACCTACTCTATCTGTAAAGTGTCTTGAGATAACTCGTTATGATTTGATACTATAAATATAATTGAATATGTGAACAAACAGGGTCATAGTTTCTTCTCCCCTTGTACACACATTCATTTTTATCAGCTACTACTAATTCAAAGTGTCACTAGATTAATTAAAATTGTTAACTGGCTCAAAAATTGCTTTGTTTTGCTTTTTTTAAATGTAACATTAGGGATCATGTAGATCAAGACACCATTGCATTTAATTGACTTTGGGCCCATGCCACGGTTTCTTTGTTTCTTTGTAGGTGTGTGATGTAAGTAGTTGTGTGAAGTCATCAAAGTCCATGAGGTCATACATTTGAACCAACAAAACCTGCTAATAATATCCATAGACAGAGATAAAGAAAATGAAGACAAAAAATAAAGAAATAACGCTGAAAAGAAGTGGTATTAATTATTTCTGACAGATTTGTAACCCAGCAAAAAGATTTTCAACAATGTAATGACTCTCAGGTATGGATAGGCGACCTCAGTTGGAGGACAAACGTCTAACGGGGAGAGCCAGACATCTGAATGGACCACTCAGACTGTACCAAAAACACCAGTTTATATAGCTGACCTTATCAGTCTGTGCAGAGCTGATATTTCTCCCCAGCCCGGCTGTAAGCTGCCTTGCTGTTTCCCCTATCTGCCAGGCCCAAATACCAACAGGACGCTGACCCTGTCTCCTTTGCCATCAGCAGAGTACATATGGGAAGTGATAGTTGTGGCTGATATCTCAAATTATATTTTTGCGAATATCTGCCACTATGGCAGCTTGTGGAATTGTCTGAGATTAATCTCTCACACACTGGGTGTCTCTTCCATGGGAGAAAAGAAAGGGCAGCTGACAGTGAACTCAGACAGTGAAAGTGAGCTAACATAGCTACCACTCATTGAGAGTGTTTTCCCCACATGAACTTTCCCAAGCAAAGAAACCTTTTTAAGAACTAAGGAACTTTACATGCGTTTCAACCAGAATAAGTAGGAAGTAAATATAAATTGCTGTACCATAGTTCCAGGTAGGAAAAAAAAGTTTTAGGGTAAATATATTAAATATGATATAAATGATCGGATTCCGCACTTTTGTTTTTCAATCTGACACCAAATCCCCCGTCATCGTCTCGTCAGGTGATGAGTGAAATCCTGCTACTCTGTGATGCGACGCTGCTGCTGTACGGAGCGGAGCAGACACTTTCACGATAGATTGTAGTGCTGAACTTCGTTGATTGTCCAAACAATAACAAAGTGGCTGCTTCAACTTGTGTAAAGCTTCATTTACACTATAAGGAGAACACCGGGCGACTATAGTATTAACATTAGCACAAGGGGAGGACATCTTTTGTAATGTTTATTGACACTACATACAAAGTTATGATGTAAGCTTCCAGACTAGTTCAAAAAACGAGTGATATAAAGAGAGAATGAGCTTAAAGCCACATACACATGAAACGTGATTTGCTCTCTGCGCACCGCTAGGTAGGGCTCAGAGCAAAGTGCAGCGCAGGTATTCGTCATCAAGGGTGGCAAGGCAGCTATTTTCTGTTGCTAGGTAATGACATGCTGTTATCTCATTGGTTGAGCGTTCGAAAGGTCAGCGGCAACTAGGTCAAAGTTTAAATAATTTTAACATTGAGTGCAGCGCAAAGCGGAAAATCCGAGTGCTGCGCGACACCAGGGGTAGCGCAGCGACTCGTTGGGCGCCACTGCCCTCCTCATAGGAAATCAATGGAATGGCCGGCGCAAAGCGGTTTTGCCGCCTATCATGTGTAGGCGGCTTAAAAGAGCATGAGCAAACAAGAGACGAGAGTGTTGGTCAAGAGAGCTAGCAAATGAATGAGAAAGAAGGAATGGCAATGAGAGAACTAAAAGAGATTAACAAAAAGAATAAAACTTAATTTATTATGATCACATCTAAACACTAAAGCAGAAACAGCTGTTAAATAAATAAATAAAAAAAAACTAAATATAGTAATATATAAGTATAAAGTGACAAAACATCAGAAAAAAAAGGTGTATGTTTATATGGGATAATTCCTGTTAAAACACAATGTTGGGCTGGGACACAACACAATAAGGGATCATTTTCACCAACACAATATTAGTGAAGGAGACACATGATTTGATAGTAGGTACAGAAAGGAAAAAATTCTGATCATTTTTAGAGTTTTATTGCTTGGATTTTATGTTACTACTACTGATGCAGGGTGAGGTCACCATCAACGACTTTCCAGGAAGACACATTTCATGATGCCTTTAACCTGCTCTCTCGACATCTAGCAATAACAAAGTCATTCTTTGAGTCACACTCATACATTTAAATAATAGTACAGTGGACATGCGTTGTACTTAGAGCTCTTCTGTTTCCTAATGGTTTAGAAAAGAAACTCTTGATTAAAAACTAACCCCCTTAGGATGTCTCGGCCTGAACTTTTAATTTGACACCTACATTATGCTATCATGAGACCTAGACTTTGGGTGTTATAAAATCTCCTAGCCTTTCAGGTGAGTGTCTTCAGTATGCATTAGATAAAGCACCAGTGACTGAGTTTGTTTACTGAAGGGAGAAGCCTTGGATCAGAGATCCAAGAAAGAGACAGGTACTCACAGCATTCCAAGAACTGTTTTAGCCTCTCAAACACTGCATTCAGGAAACCCTGAAAAGAAAGAGGGTGAGATAACGTTTAATCTTTTTGACATTTCTGCAGTTGAATCACTCGTGATTGCCTCATCAGTATTGCTCAGAAGGAGATATATTAACAAGGGAATAACTTTGGTATGTGTGTGTATGTGTGCATGGGCACACACGCCTCTGTACTCAGGAGTATAGATAAAAGTGCCAGCTACACAGAATGAAAGAGAATCAATTTGCTGTAGCCTGGTGTAGACACTGCTTAGCATGGGAAATTAGATGATAGATGGTGATGCAATCGGTTTAGTTCTGCATTTATGTTCAGCCATGAGGTCAACTGCAGTGTCATTAATCACACATCCAGACAACACAGCCCAGCCTGCAAGTATAGCTCCTAACAGAATTTAGTGAAGAAAGAGGGGGTCACAAAAGGAGCACAGAAGAGAGGGCGGCAGATGATGAAGAATAGCATACACGGCAGGCATTTCGTTAAGCTAATAGTGGGATTTAGAAAAAGAGTGGGAGGCAAGGTAGATGAAATGAAAGGAGAAAAATACTTAAATAGAGCGTGCAGGAAATTTTCAGCTGAATCAGTCATGATGAAGGTTTGACAACTAAAGAGGAAGAGAAGTAAGGCTCATAGCACTGCTGGGGAAGAATACACAAGGATGAAGTGAAAAGAAAATGAATGTCAGCTAAATGGATTGAGGTGGTAAGAGAAAAATGGAAAATGGAGATAGCTAGTGGTGGGCACCAAACGGGAATGTCAGCATTGATGTGAGAAGTAGTTTGTAAAGGTAGATGAGAGTATCAATAAAACAACACAGTTTGATCTGAGAATGGATCTAAAGAAAGAGTATCAATTTAAGATTACAATTTGGTAAATGTTTTAGCTGCATACAAGTCCATAGACTGCTCCAGGTTTAGAATGCTGCAATAGATAGTTTATTACCATGGCTCAAATGAAATCTATGAAATATAATTTGCTTTGGGAAACACACAAAGATGCTTGTAACTCCTGGATGTTGCAAACCCACATACTGAGAAGCAAAACCATTAAAAAAAATTTTTTTTTGTTTCTGATCAATTGAAATGTCTGTTCTAGCCTCCTGTAAGTGTCTGTTTAACAATCAAGTCAGGAAGATAATTTTGAAGTTTTTAATTCATCACATTAACTTTCTTTCAGTTTAATTTGTTCCAGATTATGGATGCTGATGCCCAACACATCCAGGTTGAAATCTTAACACGGTTTATGATTTCATACAAATGTGCATTTTTAGTCGATGGAAAGAGGCAAGTGGATCACTCAAGGCATTGCTAAAAGAAAAACTATAACTACCTATTATAAAAGTATTTTCACTTCAGCTCAAAAACAAGCTTATCCTGAGGCTATAGGACTCCACTTTGTGCAGAGATGTACAGAGACAAGAGGGGCAAAAATTAATGTCAATCAATCAATTTTCATTTGTCACATGAAATTGTACAATTCCAGTGAAATGTTATCCCATCAGCTCCTTCAGCTTGTGCATGATTCATCGTGAAGCAGAATGTGGCCATCAGATCTGCACACAGACAAAGACAGTTTAATGGCGCCGGCACTCCAGGATCTAGCCAAGTCTCAGCCTGAAACAACTGGAGTACAGTAGTTTTTTTTTCTCTACACAGCAGCCAAAGAGACAAGTGAAAGCCACACGATTACATTTATATTTTAAAGAGACCAAGACACAATAGGTTTCCTTCTATGAGGTTTCGTCACATTTGAGTGTGAGTTGCATATTGGATCATGATTGGCTTCTAAACTAGTTGTGATGTCACAAAATCATGCATGAACATTCATGTTGAATTCAGAATTAAAGTGAGCACAGAGAAACTTCCCCCGTTCAGCAGATGGACGTGAAAACAGCCTTCACTGACATACATTATTCTAAGTCCAAGTGAAGCAACAATACGCAAAACACCATTCTGAGTGGAGAGGGCATTAAGTACAAAAAAGATGTAGTATGAGGTAAAGCCAATGACCTGAATGTTGGGAAAAGAGCTGGGTTCACTGAGATTTCTCTGTTAACACACCATCGGCTGAATAATAAATTGAATGAAAAGTATTAACAAGCTAAAATAAAAAGGTAGTGAGTCTGCGATAATAACAGCATAAACATCTAAACATGAAATATTAACTCCAAATTATTTCTTCTGCTCACCGAGTTGGAATAACAAGGGACAGCTCAGGGCAAATTACATTTTAATGTGACTATTTCAACCATTACACAACCTTCAGCCTGCAAGCTAAAAGTTCTCTCATTAGAGGAATAATAGAGCACAGTAAACGGAATTACTTCTGTCATAAAATGTCCTTTCCATCTCCTGGTTGACAGAGAGAAAAAAAAAAAAAGAATAGAGAGACAATAGAGCACAGTAGCAACTCACTGACCATCTATGACTGTATAATGTATCTCTCATCTGGCAACACTTGTTTTCATTATTAATTATTGTGATGATCAATGCAGTGTATACATGTCAACAAATGAAATGATAAAGTATACCAAGCAATTCTGCCACAATGGTGGCAAATTGTATATTTTGTTCAACTACTTGAATACAAACTATGCAATGTATAATAATAAAACTGACTTTCTGCAAGTTTGAGTGTTTAAACCAGAAAAGCATAAGTGACTCTAGATCATTATTATCAATTGGGCTCTAAATAAGGGTAGCAGACTTTCCTTGGTGCTACTCACGATTTGTTGTCCCATGGTATGTTCAGCTGATATTCCCTGATCCATTTCCAATGGTGCTCCAACCTTAGACTAACCTTCCATTACTATCGTGAAGTTTAAAGAATACAGTAGCTTTGCTAAAGAAACACACCTGTTAATTCCAGCTTGTTATGGGCATTATTGTGCATGACACCGAAACAGGAAACTGTTCCTATTTAAATCTGTACATATTTTGATTGCTAAGCGTCCAATTTATTTTACGAATGGCTGGTGATTTTCTATATTCTTATTGTACTGTTGCTCAGTGGTATCTTTGTCTCTTTCTGCCCTTTCAATTATCCGTCAAAATGAACCATTGTACAGCATTTGGTTCTCCATGTACAAAACAACTTTTTTTGCAAACCCTCTACACAAAATACACATCTATTTGTAAAGAGGACTTTCTACAACCTAAAAGCATAAAAGACCATTCAAACATGTATAGTCGTCCTCTCAGCCATCTGACTGTACCCAATCAAGCTTTGTGGCAGGTGATTCCAAACTTTTGAATAGTGGTCTACATACGGCAACAGTGACTTCAATCTATTAAGAGCATTACTGCCTGTTATGTTTCATATTTCAGCAAACTGACAACATAAGTAAATCCTTCCGGTGTTACATAGTGCACTGTAGTAAAAGCCTGAAAGTAGTGCCCCTAAAGGCCACAGAGGTGTCAACTCAAGCTTCTGTCCTCTGACAGACAAGTGAATCCTGAATGCATCTGAGCATTTAGCTTTATTATAGTCTGGACCGTTTAAATACATTTTTCGGCAGAGATTGTATGGGCACAGGTGTGAAAGCGCTACCTATTTTCAGTGCCCAACCTAACCCTGAAGATTTCTACATTAATTATGACAAGCACAATCCAAGTGTATGTTTCTTTTGATTAAAATAAGGAAGAGTCACATTCTTACCTTTTACTATTCTCTAAAACATGTACTGCTATCATTTCACCAAACCTTGACTGGCAAAACAGAAAGTAGTCAGAATGTGCAGCTGCAGTTCACAGGGCTTGGGCATTTTTTGCAAATTATTCCATTAACTCAAAGCCATGGGGGAACCAAAACTCTATCCAGACACAAGAATTTTTTTTTTTGACCAGAAAGATTTAGAATAAATTAAATGAACTGTTTCAAGGAGTTGGACTTTATTCACACTGAAAGTATGAGAAGAGCTCATAGAGAACTGTTGACTCTTAACAGATAAAAGGCTTAAAGCACTTTCAATCTTCACAGCCATCCACATATCACACACTGTGATTGGAGTCATTTTCAAATCAAAAAAACCAACAGCAAAAATATCAGCTTTTCAAAAAATATGTGAGGTTCTTAACAGCCACAGTTGAAATAAATTAAGACTCACCATCACTTCCATATTCTGTTGTGGCTCTTGAAATCCAAAGACTGTCAACTTGCGAAGCACTGAGAGGGGTAGAAAGAAAACAAATATGTATGCAGGATTGTCGCTAATTACAAATGTATCTAATAATTAGGGTTGGGTGTCATTTGGGTTTTTCCCGATACCGGTGCCTAAAAGGTGCCTGAACCGATACTACAAAAAACGAAGAGCACAAAACAACAGTCTGTGATATTAAAGAACGGCTTGTTTATTGCTAAGGCCATATGGTCAAATTTAAAGGATTATATAAAAGGTAATAACATTAGATTATAACAATAACTTATTTCACAAGTCAATTGGGGTTAAATGACAAAAAGAACTACTAAATGGCAGAAGGGTATTTCACAATAACTTTGAGTGCACCATGAGCTTACAGGTGCAATTGAACGCACCACTAATACCCATTGGTGTGGTTTCTCCAACAACTCAATTGGTGCAGCTAGTCTACTCTGTGTCTTTAGCTGCTAACGATAGGCTAACGTTACCTGCTGCCAAGTCAAGTGTAGTGTTAACTCTGTTGTCTGTAACTTCCGTTTCGGAGAACCAGAGAGCAGCTCAGGCTTTTAAGTGGCACTGAACTGAGGCACCGAAATCTGCTTTGTCATTCAGTCCGGTAGATACCAGCCGTTTGCACCAGGTTTTGGTACCCAACCCTACTAATAATAGTGTTAATTGATATTTCAAAAAGGTAGCAGCACATATGAATATTTCCAGAAGTTCACAACTTGTATGCTTAACCCTCTGGGTTCTGTTTTCAGACACACAGATTATTTTGGCATGCTCTGATATTGTTGTAAATTTGAAGCTATTAATCTTAATACATGACATTTACTTTTATCCTGCTGAGCTATGGCGGCGGAGCTCTCAACTCCAGAGGGTTCATTAACTGTATGTCAATAGGTGGAATCATGTGATAAATGCAATGCTCTTTGCATGTGAATGCAGCTGTGTCGTATGTGTATAGGCATGAGTTGGCATGTGTGCAAAATGTTGCTACCTTTAAGAGAGAGCAGCGTCCTCTCCAGTGAGCTGAGCGCTCCAGCCTCATCTCTGGCATAGATCTGCTGGAGGAAGCAGTCGGTGTGATGGCTCCACAGGGAGCATGCAAAGCTGTAGATTCCCGACGCCAGCTGCCAACGTACACATAAACAGTACAGTCAATCACACATCAAACTATTTTTGCATTAGTAATTACACTTTCAACAAAAGGCAATAAGGTCATTCTCGTGAACACATGAATCACAAAATGTATCTGCGCCCCAGTTTAACATGTGCAAACGGCCCCTATAACGTCAGAGTCACTCAGTTACACTGATGCCGAGGCAAATACAAAAGCACTTCCATATAATACACTCACACAGAACAAACAAAAGGGGCAAAGAGGGACATCCAAGTCACAGGTCTAATTTAGCTCTAAATTAACTTCCTATTACAGTCACTGCCATAACACTGGGCCCAAAACCAATTACATTTTCTTCCATGAAGGCATTTTCCTGTAGAGGCAAAACAAGATCATCAAAAAGGTAGACAAAAGTACTCTCAGTCCCGTCAATTAGGGCTGGGCGATATGGAGAAAATTAAATATCATGATATTTTTGACCAAATACCTCGATATCAATACCGCAATGATATTGTAGTGTTGACTATTGGTGCGTTCACAAAATATTTACACAATGAGATTTTTGATAAATAATCATCAGTAATGTGGATATAATGACTGAGTTGGTAAAGGCAAATAATAGAAGAGTTACAACAGTCTGGCATGTTCAGAAAATGATATCACTTTACTGTAATGCAGCCTTTAAAACCAGGAAAAAACGTATGCCATATTACGATATCCAAAATCTGAGACGATATATAGTCTCATATCACGATATCGATATAATATTGATTGCCCAGCACTACCGTCAACTGTGTATTGTATAGTCTGGC